>NC_061121.1:206198982-206389130 GCF_002878395.1 Capsicum annuum
AGAGGCATTATCTCTACAGAATTTATGTAGATGTCTTCACAGATCGTAAGAGTCTTCAGTATGTCTTTTCTCAGAAAGATCTCAATCTTCATCATAGAAGGTGGTTAGAGCTCTTGAAAGATTATGACATGAGTGTCCTCTATCATCTAGGCAAGGCCAATGTAGTGGCTGACTCTCTCAATAGACTGTCTATGGGTAGTGTTGCTCATGTGGATGACAGTAAAAAGAAATTATCTCAGGAAGTACATCATCTTGCAAGACTAGGCGTTCGCTTAGTCGATACAGATGAGGGTGATATATGGTTTCAGATTAGTTCAGAATCATTTCTAGTTTTTGAGGTTAGAGAAAAGCAAGATAGAAATTATAGCCTTGTCAAGTTGAAAGATTCAGTTTCGGATCAAAAAATGGAGGTTTTCTCCCAAGGGAGAGATGGTGTTTTGCGTTTTTAGGGTTGTCTCTGTGTTCCAGGTGTAGATGACTTAAGGCAGCAAATTCTTGTAGAAGGGTATGGTGCACACTACTATATTTATCCAAGGGCCACAAAGATGTACTATGACTTGTGGGAAGTCTATTGGTGGAGTGGGATAAAGAGAGATGTTACAGAGTTTGTGGCTAAGTGCTGTACATATCAGCAGGTTAAGATTAAGCATCAAAAACCTAGTTGTCCTATGCAAGAGTTCATTATACCTACTTAGAAGTGGGAAAGAGTGAAAATGGACTTCATGATCGGTTTGCCTCAAACTCGTCGTCAGCATGATTCAGTTTGTGTCATTATAGACAGAATAACCAAATCAGCCTATTTCCTTCCAGTCCATACCTCTTACTCAGTCGAGGATTACGCTAAACTCTACATTTGGGAGTTGGTCAGATTGTACGGTGTTTCGATATCTATTATCTAAGACAGAGGTACCCAATTCACCTCTTATTTCTAGAAAATATTCTAAAAGGGTCTTGGTACCTAAGTTTATCTCAGTACATCCTTCCATCCTCGGATAGATGGTCAAGCAGAAAGGACTATTCAGACTTTTGAAACTATGCTATGGGAGTGTACAATATATTTCAACGGTAGTTGGGATGACCACTTTCCTTTGATTGATTTGCATACAACAACTATTATTCCAGTTTTATGATGGCTCCATTCGAAGGTCTCTATGTTATGAGATGTAGATCTCAAAATGGTTTGATCAAAGTTAGTGAGGCCTCAATCATAGGGCCTGACTTAGTATCGATGCCTTAGAAAAAGTCCAGTTGTTTAGAGAAAGACTCCAGGCTGCTCAGAGCCGACAGAAGTCTTTTCTAGATGTTCATAGAAAAGATCTCAAGTTTGACATTAGTGACTATGTCTATATAAAGATCTCTCCCATGAAGAGATTGAAGCTATTAGGCAAGAAAGGAAAACTCAGTCCCCAATATATTCGTCCTTTCCAGATTCTCAGTAGATTGGGCAAGGTAGCTTACGAGATCGAATTGCCTTTAGATCTAGCCTCAGTTCATGCAAACTTCAATATATATTTGATCAAGAAGTGCATAGGTGACCCAGCAGTTGTAGTCCCTATTCAAAGCATTGATGTTCAGAACAGTCTCTCTTGTGAGGAGATTTCAGTCGAAATCCTAGACTATCAGACTCATAGACTGAGGAACAAAGAAGTCCCTCTAGTTAAAGTTCTTTGGAAAAATCAGTCTGTCAAGGGAGATACTTGGAAAGCAGAAGCAGACATGCGTACCAAGTATCCTCACCTCTTCTCCGCCAACTCAGAACAAGCTTAAGGTAACAGTCCTTCTTAAGCTTACTCAGTTTCATGTTCAGTGTTCATCACAAACATGGTATCAAGTACCATTGCTTATTTAATCATGCATTCAGGTATTATTTTATTCATATAATTATGCATCAGACATGCATTCTCATTGTGAGAAACTTAGTTGCTCAGAACACTTAATTATTCATTCATGAATCAGTTACGCTTGTATCAGGTATGCGTGTCCAAAATGATGTATCAGTTATCATTCATGTCAGTCATGATATCATGTTTTAGTTATTCATGTTCAGTATGTATGTTAGTATATGTTCTTCCCCTCATTCTTAGTTTTATTCAAGGATGAATGTTCTCAAGGAGGAGATATTATAATACCCCGTGCCTTTTCCTAGCTTGAAATTGTCTAAAAAATGTTAGGAGCTTTCATTGAAAGATGAATCCACTTTTGTAGATATGGTATTTTTGATGTTTTAAGTTTTTTTTTTCATGTGAAAAATTCAATAAGATTTCCATCGATATAAAATTTTCCTAAATTCTATAACTGGGTAAGAAGTTATGACTATTTAGAGTTCCTATCGTAAAACAGCGCCATATTGGTCAGTGGTGCGCTGCACCATAAGCTAAAATGGAAATTGTACCTTTCCAGTGTCTCAGTACAATTTCCTCCACATCGTGCCAAAGTTCTAGGTCGCAAAAGAAGGGGAAACACGATGGCTCCGCATCGCACCATCCCTCAGTTTCTCAATTGTCAAATTCCAGTGACATGGTATGATAGCGCCGCGTCGCGCTAGGGTTCCAATTTAGAAAATTTTTACTGAAATTACAAGATGCGTCTAGGGTCCAAAAGGTCAATTTCTCATCCGTATTTAAGCCCTTTATCACGTGATCCAGCCACCCAAAATACACGTTTTTCTTTCAAAAACCTCTCAAGAACAACGTAGGGCTTTTCATAAAAGATTCAGAATCAAGAATTTCCTTCGTTAATCTTTGCTAAATCATGAAATAAGGTATGCGTTATGTTCATTCATGAATTCCTTACATCCTTGAAGCTCAAGAACCGTGTTTTATCTACAAATCATGGTATTTATGTTGTGGGTTATTTGAAATCATGTTGTTGACGTTGATTGATCTCAAAGTTGGAATCTTTGTGTGTTTATCATGATATTATGTTACCATTCAAGATAAAATCTATGAATTTAGTTTGTTATGATGTGTAATTTGATGAATTCACTTATGCCCTAAGTTATGCATGCAAGGTGGTTGATAAAATGCTTGAAAAAGTAGAAATCATGTTGTATAGCTCAAGACATAAGCTAATTGAGACATGTTTGTCATCCTTCAATGTTTAAATTGTTTCCATGCTATCATTGTGAAATGGGTACGTTGTCAGAATGACCATGATATTTGAATATGAGATTATGATATGGTTATCAGTATTCTCATCCCTGTTAGATAGTATGATAACCTTGTACTTCATGAAATCCACAACTTATTAAATTATGTATTTTTGATGTGGGTTTTGTACTTGATAATGTCATGCTTCATCAGATTCCTTCTGTCGAGTCCTGGGGGTACTTGTACCTAAAAAGTTTACTATTTGCATAGAGCCATGTCATGTTTTCATGATACTCTCAGTCAAGCTATGATCCTTAGACTTTAGATAGTCTTATGACTAAGAAAATCTACATGATCTCATGAACTCAGTCAGTTGTCAAATATCAGTAGTATTTTGTTAGTCAACGGAATTCAGTAACTCAGTCCATGTTTAGTTCAGTAAATCATGCTCAGTGTCTGTTCAGATGAGAGTAGAAATTAGCATCGAGCGAACCCAAGGATGGGAACTCACCTGTTGTGATTCTTAGAAGCAATATAGGTTGAGTTATCATAGCCTTCTATATGAGAGGACATGAGATGTTTTAGCCTGCCATATGAGGGTTCCCACCATTCTCTCTAAACTACCTATTATATTAGGGTCACTCACATATTGTCCTTACCATTGACACGGTATTGACACCCTTCCATTCAGGGCATAGATTGGACCCTAGTTCATCTATAATGCATCATATGGGGCATGACGGTTAGATGACTACCTCCCATAGTCTTAGTATCAGTCTCAGTAAAAGAACTCAGATAGTTCTTCAGAATTTACGACTATTAGACACAATCAACTCTGATATAGTATGGAACTCAGCTAGTTCCATCAGAGTCAGGACTATCAAATACAGTCACTCATGTTATCAATTATTAGTATTCAGTCATTAGTCATGTTAGCCATCGTCATACTCATGTTATCACGATTTGAGATATAGTTACTATGTATGCAAACATGTATTCTCACATTCATATTAGTCAGTTAGCCAGTATTGTTCATGCATATGAACCCCATGCATTTAGCCTACCTCACATTCATACCAATACATTCAAAGTACTGACACATTTTCACTATGGTGTCTTATACCATAGGTTCAGAGACACGAGCTCCAAAGCATAGTAGATTCCAGATATCAGCAGTCAGAGTTAGTAGTGAGTCCTCATCCTTCTAGGACATGATTATTTCTTTATTATCTCATTAATTAATTTATTAGTTGGAGTTAGTTGGGGATATGTCCCATCAACTCCTTACTCACATAGTTCCGTCAGTTAGAGGATTTCTAGGCTATTATGTCAGACAGTTATTTTAGTTGTTTTGAGTATTTCATACCCTATTTAGAATTATGTTTTACTTTAGTTATGTGAACCTTATGGCGTTTTAGTTCATATTTCTCCATTATTCAATATATTATGCAGTGTACAGGTACAAAAATCAGTCACGGGTTAACTTGTGGTCCTACGGGGTCATGATAACCGTATAGCGTTCTGGGTACTAGATTCGGGGCATTACAAAAACACACCCCAAACTAACTTTAGATGTATCATAGTAGACAACAAACCCATTTGAAAAATCTGGTAATATCAAACTGGGGCTTTGGTGAATCGAGTCTTTAACTCCCCAAAACTCTTCACATAAGAATCTGACAATTGAAACTTAACATTATTCTGAGTCAATCTGGTCATGGGGAACGCAGTAGACAAAAACTCTCCAATAAATCACCGGTAATAGCCAACCAAACCCAATAAACTCCTGAAATATGATGAAGAAATGGGTCTAGGCCAGTTTCTCACCACTTTAATCTTTTGAGGATTAAATTTAATTCCATCTCCGGAAATAATATGGCCAAGAAAAGATATTGAACTTAGAAAAAATTTGCACTTATTGAATTCAGCGAACAAATAATGGACTCTAAGAGTCTATAATACTATTCTGAGGTGGTCTGGAAGATTATCTTTATTACGGGAGTAGACAAGAATGTCATCAATGAAGACTATGATGAGCATGCCCAAGTATTGCTTGAACACTCGATTCATCAAGTCTATGAAGGATGCTAGGGAATTCATGATACAAAAGGACATGACTAGAAACTTGAAGTGACCATACCGAGTTCTAAAAGCTATTTTTGGAATGTCACATTCTCTGACTCTGAGCTGATAATAGGGGATCTGAGGTCTATCTTAGAGAAATAAATGGTACGTTGAAGTTGGTTGAACAAGTCATCAATTTTATAAAGTGGATATTTGTTTTTGATTATGACTTTGTTCAACAGACGGTAGTCAATTCACATTCTAAGATAATCATCTTTCTTATGTATGAACAAAACTGGTGCGACCCATGGAAAGATGTTGGGCATGATGAATCCCTTATCTTAGAGATTTTTCAACTGTTCTTTCAACTCTTTGAGTTCAGCTGGAGCCATTCTGTATGGATGAAAAAAGATTGGCTGAGTATCTGGTAGAAGGTCTATTCCAAAGTCAATTTTCTTTTTGGCAGGAACTCCGGGAAAGGCTTCAGGGAACACATCTGGAGATTCCCTCACTACTGAAATTGACTCAAGATTTTGAGTCTTGAAATTAGAGTCATTGACTCAGATAAGATGATAAATACATCCTTTGGATATCATTTTCCTCGCTCTAAGGTACGAAATAAGTTGATCCCTAAGTACTATAGTATTAACCCACAATTCAAGGACTAGTTCATTTGAAAAATGAAAATGAACTACTCTGTTTCTACAATCAACTGAAGCATAATATGAGTGGAGATAATTCATGCTAAAAATGACATCAAAATCTATTATCTCTAACTCTATAAGGTCAGCTGAGGTGGCATTCTAAGATATTATGACCGGACAATTCTTGTATACCTTCCTGGCTACAATAAAGACACCTACAGGGGTAAATATTGAAAAAGGCTCTACTAAGATTTTGGGACTGACTTTGAAGTTGATAGCTATATACGAGGTTACAAAAGAAAGAAAAGCTCTAGGGTCTAATAAAGCATAAATATATAAATGAAAGACCTGCAACATACTAGTAACCATATTAGGAGAATTTTCCTAATAAGATCGGGACTGAAGGGTATATAATATGTTTGGACGCTGACTACTTGTAGCACTGGAAGCGACACCCTACTGAGTCAGGCGATCAGCTGGAACTGGGGGACGACTGGACTGACCCTGCTAACCATTCTTTTGACAATCCCTGACTTTGTGGCCTGGCTTGCCATACACAAAACATACATCACTACCGGATCTACAAACATCCTGATGGTTTCTACCATAGTTCTAACAAAGAGGATTCTTACGGCCACTGTTAACATTGCCTTGGGACTTAAAGTTTGGTGCTCTATACCCATTGTAATTTTTGAACTTGAGTACTGGGGCACTAACTGAAGATAGATCTGGGAATGAAGATATTTCTAATAGAACTAAGGACAGTTTCCACTTTCTAACCTTGGTTGATTGAAATTAAAGCTACCCGTTCTAGCCCTCTTATTCTCCCTCTCTCTCTCTCCTTAGTTTTTTCTTCTCAATCTATTGAGCATGAACCATAAGCCTAGAAAAGTCCATCTTCTTAATCAATATTGTAGTCCTACACTCCTTGACCACATTGTCTGATACACCAGACACAAACTTACTCATTTAGACCTGCTATCAGCTACCATATGAGGAGCATACCTAGCTAACTGAGTAAACTTGAGGGAATACTTCTTAACACTCATGTTGCCCTACCTCAAGTTAATAAACTCTAACACTTTGGCTTCTCTCATCTGCAATGGGAAGAATCTATCTAAGAATGCATTAGCAAACTCCTCCCATTCTATAGGCCCTGCATCTATGCCTCTATCTACCTTCCACTGCTTAAACCATATATGAGCCACATCCTGCAATTCGTAAGCAGCCAATTCAACACTCTCACTACAAGTTACCCTCATAATATCCGTTACCTTCTGGACCATGCCTAAAAATTACTGCGGATCCTCTTTATATTTGGATCCTGAAAATAGAAGAGGGTTTATTTGGGTAAAGTCTGGAATCTTAGCTATGGCAATATTAGCCACTGGGTTTTCTGGAACAGTGGCTGGTTGAGCAATCTGAGCCACTATTGAGTGAACTAGACTTATGAATGTAGCTCTGAACTCTGCATGAGAAATATGCTTATTCAGGGGATCTTCCTAAATGGGTGGAGGTACTGGCTGGTTTATATTTCTTCTTCCTTTTTTAGGCATGTTCTGTAAATGAAAGAAAGAGTAGATTATAAAGAGAGTTTAACTTGAGCTCATGCTCAGTCGCACGACATGAATACTGAAAGAAGGGAACTTTTTCACACCAAGGCACAAGACTCTACATGACGTGACTTTCAAACTTCTTTGGACATTTTAAATCCATAGGCTCTGATACCACATTTGTAACTCCCTGAGAGTACACCCTGGGTTCCACACTATACTTATAGTCCTGGGGGACCACAAGTTAACCCATGAGCAAGTACCTGCTGTGAGCACTGAATAATAACAACAAATTGCATGTGCGGAATATTTGAATATACCACATGGTTTTAAATACTAAAACTTTTCTAAATTATGAATTTTGTAAACAATTGTCTGTAAATAACTAGCTGAAAATAACTGTCTGAAACTGATAAAATAAGGATAAACTAACTGACTATCTGAAATATCCGAAAGCCTCTAAACTGACTGGATAAGAGTTGATGAGATAGGCCCCAACTAATTCTATCTAACTATTGAACTAAAAGCATGAAAATAAATATAGCCTGTCCTCAAAAGATGAGGAATCACCACTACTACAACTGATAATTTGAAAAGTCTATGCACAATCCGATAACTGAGCATCCAAACCTATGATGTGATACATCATAACATAAGAAAAGAGTATGCAATCAGTACTTTAAATGTGCTAATACGATAAATGAGGTAGGTTGATATGCATGGTTTTATGTGCATAAATAATAACTGATTGAATAAATAGCATGAAATACTAAATAAAATGCATGAAATCTATAGATACTGAAGATGTATGAAATTTGTAAATACTGCGGATATGTGACCAAGCATAAAACATATTCTAGATATAATCTGTAAACTAAATTACTGAAATCTGATAAATTAATAACTAATATTTGTATTCTATGGTCATGCAACTAAAACTGAATTACTGGACTGAGACTGTGGGAGCTATCATCTAGCCAGCATTCCCCAATGAGCAATTTGGGGTCCAACCTGTAACCCCAGTAGGAAGGGTGTCAGTACCATGCCACGGGTACAAACACTAGCTGTGTGGATCCGCTGAAGTGTTATCTTGAAGGACTAAGGGTTACCCTCAATTAGCGGGTACCCGTATGAGATCACCCCTCAACTGGCAGGTTAGCATCTCAACCTATGGTGGATATGTAGTTATGGAACGTGGGAACTACTACTAAAGGTCACACCCTCGACTAAAAGGTGATCCCCATCCTTGGGTTGCTCGGTTCTAAATCCTACTCCCAACTGAACTAACTCGAAATACTAAACTATGCAAAGATTAAACGATTGCAATAACTGACTAAACTGATAATGCTCAAAACATATTCTGAAACTATTTTAAAGATACTGAGACTAAGTAAAAATCTATGGTTTCAGGTATTCATAGCCCCTAAGACTCGATAAAATTAATAGAAAAATAGTACTAAAACTTTAAAGACATAACATGAAAACATTTATATCAAAAGTCCATTCTTGTAGGTACTTTATCAAACACTTGATGCTCATAGTTCAAGCTAAGCATGAGAATAGTTTAAAGCTTGTATAAATAGCATGATTTCAACATCAACATCACTATATATGATTTAGATCAGTGACTAACAATATTAAAACATGTGGGGTTTGATAAACAACAATAATTTCATGTTAACATGGTATAGAATTACAATTCGTGGAAGTTCATGCTTAAAATAACAATTTAAAATCATAATAACTTGTAAAGATCATAACTTCAAAATTAAAATTGGATACTTGGGCTCCATGGGTTAAAAGAACCCATAGATGAACACTTATCATACGTAGGTTGATGAGTTCATGAGAATTGATGGTGAATTCTTGAGATTTGATCTAGAATTTTTAAGGCTAGGGTTTTTTTGTTGAATGAAGATTAGTTGCTTGAAAAGGATTTGTGAGTAATAGGGCATATAATGTGTAACGCCCCGAAATCGAGTCTCGTGATGCTACATGATGCTCCATATACAAGTAGTCCCGAGCTAACCCTGAATGCTTACTACTCATTTTGATGACTTAAATAAAGGTAATATATGCAAGCAGTACACTAAAATATTGAAATAATGTCTGAACAGAATTTATTTTAACTGCATGTAATGTCTGAAAGTACTTAACTAAGAAAATCTAAAGAACTAACACTGAAAAACTGAAATTTATAGAATCGTCAGAGAAGACTCTAATGCTACAACTATAGAGTCGCTGGGACAGACCCCTAGCTGACTCGAACCGCCTGACATAAATTAATAAGCTAATCTAGAAAGATGGAAACCTGAATAACTGTGTCCCCGAACTATGAGGACTCACCACTGTCAGGATATAGATAAAGATACTCATGGTCAATCACGCTACTAGAATTGAGCACTTGAACCTACATTATGAGACGATGTAGCACATAAACATATATGTGGATTAGTACTTTTGGAATGTATTGAGCATTTGGGGGTGAATGAAAAAGTGAAATAATATTTCAATATTCATATAAACTCATAAAAGAATGCATGCTAAATGTAAATGGCTCACATTAGCATCAATAACTAAAAGCTAAAAATCATAAATCATGAATAATAAAACATACTGTATAAATCCAGTGAGCCATAACACTTAGTTTTAAAAGTTGTACTTTTACTCTTCCTGCTAGTAGAATAAGTAGGAGTGAAGTTATGTCTATTTTCAAATCATGATGGCTAAGTATAAAAGGAGTCACCTTTGTATCTGTAAACTAAAAGCTGAAATATCATAGCTAATGACTAATGTAAAACAATATCTGAATAAAATCGTAAGACTTTTCACTTAGTTTCTAAAAGCTTTTTCTGTTAGGATTACTCTTTTCTGTAGGGAGTTTCTTCTAACTGACATACACTATATGCTATCATAGTGTCCAACGTCTAGTTTTGTTATTTAAAACATCACGTTGCGGAGAGGGGTCATACTCTTGCCAAAGAGTATAACCTAATCTAAGTGATCACATCTCTCATTGTCATCCATATAGAAATGGGAATAATCTGAATAATCTGTACCTACATTGACTCGTAGTTCAGAGGCATGTAGACATACCCAACTCAGTGCTAAATACTACTCCCATTAAATATGTATGCTCATTATGTAGGAAATCCACTTTAAAAGCTAGAATAAGGTTTATAATGAAAACCAGTTATGCATCTATCTGTTTTAAACTGTAATAAAAACTAATCTATTTTCTATAAATTGTAATAAAACTATAAAATGGATTCCATAACTTAAATGAGGATCAAAAGATCAAATCTTTTCTGAAAAATCTGAATATAAGCTAGTCATAGGATGCTTAAAACATCATCTTCTTGAAATATCAATACTTATACTTAGGGCTTAAAGCCCTTGTTTCAAACTATTTCAAACTACAATAAAGTCATGCTCAAAAACCAAAATCTTGAAATTTTTGCATAATTCTAGTCAAGATAGTGAAATTTAATTCTCAATGTATATAAAATCATCTCACACCCATAAACATGCAAAAGTAGAGAGGCAATTCAAAATTTAGAAGCTAAAAATGAGACTAAGTCTCCAACACATAGCCAAAATTTTAGGTCCTAAGTCTCTAATATGCCTCTTTTGAGATGAATTAAACTACAAAGAATTTGAGGCACTGATATATCTCCGCTTTGAGAAAATTCATCCTCGAATTAGGCTAGTTAAACTGAGGATACAGAAGAATTGAGACTATATACTGGCATGCACAACTGAAACACAACTATAGGACTGAATCTAAAACATAGTGACCTACTGAACTAATCTGTTAGTGCATGAATTGACAAAAAGATAACCATATGGCTGAAAATGAGACTGGAAAAGAACTAAATTAACGAAGCCTGTTACCTTTGGCTGAATATGAGTTTGGGGAGAGAAGGAGAGGGTACTTGGTTCACATGTTTGCTTCTACTTCCCAAGTGGCACCCTTAACAGACTAATTTCGCCATAGAACTTTTACCAAGGGAACTTCTTTGTTCCTTAGTCTATGGATCTGGTGATCAAGAATCTTTACTAGAAATTTTATGTATGTACGACTATTTTGAATATCTGTGCTTTCTAGAGGGACTATAATAGCTGAATCGTCATGGAATTCTTCAATAAGGACACATGGAACACTAGATGAACCAATGAGAAGTATGCGAGTAGCTCAAGCTCATACACTACCTTCCCCACATGACCCAAAATCCTATAGGGACGTACATACCGGGGACTAAGCACCCCTTTTTGCCAAATCTCTTCACCCCCTTCATGGGTGAAACGTCATAGAATAAGATTATCAACCTCAAACTCAAGATCTTTTATTTTTACATCAGCATAAGATTTTAGTGGACTCTGAGCTGCCTTCAATCTTTCTCGAATAAAATGGACTTTCTCCATTGTTTCAAACACTATATCTGGCCTTATCAAAGTGGCCTCACCTACTTCGAACCAACCGATGGGTGATCTGCATCTTGCCCATAAAGAGCTTCAAATGGGGCCATCTGAATACTATAATGGTAACTATTATTATAGGCAAACTCAATCAATGGTAATTGGTTGTCTCAACTACCTTTGAAATCAAGAATGTATTCCTTTAACATATCAACTATGGTTTGAATGGTCCTCTCTGCCTGACCATCTATTTGCATATGAAAAGATAAACTAAGATGAACTTAGGTACCAAGACCTTTCTGAAAGGCTTTCCAAAACTGAGAGGTAAACTAAGTACCCCTATTTGAGATAACGGATGAAAGAATTCCTTGAAATCTGACCAACTCTCTGATATACAACTTAGCATAATCTTTAGTTATGTAGGATATGTGAACTGGCAAGAAATAAGCTGATTTAGTCAATCTGTCTACTATAACCCAAATTGAATCATATTGCAGACGCGAATGGGGTAATATATTCACAAAGTGCATATTCACCTCTTCCCACTTCCAAGTGGGAATACCAAACTCCTACAATGTACCACCAGGTCTTTGGTGCTCTACCTTAACTTGTTGACAGTTCTACATTTGGCTACAAATTCTATGATATCTCTCTTCATATCGCTCTACTAATAGACTTCCCATAAATTGTAGTACATCTTGGTGGCTCCTAGATGAATGGAGTAACACGCACCATGAACTTCTACCATAATCCGTTGCCTCAAATTATCAACACATGGCACACATAATATACTCAGGTACCTCAACACACCATCTTCCTCTTGGGAGAAAACCTATACCTTTTGGTCTTTAACTGAACCCTTAAGTTTGATCAAACTAGAATCCTTGTCCTGCTTCTCTTTTACTTTAGAAACTAGAGAAGATTCTAAACAACTCTGAACCCAAACATTCCCTTCAGCTGAGTCAACCAACCTCACACCCAATCTAGCTAATCGGTGGACTTTTCAAACTAATTCTCTCCTATCATTCTCCATATGAGTAACACTACCCATCGAGAGTCTACCAAGGGTGTCTGCCTTAATATTGGCCTTAAGAGGATGGTACAAAACACTCATGTCATAATATTTTAACAATTCTAACCACCTTTTCTAACAGAGATTCAACTCCCTCGAAGTAAACACATACTACAAACTTTTGTGATCCGTAAACACATCAACATGCACCCATAAAGATAGTGCCTCTAGATTTTCAAAGCAAACACTACAACAACTAATTCAAGATCAAGGGTCAAATAATTCTTTTTGTGAGGCTTAAGCTATGTAGAGGCATAGGCTATGACTCTACCTCGCTGCATCAAAACACAACCCAGACTGTATCTAGAGGTATAAGAATATACAATGAACCCATTTTTACCATCAGGTAGTGCTAAAATTAAAGCTGAAGTGAGTCGAGTTTTCCACTCCTGAAAGCTCTTCTCATAGGAATCTGACCACAAAAAATTAACTTTCTTAAGATTTAATTTAGACATAGGGGATGCAATAGATGAAAACTAATAACGCTCAACTTACACTATAATTTAGTGCAAGGTGATTGTTGTTAATATATTTACTCAACTTTGGAGTCAGGGTCGAATCCATGAGGAATAATGTAAGAGGCGGTTAAACTAATTTGAAACTATAGCTACTATTTAAATTCAAAAAAATGATACGAAAAGATAAAATGAGGTCTTTAATGATTGAACAAAAGTTATTAACATTTCAATTCTCGTTAGAACTCCAAGCGTAAACTGCAATATTTCAAATCAATAATACATCAAAACTAGAGTTGTGATCACTATGATTAGTAATCCTCCATTGAATAACTTGTAGTATTAGATTCACGTGACTTATGGGAAACACCAAATTATTAGTATCGACTGTTCATCTAAGTGTTTCTCAACCTACATAGATGTTGAGTACCCTAGTTCTCTCGAACTTAGGAACTTTCTATTCACACTAATTTTATTTTGAGTTGATTAATATTGGTACAACATTAATCATTAGATAGGAACTTAACTTTCCCACAATCACTCGAACCCTAACCAAATATTAAAACAATATAGGAGTAATCATAGATCCCACAACCCTAGTTGTGGGTTTTAGTTCCATATGAAAGAAAAAGAGATAACAATAACTGAATTCATAATTCAAAGTGATTAAACTTACAAAAGATATAGTCAAAAATTGATTCTCTTCCCAAATTCAAGAAGAATATCCCACAACTAAATCAAAGAATTTAAAATTAAAATCAAAGTTTAGAGACCAAAGTGAAGTAAAGTAGTCTCTAAAATAAGTTTCAGAGGTTAAACCCTAAAACTAGAGAGGAAAGAGTTAAATGCTAAGAGATAAATTAGGAATCAAATCACAGAATACAAATTTTTCTCGCATATCTGACGATGAAGTGTGATGCCTTATCATGAGTTTGATGACTTATCAGACATTGTCATCAGCTTCTCCTCAAAGTTTAATGATTTCTACCTTTGGCTGATAGCAACTCCTGATGGTTTATCAGGACTTTCACGACATATCAGACAATGTTGTCACTTCTTTAATTCAAATCTCATGTACTGCCTTAGGTTGACAACATTCTCGATGGCTTACCAAAATTGTATCAACTTATCAGAGATGTCAACACACTTCTGCTCCAACTTCATCACACTGTCTCCAACTGATGATCACTCTGATAACTTATCATAAATTTGACGACTTAAGTGATAACTTATCATAAATTTGGTGACTTATGATAAGTCGTCAACTACACTTTCATGGCCACTTGTTCCAAATTCACCTCTTTTGCTATTATTGTCTTTGGTTTCCTTGTATCTTGACTTTCCTGCCGTATCAAAGAGAAGGCAATAAAAAATGACCAAAGTTGCTTAAGACTTTACAATTATTTCTAGTTAAAAGCCTCAAATGTGTTAGCATTGGTACACACTTCAACACCCTCAACTTAAAACAATTGCTTGTCATCAAGAAACTTAAACATAACTAAGAGGATACAAAGCACATTTGGCAGTCAATAATCCATTTTAGCTCAAAACATATTTACCATCTCAAACTTAACTGTGTATATTACTGAAAAGAAACAATGTAAAACAAAGGAATCGAGCTATGGCATAAACTTAGCAACAACAACCATGCATGTACCAATATTACACTACCCAAACAAGTTAGCAACTAGTAACATAACTAGTGTGCCCTAACAACAAAGAAGTCCCTCCTCACTCGTATAAGAAATAACATATGTAATTGTGGGGACAATCAATAGACAATCACTCTCAAAAAGAAGTTCCAGTCAATGTATGCCAAATACTATAAGCTTGCCCTTATTTTCATTACCAAGGGTTTTAGAAAGGTAAGCTAGGATCACTATAGGTCTTTTTCTTTATCTTGTAACATAGGCTAAAGGATGGTATGATACTAGATGATATTTAAGGTGACTTAGCCTCCTTGGCACTACACTAACTTTTGGGGTCTCACTTAATTTATCTTTACCTAATTCTCTCCTTTTTTGATCACATATACTCCGGATGGGTGTGGTCTTTTGGAGAATTATTTCTTCATTATGACAACTTTTCTTTTCTTATTGTTTTTCCACCACCCCAGCTTTTTATTTTTTTTATTTTGTTCTACCTTTTTTCATACTCATTTTACCTCACGCACCCCAATGGTAGCCACCCTCAACTCAGGCTGTTTGCCTTAGTCAAAGTGGATAATGTCCAAGGAGGACCAGGGCCAAAATAGGTTCATTGTGATACAAATAGGAAGGTGATAGGTGTAATAAAAAGAATAGGCATTTAGGCTCAAATTCAGGAGCAAGGGATATTATTCAAACATGGAAGGCCATTTAGTCTAAAAGTTGACTAATATCAATAACGACCTATGATCCTTTCCTAACTGCTATCATACAACCAAGTCAAGACCAATCGAGCAAGTTCTGGATTTAACACACAATAGGAACTAAGTAGTATCTCACACACACATGGCACAAAGGTACATCACAAGCTACTACCCATTTGGTTCATGCAATTGTTAGCAGTGATTATCATGTCCCCAGTACTAATGCCATAAAAGATTCACAGTAGTCACAAATAGATGCACATCACACAGTTACTAGATAGACAATTGGAGAGGTATTTATCATTCCAAGAAAAATCAACAAAAATATGTCAACTGTCCTAGAGACTTATTTTTCCTCCAGTTAACCACAATATATCACAAAACAAATATAATACGCCTAAACATGCCGGCTCTACTAGGAACAAGATTTTGGGTAAAAGAAGCATGACAACAAAAACCCAAGGAGGACATCAACACCCATAAGTAGCCCCACCCTCAACTTAAAATCATGAAATATCCCCAATGCATCAAACCAAAACTAGAGAGTTAGAAACATACCTATGGTACCATGGGTGAGAAGATCTGATTTAAATCACATAATACGAATACAATAACAAAATACCTTGGGTTGCCTCCCAAGAAGCACCTAATTTAGTATCGCAGCCTGACCCAACTTAGCTTTTTCCTTCACCTTGAGGATATGAATTTCACCCCCAACTTAAAGTCCATTTTCTTGCCTCACTCATAAGGGGTGGTACAAAAATTAAGAAGTCGAGTAATGGATTAAGCGTGGTAAACCACTCGGCCTTAAAGTGAGGTATGTTTTTATGTTGCTTGTCTAATGTAAAATCAAGAATATGGGATTCTTGTTCCTCATATTCACACTCTTCTACTACTTTAAATAATTTCACAGACAAGATATCATATAAACATAATGTAGAAAAGTGCTTTGAATGAGGCCCAATCAATCCTATTTCAAAATTTACACTATATACTACAGGCTAACTTTTATTCACCTTCTCGACATCTTCACTTTGAATTGGGCTAGAGTCTTTATTAAAGGTTTTCTTGGTTTCTTCTTTAGCCTCTAGCACCATGTCCTCAATCTTGGCATCATCTCTCATGGTTGGTTCAGTTGGTTGGGAAATCACTGAGGGTTGCTCAACATAAAGCTCAACATCAATATAGGGTTATTGCTCCTCATCTTGACACTCTTCCATTATTTTAAATAATTCCACAGACAAGATATCATCTAAACATAATATAGAAGAATGCTATGAATGATTTGACCTTTATATCCATCTCCTAATGAATGATTGGCTTCATTTCATGACGTATATCATATATGATATCATATGTTTCTTTTTGGAGATCTAACATTAGTTGAAATATAGCTTCAATGCCACTCTTCTCGATGCTCCATTCTTCTTTTTCTTGACCATAAGACCTATCAAACTCATAAAAAGAGCTAGAATTTGGGTTAGCATAATAGGGGGAGGGGGAATTTGGGCAATCACTCCAATGTCCATCTTGACCACCACATAAGGAACAATCATACTGCTGGTAGGATAGAGATGGGGCACACATCTCTCTTCGAGGAGCATATCTACAATCTTACCAAAAGTGAGGTCCATCACAATATGGACATGGATCATCAAGATAAGATTTCTAACCACCAATCTCATGTGTATTCCACGATGCCATAGTAATAAGTAAACTAAAATAAAAATCTACCTAATACAAGAACTAAAAGAAAACTAAAAACAAATATTTACAAGTCTGAATTCAAGCAAGTAGGCTACAATTTCAATCCAACTCAATACGCCAAATTGTTCCCCAAAAATGATGCCATTTTTGATAACACTGAACTTACACATCAATTCAGTGCAAGGCGGTTGTTGTCAATATATTTATCTAACTTAGGAGTCGGGGTCGAATCCACGAGAATCAATGTGAGTGACGATTAAACTAATTTGAAACTATAGCTACAAGTTAAATTCAAACAAATGATATAAAAAGATAAAATGAGAGTTTTTTTATGATTGAACAAAAGTAATTAACACTTCAATTCACCTTAGAACTCAAAGCTTAAACTGCAATATTTTAAATCAATGATATAGAGAAACTAGAGTTGTGATCACTATGATTAGTAATCCTCTATTGGATAATAGTTGTAGTATTGGATTCTCATGACTTATGGGAAACACCAAATTTTCAGCAGTGACAGTTCATCTAAGTGTTTCTCAAGTTACCTAGATGTTGAGTTCCCTAAATCTCTTGAACTTAGGAACCTTCTATTCATACTAATATTATTTTGAGTTGATTAATCTTGTTACAATGTTAATCATTAGATCGGAACTTAACCTTCCCAAATCCTCATTGATAATTCACTACCTTTAGTTTATTTCTCAGTTTGAGAAAATCAACATAAGGCAAGATCTATAGTTTACAACCAACAAAAAATAATTAATACAAAAGAATTATCAAGATGTTCCCACAATCTCTCAAACCCTAACCAACTATTAAGACAATACAAGAGTAATCATAGATCCCATAACCCTAGTTGTGGGTTTTAGTTCCACATGAAAGAGAAAGCGATAACAATAACTAAATTCACAATTCAAAGTGATTAAACTTACAAAAGATATAGTCAAAAATTGATTCTCTTCCCAAATTCAAGAAGAATATCCCAAAGCTAAATCAAAGAATTAAAAATTGAAATCAAAGTTTAGAGACCAAAGAGAAGTAAAGTAGTCTCTAAAATAAGTTCCAGAGGTTAAGCCCTAAAACTAGAGAGAAAACAGATTAATGTCGTAAAGTTCATGATGAATTTCAGCCTCCAATAAAACCTAAGAACTTTCCCTTAAATACCAAGAGCTAAATTATCAGTCAAATCACATAATACAACTTTTTCTCGCACAGCTGACGACGAAGAGTGACACCTAATCAAGAGTTTGATGACTTATCAGACATTGTCGTTAGGTTCTCCTCAAAGTTTGATGATTTCTGCCTTAGGTTGACAGCAACTCTGGACGGCTTATTAGGACTTTGACGACATATCAGACAATGTCATCACTTCTTCGCTTCAAATCTCATGTACTACCTTAGGTTGATGACATTCTTAACGATTTATCAGAACTGTGTCAACTTATCAGAGATGCCATCACACTTCTACTCAAACTACCTCACACTGTCTATAGCTTACGATGACTCTGATAACTTATCACAAATTTGATGACTTATTAGACAAGTCGTCAACTACACTTTCATGGTCACTTTTTCTAAATTCACCTCTTTTGCTCTTATTATGTTTGGTTTTCTTGCATCTTGACTTTCCTGCATTATCAAAGAGAAAGCTATCAAAAATGATAAAAGTTGCTTAAGACTTTACAATTATTTCTAGTTAAAAGCCTTAAATGTGTTAGCATTAGTACACACATCAATACCTTCAACTTAAAACAATTGTTTGTCCTCAAGCAACTTAAACATAACTAAGAGGATACAAAGCACATTCGACAGTTAATCATCCATTTTAGGTTAAAACATTTTACCATCTTCAAGGTCAATCATCTCAAACTCAACTGCGTATATTACTGAAAATCAACAATTCAACACAAAATAATCAAGCTATGGCATCAACTTAGAAACAACAACCATGTATGTACCAATATTACACTACCTAAATAAGTTAGCACAAAGCAATATAACTAGTATGTCCTTACAACAAAGAAGTCCTTCCTCACTCATATAACAAATAACATATGTAATTGTAGGGACAATCAATAGACACTCACTCTCAAAAAGAAGTTCTAGTCAATGTATGCAAAATACCATAAGCTTGCCCTTATTTTCATTACCAAGGTTTTTAGACAGGTTAGCTAGGATCACTATAGTTTTTTTTCTTCAACTTGTAATGTAGGCTTAGGGATGGAATGATAATCGATGATATTTAAGGTGACTAGGCCTCCTTGGCACTACACTAACTTTTGAGGTCTCAATTAATTTATCTTTACCTAATTCTCTCCTTTTGGGTGTAGTATTTTTGACAATCATTTCTTCTTTATCACAACTTTTCTTTTGTTATTCTTTTTCCACCGCACCCAGCTTTTTATTCTTTTCTTTTATTCTACCTTTTTTCATGCTCAATTTACATTATGCACCCCTATGGTAGCCACCCTAAATTTAGGATATTTTCCTAAGTCAAAGTGCACAATGTCCAAGGAGGAACAGGGCCAAACTAGGTTCATTGTGATACAAATAGAAATGTGATAGGTATAATAAAAAGAATAGGCATTCAGGCTTAAAATCAGGATCAAGGGATATTATTCACACATAGAAGGTCATTTAGGCTAACAGTGGACTAATATCAACCACGGACTATGATCCTTTCCTAACTGCTATCCTACAATCAAAGCAAGACCAATCAGGCAAGTTCTGGATTTAACACACAACGGGAACTAGGTAGTATCTCACACACACATGGCACAAAGGTATATCAAAAGCTACTACCCATTTGGTTCATGCAATTATTAGCAGTGATTATCATGTTCCTAGTACTAATGCCGTAAAAATATTCGCAGTACTCACATATAGATACACATCACATAGTTACCAGATAGACAATTGGAGAGGTATTTATCTTTCCAAGCAAAATCAACAAAAATTTGTCAACTGTCCTAGATACTTATTTTCCACCCAGTTAACCACAACACATTACAAAACAAACATAATACACCTAAAAATATTGGCTCTATTAGGAACAAGACTCCAAGGAAAAGAGTCATGACAACAAAAACCCAAGAAGGACATCAACACTCACAAATAGCCCCACCCTCAACTTAAAATCATGCAATGTCCCCAATGCATCAAACCAAAATAAGAGAGTTATAAATATACCTGTGGCACCATGGGTGCAAAGATCTGATGTCAATCATATAATAAGAATACAATCAACAAAATACCTAGGGTTGCCTCTTAAGAAATGCTTAATTTAGTGTCGCGGCACAACCCAACTCAGCTTTTTCCTCCACCTTAAGGATATAATATCACCTCCAACTTAGAGTCCATTTTCTTGCCTCACTCATAGGGGGTGGTACACAAATTAAGAAGTCCGAATAACTGGGTCCCAAAACTATGAGGACTCACTACTGTCAAGAAATAGATAGAGATATTCACGAATAATCGCTACTAGAATTAAGCATCTGAACCTACATTATGAGACAATGTAGCATATAGACATATATGTGGATTAGTACTTTTGGAATGTACTAAGCATGGGGGGTGAATATATAAGTAAAATAATATTTTAATATTCATATAAACTAGTAAAAGAATGCATGATAAATGTAAATGGCTCACATTATATTGAATAACTAAAAGCCAAAAATAAAAAATCATGCATAATAGAACATACTGTATAAATCCAGTGAGCCATAACACTTACTTCTAAAAGCTGTACTTTTACTCTTTCTGGTAGTAGAATAAGTAGGATTGAAGTTAAGTCTGTTCTCAAATCATGAAGGTAAAGTGTAAAAGGACTCACCTTTGTATTTGTAAACTAAAAGCTGAAATCTCATAACTAATGACTTATGTAAAATAATATCTGAATAAAATAGTGAGCCTTTGCACTTACTTTCTAAAAGCTTTTTCTGTTATTCTTTTTTTAGGATTACTCAATTTTGTTGGGAGGTTCTTCTAACCAACATAAACTATATGAGCTATCATAGTGTCAAACATCTTGTTCCCTTATGGGAAAACCTCACATTGAGGAGAGGTTTCATACTCTTACCAAGGAGTATAACCTAATCTAAGTGATCACATCTGTAACTATCATTTATATAAAAATGGGAATAATTTGAATATCTATACCTGCATTGGCTCATAGTTTTGGGGTATGTAGACATACCCAATTCGGTGCTAAATGCTACTCTCTTTAAATCTGTATGCTCATTCTGTAGGATATCCACTTTAAAAGCTAGCATAAGGGTTTATAATGAAAAACAGTTATGCATCTGTCTGGTTTAAACTGTATTCAAAACTAATCTTTTTTCTATAAATTGTAATAAAACTATAAAGTGGGATCCATAACTTAACTGAGGATCAAAATATTAAATCTTTTCTGACAAATCTGAATATAAGCTAGTCATAGGATGCTTAAAACATCATCTTCTTGAAATATCAATACTTATACTTAGGGATTAAAGCCCATATTTCAAACTCAAGTCAAACTATAATAAAGTCATGCTCAATAATAAAAATCTTGAAGTTCTTGCATAATTCTTGTCAAGATAGTGAAATTTAATTATCAATGTATATAAAATCATCTCACATGCATAAACATGCAAAAGTAGAGAGGCAATTCAACATTTAATCACTTGAAACATCAACACTTCAAATAATGATAATTGGGTATGCATCCTAAATTGTAAATCATATAATTTCATATAAATTCAGCTTTGAATACTAGTTTTTGGGCACAAGGATGAAAGAGGATCATTGTTCATAACCCCACATACCTTGCTTGATGAACTAAATGTAAAAGCTTGAACTTTTGAATCTCTAATAGTGTTCTTAAAGCTTTATCTAGAAGTTCTTGAACTTGGAACTCTGGATTATAAGCTTTCTTGGAATAGGAGTTATGGAAATATTCTTGATTCTTGGAGCTAGGGTTTTGTTCTTGGAAAAGAAAAAGATGAATAATGAAGCATCTATGCTATTTGGGGATAAAATCGTGTGGTTTGGGAAGATTTGGGTGAGGCTAAATGACTCAAATACTCCAATAAACCCATTATTTAACAAGTCAAAATCGGGCACCGACATGATCAGTGACGCATCGCATCACTCACTGCGACACGATTAGCAGTGCGTTGTGTCGTCTACATTGATGTGGGAACCTATGCGATGCGACAATATCATGTTGATATTCTATTTTGGCCAACTAAACATGCCCCAATATTTCTCCAAAATTTTTGAAACTCACCTCAGAGGTACTGTGGACTACCCTGATCATGAAACAACTTTGAAATTGACATTCCAAGGTCAGAATAGTAGAGAATAAATTTGTCAAAGTTTAGAAGACAAAAATGCGGCTAAGTCTCTAACACTTAGCTAAAATTTCAGGTCCTAAGTCTCTAATGTGCCTCTTTTGAGCTGAATTGAACTAGAAACAATTTGGGGTATTACATAATGCCTCTTTAGGGTTTTTATTTAGTGTTTTGGACTAGTTTAGGGCCTTGGGGAAAGACCAAAAAGTCCCTGGAATTTAAATCATGAAACTACAAATCCTAATTTTGCCTGTCGACACAACGCGGTGCTATCGCGTTGCGCGACTGGAAATAGACAACTGCGAACTGGAACTTTGGTGTGATACAGTGCCAATTGCGGTGCCTCACTGGAAAGTGACAATTGAAAAAACGCCCCTTAGCATGATACGGTGCTTATCATGGTGACACACTGAAAAAGGAAAAATGTGAGTTCGGCCATCACCACGATGCGACCTTATCGTATTGGGCTACTATTTTGTATTAAAATTGCCATAACTTCTCACTCGAGTATCGTATTTGAGCGAAATTGGTATTGTTGGAAAGATAATTCAATTTTCTACAACTTGGTGGGACTTTTTATATATAATTATGAGTATAATAAAATATATGCTTGCTTGATGTTGACCATTCTTATCAAAATTTTAATCGGTAAGGATTATTTTTATTCGTCTGGTAGATGGCAGATATTTGAGGCCATAATATACATCAAAAAAATTCATAACACTACCTAGGAGACATAAGGTACTATGCATGATCTTGAAATAAGATACTTACACAAGGGATTTCCTTGACTCCTAATATTAGGCATACACCGGTGGCTCCCCAAGGAAAATAGAAAAGTAAAATCCAACAACCTCAACAAACTCTATCAAGCAATATGTTATTGTATTCCCTGGAAACAACCCCACAATTTAATGTCACCCAAATATATACCTCTAAGAAGTATAATATAGTCGATGTAGATATACTAACCCAATAGAGGTTGGGGTCGAACCCACAGGGAAAAAGTCAAATGTCTCTCACGATTCTATTGAAGTAGTTGAAAAAATGCAAGAAAACTAAATGCTTTTTTTATGAAAATAGTATAGTACCAACAAATATTGATCAATTTAGTTGAAATCAATTTGATATGAATACTAGGACTATGTTTCCCCAATCTTCCTAAATCTGTAGACTTATCGTGATCCGTCCTACTAACGCAATGCCCTACATGTGGAATCTAACAAGATAGGTATTACCTACCATCTTGCAAATGCCTTGGTAAATTTCACTCTTCTCGTTGTGAGTCTCAGAGTGTTGCCTTACAAACCCTTTTCATTGATCCTAGTTGAACTATCACCTTTTGGGTGTCAAGTTCATTAGACAAGGGTTGATAGCCTTAAATTACTATTGTAACCTTTTTTTTTAATATTGACCTCTCTTGTGTAGATGATATCAAATATAGGTGAGATCTTAACTTCTACAGTAGTTAAAAAAGAATACAACTCGAAGAAGATCTCATGGCATACATAAACACTGATTTACAAGAATATCTCACTTTCTCTACTTTTTTATTCTGCTAGGGTTTCCATAACCCTAGTTAAGTGCTTTATCCTATTATAGTTGCAAAAATATCTATGGAATTCAATAACAAAAGGATAAGATGAATCTCATAATAATTGAAGAACAGAAACCAAATGCTCAAATGAATAATAAAACAAATAATCAAGAACAAAGGATTCCAAGATCTAATGTTGAATCTTGAAGTCAATATATGCTTGTAAATGTAAAGAGTTTGTAAAAGTGCATAAATTAATAAGAAAACATCAAAAAGGTATTTATAGAATACATCAAAATCTCAAAAATCGTAACCAAAGCGAATAAGAAAAACAAGGTCAGTGATCACTTACAAACCCACTTACGGGTCATAAGTGGCACTTATACACCATAAGTGGGTGTCGTAAGTGTCAGACATATTCAGAGCTGTAGGAATTCTATCTGATATATCTGATATGTACATTATCCAAAGTCGTATATGGACATATCATATGTCTACATTACTCAATCAAGGAATCAATTTACATCCTTGATTGAGAAGAAATATCTTGGGTTTCCTTATGAAGAGTAGTAGCTGAGGCTATAAAAGATGAAGACTAAAGGAAGACACTTTTTACTCTACTTCAAGCAGAGAGATCAAAGTGTCTTAATAGTAGTCTCACAAGTCTTTTTAACTTTTAGTTTACAATTGTTATATAAAGAGTAGGATCCAGACAACTTTGTAACATCAACTGAGTTTTGTCACAATATTTGAAGAGTAAAATAAGTCTTCAGAACTTGTTTCCTATCTTTGTACTCAAGCCTAACATTCAATGATCTAAGAAAACTTTAAAACCCAAGGGGAATGGAAGTAGGCACCACAGTGGTGTTCCTAACCAGGATAAATCATTGTGTTATTACTCTATGCTCTGTTATTTACTTGTTTAAGTATTTTAAATCTAATCTGTTTGTAAAGGGCACTGATCTACAGGAAAGTCGACTGTGAGTAGTCAGTAGTCAACTCACCAAAAAAATTCAATTCACGCCCCCTTAAATTTCAATTGGTATCAGAACAGGTCTTATCTATAGCATTACTTAACCACAAGTAATCAAAGATTAAATAAGAAATTATCAAATTCTCGGTGCTCTACTTCAAGATGGTCACTCCACAAGACCACCATACTTTAATGGACATCATTACTCTTACTGGAAGAACAGGTTTAGAATCTTTGTCCAATCAAATGACTTCCAAGCCTGGGTTGTCATCAAGAAGGGTTCAAAGTCGATTCCACGACTCAAAAAGTAGTCAAAGGACAAAGAAAAAAAATTGAGCAATTCTGACATAGAAGACCTTGAGATCTTCGAAGTCATAAAAGAACATCAAGAGGTAATCCAAAATAATGAACATGCTATAAGTTTACTTTTGTATGCAATTAGCAAAAAATAATGCGACAAGATGTCAACTAGTGAAACCGCAAAAGAAATGTGGGATAAATTGGTGGTATCCCTTGAAGGTAACAAAAAAGTCAAGAAGTCAAAAAATGCTGCCCTGGTAAATAAATAATATCCTTCAAAATGGAAGAGAATGAGGACATTGAAACAATGTTTGCCAGATTCAGCAAGATCATATGCAAACTTAAATCACTATGATTATCTATCCACACAGGCTGCAAGTCCATAAGCTGGTCCTAGGTCTCCTAAAGATTTAGGAAACCTAGGTTGCCATTCTGGAAGATGAAGATCTTCACAACATGACATATGATGAACTGTGAGGTAATGAACTGTGAGGTAACCTTATTGAATATAAGAAAATTTATATTAACAGGTATCACAATGAGGAGAAGAAGAAATCAGTATCCATCAATACTACACTAATCAAAGAAATGGACATTATTAAAAATACCAATAGTGAAGGAATGGCTCTCATAAATTGTGGAGTAAGGTAAATCATGAGATAGAGGCTGTAGAGATCCCAAGAAGGCAAGAATGATGATTACACTAGAACCAATGATTGTTGTTATTACTATGGAAGACCTGGTCAATTTAAACAAAACTATCCTGAGTTAAGGAAAAGATCATCCAAGAAAATCAAAACTTCGGAGCTTGGAGTGATGAAGATGAAATCCAAGATGAAGTAGAAGTCACTAATATATGTTTCATGAAAATTAGTGAGTCCAATGAGGTAAGAACACATGACTATCATAATTTTAATATTATTGAATCTAGCCAACATTTGATAATCGACCAACTTCAAAAGGTGATAAATGAATATAACAAACTTGGTCAAGAAAAGAAAAGTTGCAAAACGCGATTTAAACAAAAAATAGAGGAGGAACATTGAAGTTATCAAATAGAAATAAAAGCATGCCAAATTGAAATTTAACTACTTCATGAAGAGATTAATGATGTAAGAATAAAGCTAAACTGCATTAAGAAATCTCCCAGTCACAGTTTTGTGAAATTCAACTATTTCAAAATGAATTTAGTTCCTTATCGAATTTGTTTAAATCAATAAAGATATCCTTATCTTCTTAAGGACCTATAAGTTTTATATGTGGAAAGAGAGGGCAAAAATCTTATATCTACAGGCATAAACCTAAAACTTTGTGGTTTTGGAGGACCAAAGGAAGCACATCTAACCCGCAAGGAACCAAGACTACTTAGGTACCTAAACTAAATTGATCTTCTTATGTTTTAGGAACAGGTCCGCAAGATCTATAAGATATGAATATGGGTCATTAATAGCATATGTTCCAGACATATGATCAGAAAGAAAGAAAATTTTTCTGCTCTAGAAAAAATAAATAAGGGATCAGTAAGGTTCAATGACAGTGCTAGAGGCAACATCATCAGAGTTGGCCCTGTAAAACTCAACTCATTATATGAATTCATAGAAGCATATCAGGTAGACAGTCTCTAACATAATTTGCTCAACATCTGTTAGCTTTGTGATATCAAATTCAAAGTACTCTTTAAGGCCAAAAATTTCTGAATCAAGCATAACAAAACAAATATCTCTCTTATTGGTGAACGCAATGATAACATTTTCATCTTAAATAGTCCTGAGTTTTCTTCTTTAACCTGCCTCATTGTGCCAACCAATGGCACTTAGTTTTGGCACAAAAATCTTGGGCATGTTAGGTTGTATATCATGGAGAAATTGACTAGACATGATTTGGTGAAAGGCCTACCAAAACTCAAGTTTGAAAAGGATCACATCTTTGATGCCTGCCAATTGGGTAAATAGACTTGAACATCTTTCAAAATAAAAGAAAATGTATTTACTACTAAACCTCTTCAAACAATCCACATGGATCTATTTGGTCCTACCAAAATCACAAGCATTGGTGGAAAGAGATACATTTTTGTCATAGTTAATGATTACTCACTATTTAATTGGGTAATGTTTCTTGCTAATAAACATGAGGCTTTCACAAATTTTGAGAATTTTTGTACAAAGGTATAGAGAGAAGCTGGACACCCCATCACTTATTTTCACAGTGATCTTAGAGAAGAATTTGAAAATAAGATGTTTATGGAGTATTGTGCTCAAAATAGATACTCTACAAACTTCTCTTTACCGTGGCCTCCTAAAAAATAATATAGTGGAGCGAATGAATCGATCCCTCTAGGAAACTTCTAGGACATTAATGTTGGAACATAATCTCCCAGATCACTTTTGGATAAAAGAAGTTAGTACAATATGTCACATCATCAATAAGTTCCTGATAAGACCTATTCTAAAGAAAATGCCTTATGAACTCTAGTATGGAAAGAAGCCCAACATTGGATATTTCTATCCCTTTGGCTAAAAATGTTTTATCCACAACAATGGTAAGAATTCCTTAGGAAAATTTGATCTACAATGTGATGAACATATTTTCCTTGGGTACCTCCAATTAGTTATGCTTACATAGCTTTAATAAAAGAATATTGAGTGTTGAGGAATCTATGTATATTATTTTTGATGAATCTAATTCCTTCTAATGAGTTGAAATTCTAATGAAGAATAGGTGAGTAATCTATATACTAGAGAAAATATCATCACAACCTTAGAACTTCCACAAGACAAGTCGACTATACCCCCGATAGAGTAGACCCCCATAGCAGAAATAGTAAAACCGAGTGTTCCAAAAGAATGGACGCATAATGGTAGACATCAAAATAAACTCAATATTGGAAATCCACAAGATAGAGTTCAAACCAGGGTATCATTGAGGAGACCAATATCATTTTTCCTTGTTTCCCAAATCAAACCAAAGAAAGCTGATGAATCTCTCAATGATTAAACATGGGTTAAATTTTGAAGGAAAAAATGGATCAGTTTGAATGAAATCAAGTCTGGACTCTAGTTGAAGGACCTAGAAATTGTTCAGTAATTGGAACCAGATGGGTTTAATCTACCAGGGGTAAGGATTAAGGGTATGGATTATATGCTTTGGGTAGGACTTGGTTGGATGAGTCGTATGCTAGATAGTGTTAGATCCAAATCTTGAATCTAGGATACGAGTGGAGTGTACCACTCGTATTTGAGGGTACTACTTGTTAGGGTAAGTCGTACCCCTTGGATGGGATTTTATGCAATTTAAGTGAGGGTATTCTTAACATTTCTCCACTTATCCTAATAAGGTCCCCGTGACTTCTAACCTTCTTGGAATGTTATTTACCCTATTATTCTATTGATTAACACTTAGAGATTTTTCTAAAACATAATATAATCTCTCAAAAGATTTTGAGCAAGAGAAGCTAGGGTTTAAACTAGAGGATTGATTTGGTCCCCCCTGGACCTCCACCTTCCATATATTCTCTTCCATCATTATTAATTCTAAGCATAAGCATTGTTTGTATAAATGTTTTATGACTTCATTGATTGTATGATTTTGGTTTTGGTTTTCAAATATGAATTGGGGGTTTTGATAATAAATGGTTGGTTATTGTTTTCTCGAGTTTTAATTATGCTTTATGTGCATTAATGGTCATTTTGGACAATTGGATTACACGATAATGTTTTAATGGTTATTGAATTGGTTTTAGTTATATTATGCCCCCAATATGTTTGACAAAATGCCTATAAATAGGTTTTATTGCATTGAGTATTTTAATGGAACTCTTACTTATTTTAAAAACTTGGTACAGGAATTTTGTATGGTTTAAATATCATGGAAAGGTAAATGGATAAATAGTTATGCTTGTGGGGTACATGAAATCCCCCAAGTGGTTGAATATGGTTAATGAAAGGGCACTTGGAAGTCCCCTTAAAAATATATATGGTTGGCTAGGGATAATACTTGCAAGTATGGTCGGTATGACGATACCACCACTAAATGGCCATAGTTAATAAATGGCAAATAGATTGTTTAGTTTCTTGGTAATGGTTTTAATTTGTCAATAATGGAAATATATTTAGAAAATATATGGAAGGTAGAGGTCCAGGGGGGACCAAAAATGGAAAGTCATATTTATCAATGTAAGGTTAGTCTTAGTGATCGTGTGTATGATGTCACACTATATTTGGGGGATTTACTATTATTCCTAGGTTTTCTTCCCTGGTTCTGCGGCTTCACGTACTGGGGGCTCTTTCAGCAGGGAGATCTGAACCCATATAGCCCATGGGTGGTTTAGGACAGCAATGTTATACAACTTAGGTAAAGGTTTTAATTTCATTCTAAACTCGGTCCCCTTTTCTAAAATTGTTATATATATATATATATGAGGTTGTGTGCATATGAAGGGTTTTACTTGGTTTTATAAATTACATTATTTTATCCTTATCTTGAGATCATGCTAATGCTCACCTGCTAACCCATCTACTAGTAGCTACATACCCTCTCTATAAAGGAACTGGCCATTCTACTCCTTCTACATAGTTATTGACTTGGAGATCAGCATTTGGACTGTAGTGGTGAGTTTTCAGCCTTTTGGAAGGCTCAATTCTATGTTATGAATATTTCTAGATACTTTGATTTATTGTGGATGTTGGTTTTGGCAATGGTTGGGGGTATGTCCCATCTGGATTTTATTACTCTTTTGGTTAGAGGCTTTATGGTACTACTAGGGGTTAGAATGGGCGGGATCAGTATAGGTGTCAGCCTTAACATTGGTATTGGTATTGAGGCTGGCATCATCGAACATAATTTCTTACTATTATATCATGTTTCATTTTGGGATTAATTATGTTATGTTTTGGAATCTTCTTGGTTATGGCCTAGTTTATATCCCTTATTTCAATATCGATCTCATATAGTTGGATTATTGGTATAGAAATGTTGGACTTGGTTGGGTCAGTCACAATTGTGATCCTATCGTAGAGTCTTCATGTGAGCTATTACTTTATCTTGTTATATGCTCAAAATTCAGCCAACTTAGGATAGATGACTGGAGGTTGGGTTGGGTAATAGGGGTGTTCTCTGGTCTCGGTCAGAGTTAAAATGCCCATTATTACAAAGCCCCCAAACGGGTCGTGTCAAGTTGGTATTAGAGCCTAGGTTCATGGTTAATTCAGATTCTATAAATCCATGTTGAGTAGAGTCTCTGTTAAGGTTGTATAGCATGCCATACTCATAAGAAAGAGGATACAAGACATTTAGAAGTGTTTCAATTTCTTAGTATTCAACTTTCAATCTTGGAGTCTTAGTCCTGGAATATTCTCTGGGGGGTAATATTAAAGGGGTGAATCCTAATTTTGGGGTTCATCTTCGATCTCATAGTCCTATCCCTGTTAGTTCTAGAGTTACATCAGTTGCTACTAGTCTTCCTTAAGGAGAGGTGACTAATGTAGAATTCCATCAATCTATTCATGTTATTTCTTAGATGGTCACTGCTCAGGCTGAGCGGGGTGTGAATGGTGCTTTGTTTGCTAAGGCCACAAGGGTTGGCTAATTTTCAAAAATGAGTCCTCCTATTTTTTCTGGAGTGAAGGTGTAGGAGAATCCACAGGGCTTCTTGGATAAAATGGAAAACATATTTTGGGTGATGTAGGCTACCAATGTAGAGAGGGTAAAATTTGTAGCTTATTATCTTAAAGATGTTGTATATCAGTGGTATGAAGAATGGGATAGGGATAGGAGTGATGTAGAAGAATCAGTCTTTTGGGATACTTTTTCTAAAGACTTCTTAGATTATTTCTTTCTCCTAGAGTTGAGAAAAGTAGAGATAGAGGAGTTTGTGAAACTCAAGAAGGGGAGGATGTCTATCAAGGAATATGCCTTGAAGTTTCACTAATTTTCAAGGTATGCTCCTAATTTAGTTGCTGACATGCAATCAAGAATGAGGAAGTTTTCTTCGAGGTTGAATCAAGATTTTATTTTGGAGAGAAAGACTACCTTGATGATTAAATATATAGACATCTATAAGTTGATTATTCATATGCAGCAAGTGGAGGATAAGAGGAGGAAACTGGTGGAGTTTGGGAATTGACAAGGTAAGAGTAGCGGTTTTCTTACCAGGGAGGTTCTTAGTCTTAGAGTGGTCGCGATGGTGGACAATGGAAGAAAAAGAAGTGGGGGAGTTCTGGTTCCTACTCTTCTACTAGTGCTCCGTACTAGCTAAGCGATAGATGTCATCAAGGTGGTGATAGTTTTAGGGCACAGGGTGCCCAATCTCAGTCAAGTAGAGGTTAATTATTTTCTTTATGCCCTCCTTATTAGTTTCATAATCGTCCTTATTAGGGTTATTGCGATGAAGGAAGGGAAAAATGCTTCAATTGTGTCTTGGCAGGTCATCAACTCAGGGATTATCCAATTAATAAGGTTTCTACAGGGGCGAATAAGATTCTTGTGGCTTCATCTTCTGCACCTATACTTAGTGGTGTGGCATCTACTTCTGTTACTGCTCTTGGTTCTAGTGTTAGTCAGAATAAGTTGTATGCTTTGGCATCTTGATAAGAATCTAAGGCATCACCTTATGTCATTACTGGTACATTACTTCTTTTCTCTTATGTCATATATTTCTTGCTTGATTTAGGGACCACTCTCTCCTATGTGACTCCTTATGTGGCTATATCTTTTGGTTTTGATCCGAAAGTTATTTTGGATTCTTTTTCTTTTTTTACCCTAGTAGTTGACTCGATTATTGCTAAGAGAGTCTATAGGGGGTGGTATCTTTTGGGGGCAAGCAGACTTTAGTGGATTTGTTTGAACTTAATATGGTGGATATAGATATTATTCTGGGGATGGATTGGTTACAATCTTGTTACGCGTCCTTGGATTGTCAGATTCATAGGGTTATATTTAGGTTCGCCGGTGAACCGGCTATTGAATGGGAGGGTATTTCCTCAGCTCCTAGGGGAGATTTATTTCTTATCTTAGAGTGTGGAGGTTAATATCTAAAGGTTGTCTTTATCATGTGCTATGACTTAATGATTCTAACTCAAAAGGTCCTTCTTTCCAGTCAGTTCCAATGGTTAATGAGTTTCTAGAGGTCATTCTAGATGATCTTGTTGGTGTTCCTTCTCACAGGGAAATAGAGTTTGGTATTGAATTAGTTCTAAACACTCGTCTAATTTATTTTCCTTCGTATAGAATGGTTCCAGCTGAGTTAAGGGAACTCAAGGAGAAACTTAAGGATCTTTTGCATAAAGGGGTTTATTTATCCTAGTGTATCTCCATAGGGTACACTGGTATTGTTTGAGCATAAGAAGGATGGTTTTCTTTGGATTTGTATTGACTATATTCAGTTGCACAAGTTGACGGTCAACAATAAGTATCCACTTCTAATGATAGATGATCTATTTGACTAGTTTCAAGGTACCAAGTTCTTTGCTATTATAGATCTTCAATATGGGTACCATCAGATAAATATTAGGGAGGTAGACATCCCTAAGATGACTTTTAGTACTTGGAATGGGAACTTTGAGTTTTTGGTTATATCATTTGGTTTGACTAATGCTTGGGATACATTTATGGATATGATGGATAGGGTTTTCTATTAGTATTTGGATCTCTCCGTTATTGTGTTTATAGATGACATTTCGGCTAATTCAAAGAGTGAAGTAGATAATGCCAATCTCCTCTGTATGGTGTTACAAACATTAAAGAAACAACAATTGTATGCCAAGTTCTCCAAGTGTGAGTTTTGGTTAAATGCTGTAACTTTCTTGGGTTATTTTATTTCTAGTGAGGGGATCATGGTGAATCTGTAAAATGTTCTTGTGGTGAAGAGGTGGCCTGGACCCATGAATCTATTTGGCATTCAAAGCTTCTTAGGTTTAGCCGGGTATTACAGGTGGTTTGTGGAAAGCCTTTCATCAATAGATGCTCCTTTGACTAAGTCGACTCAGAAGAAGATCAAATTTTTTTGGTCGGATACTTGTGAAGAGAGTTTTGAGAAGTTAAAGGATAATTTAACTTTAGCTCTAATTCTGATTTTGACAGAAGGAAATGATGGGATCATAGTTTATTATGATGTATCTCGGGTAGGTTTTGGCTGTGTTTGATGCAGCATGGGAAGGTGATTGCCTATGCTTCCAGCCAGTTAAAAGTACATAAGAGGAATTTTCCTACTCATGATTTAGAGTTGTTACTGGTTGTGTTTGCTTTGGTAATATGGCAACATTATTTGTATGGTCTATATGTGGATGTCTTTTATGATCATAAGAGTCTACAGTTTGTGTTCACTCTGAAGGAACTTAATCTCAGGCAGAGGAGATGGATTGAACTTTTTAAGGACTAATGATATGAGTTTTCACTATTACCCAGGTAAGGCTAACGTGGTTGCTGATGCTCCTAGTAGGTTATCCATAGGGAGTTTGCTCGTATAGAGGAATGAAAGCTAGAATTGGTGAAGGATATTCTCCGCTTGCTAATCTTAGAGTTCTCTTCTTGGACTCCATGGATGGTGGTATGATAGTACAAGAAGTTGTTTGATCATCTATTTGTGTGAAGATTAAGGAGAAGTAATTACTAGACCCTATCTTGATAAAAATCAAGAGTGACATTAGTGGGCAAAAGGTGGTGGTGTTTTATATCAGTGGTGATGGTACTTTATGGTACCAAAGGAGGTTGTGTGTTGGTGATGTCGATGGGTTGCGATAAAGGATCTTGGATGAGGCACATGAGTCATACAGTATTGTTCATCGCAGCTCAACTAAGATATACGTGATCTCAAGGAGATCTATTGGTGTAATGGCATGGAGAGGGATGCGGCTGATTTTATGGCTAGGTACTTAGTGTGCCAACAGGTTAAGGTTGAGTATATAAGGATAGAAAAGTTGTATTAAGAAATTGATTTTGCCAAATAGAAATGGGAAGTGATCAATATTGGCTTTGTTACTGGTTTTTCTTAATCTCAGAATCAATATGATTTAATTTGGGTCATCATGGATAGGATCACTAAGTTTGTGCACTTTTTGTCAGTGTGGACTACCTTCTCAGTAGAGGAATATACAAAGCTGTATCTTCAGGAGATTGTGAAGCTGCATGGGGTACTTGTTTTAATTATTTCTGATCGTGGAACACCATTTATATCTCACTTCTAGCGATCTTTTTAGAAAGGGTTAGGGCCTAAGGCGTATCTAAGTACTGCTTTCCATCTATAGACGAATGAGCAAGTGAATAGAACTATTCATACATTGGAGGATATGCTTTGGGCCTGTGTGATTGATTATGGACGCAATTGGGTTGAGCGTCTACCTTAGGTGGAGTTCACTTACAAAAATAGCTATCATTATTTCATTGGTATGGCCCCTTTTGAGGCATTGTTTAGTAGGAGGTGTAGATCTCCTATTGGTTGGTTTGAGCTTGGTGAGATGGACATGTTTGGTCCAGACTTGGTTTACCAGGCCATAGAAAAGGTGAAGGTGATTCGGGAGAGGCTTAAGTATGCCCAAATTTGCCAAAAGTCCTATGTGGATATTAGGCGTAGAGATATGGAGTTTGAGGTTGGTGATAAGGTTTTCCTTAAGGCATCTCCCATGTAGGGAGTAGTGCAGTTTGGCAAGAAGGGGAAGTTCAGTCCCCGGTATGTTGGTCCTTGTGGGATTTTGTGGAGAGTTGGTAATGTTGCTTATGAGCTGGGGTTTCCTTCTTGCTTGAGTTTGGTTCATTCGGTCTTTCACGTTTCCATGTTGAGGAAGTGCATTGGTGATCCTTCTTCGGTTGTTTCTTTAGAAGGATTGGGTCTCATGAATTCTTTATCTTATGAGGAAATCTCGGTTGAAATCTTGGATAGGTAGGTTTATCGGTTGCAAACCAAAGATATGGCTTCGATTAAGGTCCTTTGGCAAAATCTTCTGGTGGAAGAAGCTACATGGGAAGCGGAGGAGGAGATGAAGTCCAAATATCCACATTTGTTTTCTGCTCCTAGGATTCATGAGGAAGGTATATGTCATCTGCACATCTTTATTTTCAGAGTTTGTCAAAGAAAATATTTGCTATCTTTGCTTCTTTGTTATCAAAATTTGTTAAAGATTAGAAATATATTTTATAATGCAAATGACTCGTGCATACGATTACCCCTAGCTTGTCTGTCATTCAGGGTTGATGTTCCTAATAGGGAAGACTGAAACACCCTAATTTCTGGACGTTAGAAAATTTCCTAGAATTTTGGTCTCTAGACCCAATAGGACTCAAGGATACGAGCCGTATGTTGGGGCAAGGATGTTATGGTCTTGTCGTATACTGACCAGTATTGGTTGGTGGGATGGATATCAGTATTGGAATGGATACTAATTAGGGGTACGAGTCTATTGGTGGTTACAGATCATTTGGCTCCTTAACTTAATCTTATACTTGGTTACTTAGGTTGGATCTGAGTATGAGTGGCTCATCGTGAATCATAAGTCAAGGTACGAGTCATACCATGCACTCGTAAAGTGGACAGTGCCTAAATCTTCCTTGGGTTTAATATTCTAGGGGTACAGATTAAGGGTACAAATCATATGCTTTGGATACGACTTGGTTGAATGAGTCATATACTGGACAGTGTTGTATCTAAAGGTTGACGCTAGGATACGAGTGGAGGATTCCACTTGTATTCTAGGGTATGACTCATGAGTGTCATTCGTACCCTCGGGACAGATTTTTGTGCAACTTAAGTAGGGGTTTTCTAGATATTCCCTGCTTATCCTAATAAAGTCCCATGACTTGTAATCTACTTGGAAGGTTATTTACCCTATCATTCCATCGATTAAAGCTTAGAGACTCTTCTAAAAAACTCTATAATTCTCTTAAAAGCTTTTGGGCAAGGGAAGCTAGGGTTTCAACTAGAGGATTGATTTGGAGCTTGTCTTGTGCTTTCATTCCATCATCATCTTAGTTTAAGGTATGTTATCTTCCCTCATTTTTTATTCTAACTAGATGCATGTTTTTTATGAATGTTTTCATGACTTCATTAATTGTATGATTATCGTTTTCAAATAAGAATTAGGGGTTTTGATATTAAATGGCCGGTCATGGTTTTTCATGGTTTTAATTATGTTTTATGTGCATTAATGGTGGTTTTAGACAATTGTTTATATTATGCCCATAATGTGTTTAACAAAATTCCTATAACCATGTTTTTATTGCATTGAGTATTATAATGGAACTCTTGCTTGTTCTGAAATCTTGGTAAAGGAATTGTGCATGGTATAAATGGCTTGGAAATGTACATGGAATCCCCAAGTGGTTTAATATGATAAATGGAAGGAAACTTGGAAGTCCCCTAAAACCTATATGTTGTTGGCTTTGGATAGTACTCGCAAGTATGGTCGGTATGACGATACCACCACTAAATGGCCTTGGTTAATAAATGGTAAGTGGATTTTTTTGTTGTTTGGTAGTGGTTTTAATTGGGAAATAATGGCGGTAGGTGTAGCAAAGTCATTGAAGGTAGAGGTCCCGAGGGGACCAAAACTGGAAACTTATATTTTCTGATGTAAGGTTGGTCTTGGTGACCATGTGCATGATGTCACACTATATTTTTGGGAATTTACTAGTCAATCCAGGTTTTCTTTCCTGGTCGTGTGGCTTCATGCACTGGGGCCCTTTCACCAATGGGAGCGGAACCCATATAGCCCGTGGGTGGTTTAGGATGCCAAAGCTACACAACCCAAGTAACAGATTTAATGACATGCTAAACCTAGTACCCTTTCCTAGTATGGTTATATATATATGTGTGTGTGTGTGTGTGTGTGTATCTGTGTGTGTGTGTGGTTGTGTGAAGATGGATGGTTTTACTTAGTTTTACAAATGACATTATTTTATCCTTATCCTGAGATTATGCTAGCGTTCACCCACTAAACCATCTATTGGAGGTTGTTTACCCGTGTTATGTAGGAACCGACCATTCTACTCCTTTTACATAGTGATTGATTCGGGGGATCAATATTCAGGCTGAAGTGGTGAGCTTCCATCCTTTTGGAAGGCTCTATTTCATGTTATGGATATTCTTAGACACTTTGATTTTATTTTGGATATTGGTTTTGGCTATAGTTGGGGGCATATCCCCATCAAATTTTATTACTCTTTTGGTTAGAGGCTCTGTAGTACTACTATAGGTTGGAATGGGCAGGATCGGTACAGGTATCAGCCTTAACATTGATTTGGTATTGTGCCTGCATTATCGAACATAATTTCTCACTGTTCAATCATATTTTATTTTGGGATTAATTATATTATGTTTTGGAATCTTCTTTGTTATGGCCTGGCTTATGGCCCTTGTTTTGGTATCGATCTTGTATGGTTGGATTATTGGTATAAGATGGTTCGACTCGGTTTTTATCCATCACGGTTGTGATCCTATCCTTGAGTTTTCATGTGAGTTGTTAAAGTATCTTGTTACATGCTCGAAATTCAGCAAACTCAGGGCAGATGGCTAGAGGTTGGTTGGGAAACGGGGGTGGTCTCTGTTCCCAGTTGGACTTGGGAAGCCCATTACGACAAGGCCCCCTGGTGGGTCGCATCAATAGGAATAAATTAAATAAAGAAGGTAAAATTATCCTGAATTAAGATAGACTTTTAGCTCAAGACGACTCCTAGCAGAATACATTGATTATGATGAGACCTTTACCCCCGTAGCAAGGTTAGAGTCGATATGAATTTTATTAGCTTTTGCCGCGTTCAAAAATTTTTAGTTATATTAAATGGATGTAAAAAGTTCTTTCTTAAATGGCTTTATTCATGATGAAGTTTTTTTAAAACAACCCCCTGGATTTGAACATCATTCATATCCAAATCATGTTTTCAAATTATCAAAAGTATTCTACGGCCTCAAACAAGCTCCAAAAGCTTGTATGAGAGCTCGCGTAATTTTCTACAAAATAACAATTTTCAAAGGGGTAAAATTTGCACAACTCTGTTCATACAAAATCTTGACTCAAATATCCTCATTGTGCAAATTTACAATGATGATATCATCTTTGGTAGTTCTATCATCTCTATGTGCGAGAATTTTGCTAACTTGATGAAAGAGGAATTTGAAATGAGTTTTATGGGCGAGCTCACATTTTTTCTGGGATTACAAATAAAACAAACTTCCAAAGGAACTTTAATTAGTCAAGCCAAGTACTGGAAAGACCTCATAAAAAATTTCGGTATGGAAAAGTGAAAGTCCTAAGGAACACTAATGAGTCCATCCACAAGCATTGATTTAGACTTGTCTGGAAAAGACGTTGATGAATCGATACACTGAGGGATGATTGGATCTCTACTCTACTAGACTTCAAGTCGATCGGATATTTTCTTCAGTGTGTGTAAATGGGCAAGATTCCAGTCGACTCCCAAGGAGTCTCACCTCACTGCCGCCAAGCTAGTCATCCAATATGTAATACGAACTCAAGACTTTGGATTGTGGTATCCATTCACCTCACACTTTTATTTAATTGGCTATTCTGATACTGATTTTCCAGGAGATAAAAATAATACAAAGAACACTAGTGGAACATGTCAAATTCTTGGTGATGCCCTTATCTCATGGCATATAAAGAAGAAAACTTCTGTTGCTCTTTCATCCACTAAAGATAAATACATAGTTGTCGAAAGTTGTGGTACTCAAATCTTATGGATTATGCATCCTATTCTTGACTTTGTATTATCTTTTGAACCTATTCCTATCATGTAAGATAACAATAGTGCAGTTAGCTTATCTGATTATACTTTGCACTCTCTAGGAATAAACATATTGATATTTGTAATACCCGTGATTTTTCTTAGCTTGAAAATCATCTCAAGGATGTTAGAACTTTCTTTGAAATAAGTATTGATTCTTATACAAGTGGTATTTCCATAATTTTCACTTCCTATTATGTGGGAAATTGAATAAGCTTTCCATCAAAATATAATTCACCCAAATCTGATGCCCGGGCGAAGAGTTAGAGCCTTTTTGGTGACACAGTGTTTGACCTGATCCTTCAGCGTGTCACGGAGATAGCTCAAATAGCAATTTTCAAATTCCAGTGTTGCTCCAAACATGTGGCAAGTGTCGCACAAAATTTCCAGGTCGTAGGCAAGGTGGCAACGCGATAGCTCCATATCGCGCTATCATGCAATTTCCCAAATGTTAATTTTCGGTGATACGGCGCGATAACGCCGCGTCATGCCATGTGCCCAACTCGGAAAATTTTACAAAAAATTTAATGATATGTCCAGGGTTAAAAGGGTCAACTTCCTACCCCTATATAATCCCTTTAACAGATGATTCAGTTACTTTTCACCCAAAACATATTAGTTTCTCTCAAGAACAAACTAGGGTTTCTATTGGGGATTCAAATTCATGAAGGTTTCATCATCAATCATCACGAAATCACGACTAAGGTATGCATAGTGTTTATTCATGGACTCCTTTCGTCCATAAAGTCTATGAATCTTTTTTAACTACAAGTTATGAATTTTCTTCGTGTTTTCATGATTTGTATGTTCTCTTTCATGTTGATAAATGAGGAATTGATTTCTATTCCATGATTTGATGATAAATTCCATGTGGATAAATTTGTATAGATAAAGAGTTGCGAAATCTCATGACTAAAACCTTATATGATGGAATTGGAATTGAAGCATGATGTTTAATTATTGTATAATGTGCTTACATGTACTATGCCTGCCATATGTTTGATAAAATGCCTAGATGAAGGAAATTTGCCTAACTAGCATGATATCATGAAAATCCCCATGTATGTACAAGCATATTCCTATTAGACATTCGATGAAATGCTTCAATAAACGTATTGTGGTGATTATCATGTATTCAAGAATATCTAGTCATGTCAGTTTTCTTCCTTCGAGTCCTGGGGGTACTTGTACCCAAAATATTAGTGTGTGCCTAGATCCATGTCATGTTTTCATGATAATCTTAGTCAAGCTATGAACTCTTATACTTCAGATAGTCTTATGACTAAGGAAAAATCTTCCTAATCTCATGACTGAGTCAGTTTTCAGAGATCAGTAATATTCCATTAGCCACGGAAATTCAATAACTCAGTCCATGCTTAGTAAAGTTGAGTAAATCATGTTCAGTGTCCATTTAGATAGGAGTAGGAATTAGCATCGAGTGAACCCAAGGATGGGGAATCAACTTTTTTACAAGGGTTTGATTCCTAGAAGCAATAGTTGCATTCCAGAACTATGTAACCAACATAGGTTGACACATCATAGCCTGCTATATGAGGGTAGATCAGGTGGCTTAACCTATTATGTGAGGCTTCCCACCATTCTCGCTAGAGTTACCTGTTATATAAGGGTTACTTATATATTGTCCTTACCAGTGGTGCGTTATTGAGACCCTTCTAATCAGGGCATAGATTGGACCCCAGCTCAGCTATCATAGCACCTTTGGGGCATATCCGTTAGATACTTCTTCCCACAGCTTCATGTTACAGAATCATGACTGTCAAATATAGTGAATCAGTGTTAGTAATAGAACTCAGATAGTTCTTCAAATTTTATGACTGTTAGACATAATCAAATCAGATGCAGTACAAAACTGAAATAGTTCCATCAAATTCAGGACTATCAAATATAATCACCCACGTTATCAGTTATACTTAGATACAGTCACCCATCTTATCAGCACTATTTAGATATAGTCCTTTATGTTATTAGTCATCTTAGTTTCTAGCATAGCACATTATCAGTATACAGACTCAAAAATCATGAAATCATGTTGTTAGTTAGAATTACGTATTTATGCATGTATTCTCACATTTTTGTTAGACAATCAGTTTGCATTATGCATGCATGCAAACCCTTGAATATATCCCACCTCACATGTATACTCGATACATATGTACTGACGCATTCATGCTATGGTGCTTTCTTTTTATGTTACACCATAGGTTCAGAGACACGAGTTCCAGATCAGCAGTAGAATTCAGATTCAACAGTCAGAGTAGAAGTGAGTCCTTATCCTTCGAGGACATAATGATTTTCTAGTATCTCATTGATTAGCTTATTAGTTGGAGTTAGTTGGGGACATGTCCCATCAACTCCTTATTCAGATTCTTCAGATAGTTGAGGCTTCCAGACGAGATGTAGACTAGATACAGACTATCATGTTTTAGACTTCAGTTTTTTTTTGGGTATTCTGTTACGCCACACAAATGTTACGTTATTAAGTTATGTTCATGATAGAACCTTATGGCCTATCAGTGCATCTTTTCACATTATTATGTTATCTTATGCAGTATATAGTTACAAATATCAGTGATGGGTTAGCTTCTGGTCCTTCTAGGTCATGAGCACCATGTAGCATTCCAGTTTAACAAATTGGGTCGTTACCAACTTGGTATCAGAACCTAAGGTTCAATTGAGTCCTAGAAAGTCTGAAAGACGCATCTAGTAGAGTCTTATACATGGGCATGTTGCATGCCACATTTATAGGCAAGAGGCTATGAGGTGTTTAAGAATAGTTTCCCCTCTTTCAGTATTAATGGTGTGGCAGTGAGCATAATCACAAGTCAGTCTCTTACTCTAATCCGCTTCTTCTCTTTATTTCAAAATATACCTCCTAAGAGAAGAAATCATTCAGCCCTCAGCTCGAAGAACCTGTGGGCGATCATGCTTCTCATGCAGAGTTAAGGACCAAATTCACTACTCTTGCTCAATCAGTTGCTGCTCATAATGAACGGCCAACATTTGTTCCAGCCAACCCAGTGGCCAACTCAGCTGCAGCGAGGATTCGAGACTTCACCCAAATGAATCCTCCAACCTTCCGCGGGTCTAAGGTAGATGGAGAACTCAAGAATTCTTTGATCAAGTTCAAAAAGTGATAGACAACATAGGGATGAGTATTGTTGAGAGTACTAACCTAGATGCATACCAGTTACTGGAAGTGGCTCATGGTTAGTTCAAATAGTGGAAGTCCAAAAGATCAGATCACGTAGGTCCTATAGAGTGGGAGGAGTTGGTCACTACATTCTTAGATAGATCATTTCTCCAAGATCTTAGAGAAGCCAAGGTGCTAGAGTTCATCAACCTCAGGTAGGGCAATACGATAGTAAAAGAGTATTCTTTTAAGTTTACTCTATTAGCCAGGTATGCCCCTCATGTGGTTGCTGACAGTAGATCCAAGATGAGTAAGCTTACTTCAGGGGTGAACGGCAGTGTGGTTAATAAGTGTACATCCGCCATGGTGAACAGTGACATGACCTTATCAAGACTTATGATCCATGCTTAGTAGCTAGAAGGGCAAAAAATTAAGTAGAGGGAAAAATAGAATAAGAGAGCGAAGACAGGAAGTTTCAACTTCGCTCAGCCTAAATCACAAGGAGGAAATTGTTCTCAGTTTTATCCTAAGTCATCAGTTCTAGATCCTTCTACATCTAGTGCTCCAGTTCCTAAGTTCAGAGAGCGTAACAAAGATAGTGCACCAGGCTCTAAGACCCAGTGCAGTATTAATAGTGCCCACACCTATCCTCCTTGCCAAAATTATGATAACCACAATCGTGGTGTTTGCAGAGTGGGTAGTGGCATTTGTCTCAGTTGTCACACTCTAGGTGACAGAGTTAGAGACTATCTGTAGCCAGGTCCTCAGGGACAATAGAATCGCTCCTTAGCTTAGTTCGGTCACCCAAAGTAGCAAGGTTCTACTTCCAGTACTACTAGTGGGAAACACCCAAATCGTCTCTATGCTCTTCAGAATCGGCAGGATCCAAAAAATTCTCCTGATGTAGTTACTGGTATGTTACAAATCTTTTATGTGCATGTTTATGCTTTGCTAGATCCAGGAGCTTCCTTGTCTTTCATTGCTCTTTATTTAGTAGGTGATTTTGGAATCAACCAAAAAATTCTAGCAGAACCCTTCTTAGTCTCTACCCCACTGGATAAAACCATCATAGCTTGGTGGGTATACAGAAATTGCCCGGTTATGATATTTTAGAAAGTCACGTCAGCAGGTTTAGTTAAGTTAGAGATGACTGATTTTGATGTCATTCTTGGCATGGATTTGCTTCATTCCTTCTATGCCATAGTTGACTACAAAAATAGAATAGTTTAGTTTCAGTTCACGAATGAACCCATCCTAGAGTGGTAGGGTATTGTATCCGCTTTCAGTGGTAAACTTATTTCCTACCTTCGGGCAAGGAAATTGATATCTAAGGGATGTATTTATCATCTAGTTCATGTTAGATATTTTAGTTCTGAGGCTTCCAGTCTCGAATCAGTCCTAGTGATGAATGAATATTCAGATATCTTTCCCACAAATTCTCTAGGAATTCCTCCTGAAAGGGAAATAGACTTCGGTATTAATCTTCTTTCAAACACTCAACCTATCTCTATTCTGCCATACAAAATGGCACTAGCAGAACTCAAGGAATTGAAAGAACAGTTGAAGGATCTCTTAGATAAGGGATTCAATAGACCCAAGGTTTCCCTATGGGGTACACCAGTTTTATTCATGCACAAGAAAGACGATTCTCTTATAGTTTGCATTGATTACTGTCATCCTAATAAGGTTATGGTCAAAAACAAGTATCCTCTTCCCAAAATTGATGACTTGTTTGACCAACTTTAGGGTGCCAGTTATTTCTCTAAGATAGATCTTAGATCCGTCTATCATCAGTTTAGAGTTAGAGAATATGACATCCCAAAGATAGCTTTCCATATATGGTGTGGTCATTTCGAATGTCTAGTCATGCCATTTTATCTTACCAATGCCCCAGTCACTTTCATAGACTTGATGAACCGCGTGTTCAAATAGTACTTAGATATATTCGTCATAGTCTTCATAGATGATATTCTATTCTATTCCCACACTGAGCAAGATTATGCAGACTATCTTAGAATAGTACTCCTGACTATCAGAAATCATCAGTAATTCACCAAAAGTTTGATGATGGCATTAGAGTAGATCCTCAAAAGTTTGAAGCAGTAAGAAACTGGCCTCGCCCTATTTCTCCATTAGATATCTAGAGTTTCTTAGGTTTGGCTAGCTATTACAGTTGGTTTGTTAAGGGATTTCTTCTATTGCATATCCTATGTCTAGATTAACTCAATAGAAGGTTAAGTGTTAGTTGTCAGATTTATGTGAGAAGAGTTTTCAGGAATTAAAGACTCGACTTACCTCATTTCCAGTTCTAGCTCTTCCAAATGGTTCATACGGTTTTGTAGTTTATTGTAATACATCCAGAGTAGGTTCAGGTTGTGTCCTCATACAGCATGGTAAGGTCATAGCCTACGCCTCCAGACAACTTAAACCCCGTGAGAAGAATTATCCTACTCATGATCTTGAGTTAGTAGACATAGTATTTGCCTTAAAGATTTTGAGGCATTATCTCTGCGGAGTTCATGTAGACCTCTTCACAGATCATATGATCCTTCAGTATGTCTTTTCTTTAAAGGATCTCAATCTTCATCAGAGAAGGTGGTTAGAGATCTTAAAAGATTATGACATGAGTGTCCTTTATTATTCAGGCAAGGCCAACGTAGTGGCCTACACTCTTAGTAGACTATCCATGGGTAGTATTTATCATGTTGATGATAGTAAGAAGAAGTTAGTCCAAGAACTCCACCAGCTTGCCAGACTAGGCATTTTCTTAGTCGACTCTTCAGAGGGCGGTGTATATGTTCAGAGTAGTTCAAAATCATCTCTAGTTTCCGAGGTGAAAGAAAAGCAAGATAAGGATCCTAGCCTTGTCAAGCTAAAAGAGTCAGTTCAAAATAAGAAAATAGAGGTTTTCTCCCAAGGGGGAGATGGTTTTCCTTATTTTCTGGGTTGTCTTTGTGTTCCAGATGTAGATGGCATAAGGAGTAAATTCTCGCAGAAGCGTATGATGTGTGCTACTCTATTCATCCAGGGGCCACTAAGATGTACCGCGACTTGTGGGAAATCTATTGGTCGAGTAAGATGAAAAGAGATCTTGCAGAGTTTGTGGCTAAGTTCTCTTTATGTCAGCAAGTTAAGATAGAGCATCAGAAGCCTAGTAGTCCTTTACATGAGTTCAGTTTTCCTACTTGGAAGTGGGAAGTTGTGAACATGGACTTGATGACGGGTTTCCATCGAACTCATCGTAAATATGATTCAATTGGGGTTATTATAGACAGAATAACCAAATCAGCTCTTATCCTTCCAGTTTATACCTCTTATTCAACCGAGGATTATGCCAAGCTCTACATTAAGGAGTTGGTCAAATTATATGGTGTTCTATTGACTACTATCTTAGACAGAGGTACCCAGTTCACCTCTCATTTTTAGAAAGCATTCCAAAAGGGTCTTGGTACCCATGTTTATCTCAGTACAACCTTTCATCCTCAGAAAGATGGTCAAGCAGAAAGGACCATTCAAACTTTGGAAGATATGCAAAGGGTGTGTGTAATTAATTTCAAGGGTAGTTGGGATGACCACTTGCCTTTGATTGAATTTGCATACAACAATAGCTATCATTCCACTATTCAGATGGCTCCATTCGAAGCTCTCTATGATAGGATATGTAGATCTCCAATCGGTTGGTTTGAAGTTAGTAAGGCCTAAGTCATAGGTCCTGACTTAGTATTCAACGCCTTAGAGAAAGTTCAATTAATTAGAGAAAGACTTTGAGACGCTCAAAGCCGACAGAAGTCTTATGTAGATGTTCGTAGAAAGGATCTCGTGTTTGAGATTGGTGACTATGTCTATCTCAAGATATCTCCTATGAAGAGAGTGAAGAGATTCAGAAAGAAGGGAAAGCTCAGTCCCCGATATATCAGTCCCTTCAAGATTCTTAGTTGTTTTGGCAAGGTAGCTCATGAGGTCGAATTACCTTCAGATCTAGCCTCAGTTAATCCAGTCTTTCATGTCTCTTTGCAAAAGAAGTGTATAGGTGACCCATCAGTTGTAGTCCCTATTCAGAGCATAGATATTCAGAACAACCTCTCTTGTGAAGAAATTCCAGTCGAAATCCTAGACTATCATACTTGTAGATTGAGGAAAAAAGAAGTCCATCTAGTTAAAGTTCTTTACAAAATCAATCCATCGAGAGAACTACTTGGGAATCAGAAGCAGATATGCATACCAAGTACCCTCAGCTCTTCCCCGCCAACTTAGATTAAGCTCAATGTAGTAGTTCTCCTTAAGCTTACTCAGTTTCATGATTAGTGTATATCACTAACTTTGTATTCAGTCTCATGTTCATGTTCCTATGATAATGTTGGTATCAAGTACCACCGCATATTTAGTCATGCATTCATCTATCAGATCAGTCATATTGTTATGCATCAAAAATGAATTTTCATTGTTAGAAAACTTAGTTCTTCCGAACTTTCAGTTATGCATTTATGAATCAGTTATGCATGCATCAGATATGTATGTTCAGTATGTTATGTTCATCTTGTTAGTCACGTCCGTCATGAGATCATGTTCCATTTATTTATGTTCAACTCATTGTTTCCCCTCTTAGTCAGTCTCATTCGAGGACGAATGTTCTCAAGGGGGAGATATTGTAATACCCGTACTTTTTCTTAGCTTGAAAATCATCTCAAGGACATTAGAACTTACTTTGAAATAATAATTCATTCTTATACATGTGGTATTTCCATAATTTTCATTTATTATCATGTGGAAAATTGAATAAAATTTCCATTGATATATAATTCACCCAAATTTGACACTTGGGCGAAGAGTTAAAGCCTTTTTAATGAGACAGTGTTTGACCTGAGCCTTCAACGCATCGCGGAGATAGCTCAAATAACAATTGTCAAATTCTAGTGTTGCTCCACGATACTGGCACGTCACACCAAACTTCTAGATTGTAGACAAGGTGGCAACGCGATAGCTCCACGTCGCGCTGCCATGAAATTACCTAATTGTTAATTTCCAGTGACATAGGGCGATAACGCCGCGTTGTGCCAAGGGCCTAAATGGAGAAATTTTACAAAAAATTTAATGATGTGTCTAGGGTTAAAAGGGTCAACTTCGTACCCCTATATAATCCCTTTAACGTGTGATTCAACCACTTTTCACCCAAAATATATTAGTTTCTCTTAAGTTTATCTCAAGAAGAAACTAGGGTTTCTATTGGGATTCTAATTTAGGAAGGTTTCGCCATCAATCATCACGAAATCACAAAATAAGGTATGCATAGTATTCATTCATAGACTCTTTTCATCCATGAGGTCCAAGAATCTTTTTTAACTATAAGTTATGGATTTTATTCATGTTTTCATGATTTGTATGTTCTCTTTCATGATGTTAAATGAGGAATTGATTTCTATTCCATGATTTGATAATAAATTCCACGTAGGTTGATTTGTATACATAAAGATTTGTGAAATCTCATGACTAAAACCTTGTATGATGGAATTGGAATTAAAGCATGATGTTTAGTTTTTGTATAATGTGTTTACATATACTATGCCCGCCATATGTTTGATAAAATGCCTAGATTAAGGAAATTTGCCTAACTAGCATGATATCATGAAAATCCCCATTTATGTTCAAGCTTATGCCCATTAGATGTTTGATGAAATACTTCAATAAACGTATTGTGGTGATTATAATGTATTCGAGAATATCAAGTCATGTCAGTTTCCTTCTGTTGAGTCCTGGGGGTACTTGTACCCAAAATATTAGCTGTGTGCCTAAATCCATTTCATGTTTTCTCCATAATCTCAGTCAAGCTATGAACTCTTAGACTTCATATAGTCTTATGACTCAGGAAAAATCTTCATAATCTCATGACTGAGTCAATTGTCAGATATCAATAGTATTCCGTCAGCCACGGAAATTCAGTAACTTAGTCCATGTTCAGTACAGTTCAGTAAATCATGTTCAGTGTCCATTCAAATGGGAGTAGAAGTTAGCACCGAGTGAACCCAAGGATAGCAACTCACCCATTATACGAGGGTGTCATTCCTAGAACAAATCCTTGCATTCTAGACCTATGTAGCCAACATGGGTTGAGACATCGTAGCCTGCTATATGAGGGTAGATGAGGTGGATTAACCTATTATGTGAGTGTTCCCACCTCTCTCGCTAGATTTACCTATTATATAAGGGTTACTCATATGTTTTCCTTACCAGTGGCGCGGTATTGACATCCTTCCAATCAAGGAATAGATTGGACCCCAGCTCAACTGTCATAGCATCTTTAGGGCATGTTCGCTAATTACTACTTCCTTCAGTTTCATGTTACAGAATCATGACTGTCAGATAAAGTCATTTAGTCTCAGTAATAGAACTCAGATAGTTTTTCAGATTTTAGGACTGTCAGGCACAGTTAACTCAAATATAGTATGAAACTCAGATAGTTTTATCAAATTTAGGACTGTCAGCTATAGTCACCCATTATATCAGTTATACTAAGATACAGTCACCCATGTTATCAACATTATTTAGATATAGTCCTTCATGTTATTAGTCATATCAGTTTCTAGCATGTCACGTTATCAGTATAAAGACTCAGAAATCATGAAATCACAATGTCAATTACAGTTACGTATTTATGCATATATTCTCATGTTCATGTTAGACAATCAGTTAGCATTATTCATTCATGCAAACCATTGCATATAGCCTACCTCAAATTCATACTCGGTACATATTTACTGACGCATTTGCGCTATGGTGCTTTCTTTTTATGTTACACCATAGGTTCAGAGACACGAGTTCTAGATCAGCAGTAGGTTCTAGATTCAGCAGTCAGAGTAGAAATAAGTCCTCATCCTTCGAGGATATAATGATTTTTTAGTATCTCATTTATTAGCTTATTGGTTGGAGTTAGTTGGGGACATGTCCCATCAAATCCTTATTCAGATTCTTCAGACAGTAGAGGCTTCCAGATGAGATATAGACTAGATACAGACTCATATTTTACACTTTAGTTTTTATTTTGGGTATTCTATTACCCCACACTAATGTTACGTTATTCAGTTATGTTCATATAGAACCTTATGGACTTTCAGTGCATGTTTTTGCATTATTATGTTATCTTATGCAGTATACATGTATAGATATCCGTCTTCGGTTAGCTTGTGGTCCTTAGAGGTTATAAGAACCATCTAGCATTCCAATTCTATAAATCTGGTCATTATAATACTAAACATCATTTTATTCAAGATCATGTAGAGAATGGTGTTTTTACTATAAAATTTGTTGACTCTTAAAATCAACTAACAGATATTTTTACAAACTCCTGCTAGAGGAAAGATTTTGTTCCCTTCGACAAAGTCTTGGTATTCTTAGCTTTAATGATCTTTAAGTTTTATTTTAGATATATGTCTGCACACTGCCTGTGTGTAGTTCTCTTTTATAATCTCTAAGTGGAAGAAAGTAAGAACATCAGAGTAGCCTACTAGTCAGGGGGAGTAGAGCAGAGTCAGGGGGAACGAGCCGATAAACAGGGATGCCAATTGATGTTTACTCTTGTTGTCATTATCAAAAAGGGGGAGATTATTAACCTCCTAAGTGTACATTTTAAGAATGACAAACTAACAAGTGTATATTTTTAGGACATTGAAGACTTCTAATATTGGAAAGATAAAGGAAGCTAGCTCCAGGGACATCAGGAATGGAAGGATATCCATAGTATCCAAGTAATTCAATCACAAATAAGAACAAATGGATGGAGAATCTCAGCTCCAAATGTAATGTAAAATCAAATCAAGATATTGGAAGATAGAACAGTATCTCCCCAAAATATATGAAAAATCAAGGCATTCAAATAGTATGGCAAACAGATCAATCAAATATCACAGAAATAGAAGAATAATCATAATCCTAAAATCATGGCAGACCAAATCAATCTAGATAAGTTTTGACAAATCAGATGAAGAAAAAAAGATCACGAGCATATTTGGAAAGGCATAAATCTCTACAAGACCAAAAAGAAAAATAGATCACGAACATATCTTATATGGACATGATCCAAATTTTTATATGGACATATCTACTATGGATATATCATACAATTACATTACTCAATCAAGGAATCAATTTACATCCTTAAATGAGAAGAAATCTTTTAGGTATCCTTATGAAGAGTAGCCATCGAGACTATAAATGATGAAGACTGAAGACAGACACTTTTTAGGCAACTTCAAGCAAAGAATTCAAAGTGTCTCAATCTTAGTATCATAAGGCTTTGTAACTTTTACTTTACAATTGTTACATAAAGAGTAGGATTAAGTTAACTTTTTAATATCAATTGAAGTTGTGTCACAAGATCCAAAGAGCAAAATAAGTATTCAAAACTTATTTCCTATCACTTTACTCAAGCCCAAAATTCAAAGATCTAAGGAAACTTTGAAACCCAATGAGACTAGAAGTAGGAACCACATTGGTTTTCCAATATAGGACAAATCATTGAGTTATTAATTTATGTTCTATTATTAACTTGCTTCATTGTTTTAATTCTAATCTATTTATAATGTGCACTAATCTGTAGGCAAATTGGCTATGAAGAGTCAGTAGTCGACTCATAGAAAAATTTTAATTCACCCCATCTTGAATTTCATCTATTATCATTTGGAATAAGTTGAGGAAACAGTTCTTGGACTAATTTTTACCATCTCTTAATTTTTCCAATCAAAGGATGAGATTTATATTTTTAGATAGTTACACTTAGAGGCTCTATATAAAATATGGTTGAGGTTCAAAAAGAAGTTGGTGAATGTTCTAAATCACAAAATCACTGGAAAAACTTTCTTGAGACATTCTATAGAGCCTTGAATACAAATACAAATACTGTATATTATGTTATCATTGGTGAATATTCATAAGTCTTCATTAGGATAAAGCTTTAAAAATATTAGGCCTGATCTCTAAAACCAACTGAGGATGGTATATTTGAAAGGAAGACAAATTCACCAATACGTATGTGTTTTGTGCTTCCATTGAGTAGAGAGTATTGGACGAGACAGTGGCTTAAGAGGTAGCATACTTTAGATCAGAGATTGGCCTACTTATGAAGCAATTTTCATCAATGGGAGCAGGAAATGTAAATGCAGTTGGGTACTTGAGGTAAGGCTTCTAGACATAAAAAATCTGATTTCGAGAAAGAATTAAAATATTTATATATAGATAATGGGTTTTTGAGCCAAGAGACAAGGTTCTAATCAATACACTTAGAGAACGAGGTAAGGAAATCAAGGTAAAAATTATAATGAGATAGGTATAGGGATAGTAGTAGAGAGCGTGATAGTGACTGGAGGAAGAAATGTGATAATAAGGATAAGTGTGGCCTTTATTTTCCACTAAGTAACCGTGATGCTAAGTCTGAAAGTTCGAGAATGAAAGTATTGCTTGCAAAGCTTGTGAAGGCTTTAGAGAGCCAAGAGAGATGGATTAAGGGAATTAAGGTATATATTTGATGGTTGAGCTAGAAAGTAGAGTCATATATAACCGGGATTAAGTAGCTGAAGCCGCAAGTTTGGCAGATATCAACCATACTGAATCAACATTAATTGGGTACTCTTTCTAGATATATTATTTAGCATCCAAGGAAAAATAGTCACTGCCTAGATATCACTACATAGAGTGGTAAGACTATAATCAGTCCACCTATTCCTGTGATTGATATTGTGAGGAAATGCATTGTAGAAATTGATGATGTGGACAAAGATGAATTTGAAAAGTTGATGATTAATGATAAAGCATCTTAGAAGACTATAGTTGCTCAAAAAAGTATTAACAATGATAAAGAAAGGGTAAGAAGTTCATACTAGTACCAAAGCCCATTCCCCGACCTCCTCTATCGTTTTCCAAACTATTGAAGTAGAAAGACAAAGAACAAAAGTATAAGAAGTTTATTTCTATGCTAAAGGAGTTGACTACTAACATTTATCTTCTTGAAGCTTTAGAGTAGATGACTGGATATGTGAACTTTATGAAGGATTTGGTGACAAAGAAGAGAACTATCAGTTATGAAGATGTCGGTAGTTTACATTATTGTAGTGCGATTACATCTCACCCTCTTATGCAAAAGAAGGATGGCCCAGGTACTTTCATATTTCCTTGTACGATTAGGTTATCTAGTTTTTCCAAGGCTTTATGTTACTGGATGTAAAGATTAAATTGATTCCATTGGTAGTATTCAAACAATTGGGCTTGAGACCCCTAACGAACAATGATGCAGTTATTGATGGCAGATTATACGGTTAAAAAGCCTTAGGGAATATTATTTGATATTTTTATCAAGGTGGATAACTTTATGCTGCCTGTTGAATATGAAATTGTCGCATCTTAGAATATCACATGATCTCTTATAAAATCATACATCATGAATTAGTGCATACAACACAATAGAATTCACCTAGATACACTAGAAGAACACACGGCTCAAGCTAGTAACACTAGTTTTCTTGTCTAAACTCTATGTGACTAAATTAATTCTAAACTTGTTTTGAACATATTTTAAACACTATAAACATCTATATTAATACATAAAAGCTCAATTATACCATTAACAACTCATTAAGCACAGAAGATGTATTAACCCTATGAATTTTGATGATTTCATTTGATATCTCTTTTATGTTTAGTGGTGATTTTTCTTTAGTGTAATTATGGTAAGGGTTTAAAATGGGATAGTAAGGAAGTGTTACAGAGTTTTTTACTATGTTTCAGGACATTTTTGGTTCGCAAAATAGTAAGGTCCGCATTAAGCGTGTGCCACGAAGGAAAGGCACACCCTTATGCAGAAATCAACAAAGGTCCACGATAAGAGCATGCCACACCCTTGGGTTGGTGCGATATGGGTTTGACATGCCCAAGTCATAAAAATGTGAATTTTATTTTTTTTAGTTAAGGTCGAGGGATTTTTGGTCTTTTACACCTTTAAACGACTTTAATCACTATACATGTCTTATCTACTCATCAGTTGTCAATTTTTTCACTATTTTTTCTCCTTTCCACTCTCAATAGAAACAAAGCTAAGGGGGTTCCCAGGCTTTAAATTCAAGTTCTTCTCAAATTCCTTCCGTCATAAAGGCATGTTGAACACTCTCTTACTTTAAGTTGTATTTTATTGTGTTATTTCTTAATATTCACTTGTTTTTATCGGTTAACTAAAATCTAGGGTTTAGGGATTTGGGGTTGTCACCTATTGATGTTGATTTTCTCTTTTCCTAATGGTTGTTCATGTGTTAACAATGATTTGTAAAGAAAAATTTAGTATTAAAAGGGTCATACGTGGTAAAAAGCTTCACAATTATTTTGATTTTTCATGATAACAATACAAACCTCAAACTATGTCATAATTTAGTTTTAATGGAGATTTTAGAATGTTTAACTTGTGCTTTGAAACATTGTGAAGCATAAATTGAAAGAAGGTTTTACCTGGGATTTTCAAATTCAAATTTGGAGTTTAAATAGCTAAATAGAAATGGTATGACATTATATGGATGACTTACAAGTATTGTTATGTCGATACCAATTTGGGGATGCCTTAATGGGAACCTCTATGGTTAATGAAATGTGAAAATATTTTAATTGGGCTTTATAGGAATTGTGTAGCTTCATTGAGAAGGTGTAGTCCTCTTGATCAATACTTGAAACCATATTTCCCGTGTTATATGCAGTAATTATGTTAGGATTTCATTGTTTATTGGTGACATTATCCTAATCCTATATCCATACGGCTAATAAGGAATGGGGCTTCTTCGATAGGAGAAAAAATAACCATATAGCCTGTTGGTGGCTGAAGGTTAGTGCAAGCTACATAGTTCAGGATTAAATATTAAAAAGGGTCATGAACGCATAATTTTTGTTCTTTTCCCCTTTATTTTATTTTCTCAGTCATTGTTGAATATATGTTTTATGAATAATTTTGGCTAATAAATATTTTTATCCCTTTCCATATGTTGTGTGCCATTATCATTGTACTAATCATCCCCAGATGCTACATTCTTTCATGATGTAGGTTTGGAGGGATTTTTTATCATATTTGTTTTTTGGTTTTCTTTAGCATTTAAGCAGCCATATCCGACTTAATAGATATTTATAGATCGAGACTTGTAGACATTATTGGGTTATTATTTTGGTATTTTAATTTTTTTTCAAACTTAATTTTATTATTTATGAAAATCTTTCATATTGTGGGTTGGCTTCCATATTTTCTTTATAATATTATGATTATAACGTAAGGCTAAGGGGGTTATCTTATGCCTTTGTAGGCTTGGGGTTCCAATCATGCCAGGCCTCGATTGGAGTCATGACAATCTTGGTATCAGAGCATGGTTCATGTTTACTGGGTGTCTACGAGCGTGTCTAATAGTGTCCCATTTATGGATATGTAGTACATTTAACTTCTAAGGGTGAGACTATATGGAATTTAGAAATGTTTTCCTACTTTGTGTTCTTTTCATGCTAGAAATTATAGATACTATTTATTTTCTCTAACTCTTTTCTTACTCGCCTTACAGATTATGCCTCCACAAAGATATGATCGTCATAGAAAATTAGCTAGAGCTTCCATCCTAGCTGGACAAATACTGAAATAGTTGACCCTACCCATGGAATGCAGACTCGATATAGGGCTCGTATTTTTGACTTTATTTCTGCTCTTGGGGTTACACCAATCCCTAATAGTCCTTCTCAGGATGGTAATAACAGTACTAAGTCCTTCCAAATAGATGTATTTAATGTAGAGTTCTTTCATTCTATTCACATGCTTGCTCAGATTGTGGCCTCATAGTTTCATCAATCAGATCATGTTGGTCCTATCACTAACTTATCTGAGGTTACTCGGGTTAGTCAATTCATAATACTGAATCCCCCAACCTTTATGAGTTATAAGGTTGAGAAGAATCCTCTAGGTTTTGTGGATGAGATTCAAAAATATCCTTAAGGTTATGTATGCTAGTGATGCAGAGGGGGTAGATTTTGAAACTTATTATTAAAAGAGGTGGCTTACTAATGGTATGATAAATATAAAGAGTTAAGGGGCAAAGATATTGATCCAGTTATATGGGAAGACTTATCGGGCGCTTTTCTTGACCATTTTTTTCCTCAATAGTTGAAGGAGGCTAAGACTGAAGAGTTTATGTATCCGAAGCTTGGTAATTTAAGTGTCAAGGAGTATGCATTGAATTTTACCCAACTATCCTATTATTCCCTAGAGTTTGTGTCTAATGTAAGATCTAAAATGTGAAAGTTTGCTTCAGGTATTTCTTATGATTTGTTGCTAGAGTGTAAGGCTACTATGCAAAATAATAATATAGATATATCCAGGCTGGTGGTTTATATACAACAGGTAAAGGATAAAAAAATAGTAGAAATGGGGGAAAGGCAAAATAAGAATACTAAGTATACAGAGTAGGATGCGAGCCAACAACGCAGGATGTGAGCTAGTAGAATATTTGAAAAGAGGATAGACAATGGTTTAAGAAAAAGACTTAGAAGAATTATTAATCATGAACTAGGGCTCCATCCTCCATACCTTCTGGTGATTGGTGTTTCTAGGCTAGCCATAATCCTAGGGTACAGAGTGTCAAGTCTTAGGCTAGTGGAGCTCAGTCGACCCCACCTTACACTCCTTTCTATTTTTATAGGAAAATTCACCAGGGATATTGTTATAAGGGGAAGAACCTGTTCTTTAATTATGGTCTACCTAGTCATATGCAATGAGATTATCCTTCAGCTAAGGGTATATCTAGAGCTAGTGAAGCTCTAGCTATGACTTATTTGTCTCCTACCACTAAGGGTAAAACATTAGGGACAAAAAATTGCTGAAATTTCCTTTATGCACTTTCTACTCATCAGGAATTTGATGCAACCCCTGATGTCGTCACTTGTATGTTACAAGTTTTCTTCTGTGATGTTTATATGTTATTTGATCTTGGTTCCACTCTATGCTATGTGACTCCTTATGTGGTTGTATACTTTGGTTTTGGTCCTCACCTATTATCAGTCTCTACCCCAGTGGGTGAGTCTACCATTGGTAGAACAGTCTATAGCAGTCATGTGGTGTCCATGTTTTATAATGAGACATTAATAGATTTAATAGAGCTTAATTTGGTAGATTTTTAGGTAATATTGGGGATGAACTGGCTTTATTCGTGCTATGCTACCTTAGAATATAGGACCCATAAGGTCACTTTTTATTTTCCTAATTAATTAGTGATAGAATATGAGGGGGGTCCATTAGTACCTAAGGGGAAGTTTATTTCTTAGCTTACAGCTCAAAAATTAAGATCCAAAGGGTGTTTGTATCTTTTATTTTGGGTCAAGTATTCCAACTCTGAAAGTTCCTTCTTTCAGTCTGTTCTAGTGGTTAATGAGTTTCCTAAAGTTTATCCTAATGATCTTCCTAGGATTCTTCCAAATAAGGAAATAGACTTTGGGATTGATCTTCTATTTGATACTCATACCTTTTTATTTCACCATATAGAATGGATCCAACAAAGATGAAAGAGATAGAGGAGTAATTAAAAGACCTCATTAATAAGGTTTTTATCCATCCTAATTATTCTCATTGGGGTGAACCTATGCTTTTTGTGTGGAAGAAATATGGGTCTCTCTGATGTGCTAGCTGAATAAGGTCATTGTAAAAAATAAGTATTCTCTTTCTAGTAGTGATGATATCTTTGATCAGCTTTAGGGTGTTAAGTATTTATCTAAAATAGATCTTTATTTAGGTCACCATTAGTTAAAGATTAGGGAGGCTAATATTTCCAAAATCGCTTTCCAAACCCATTATGGTCATTAGGAGTTCTTGGTTGTGTCATTTAGTTTGACCAATGCTCGTGCTACTTTCATTGACTTTATGAATTGGGTGTTTTATAGTTTTTGGACTTGTTCATCATAGTCCTTATTGATGACATCTCTGTGTACTCCAATATTGAGAAGGATCATGAAAATCACCTCTGAATTATGTTGCAAACTCTTAAGGATTAGGAGTTGTATGTAAAATTTTCTAAATGTGAATTTTTGTTAAGTGTTGTGGGTTTTCTTGGGCATATTATCTCTATAGAAGAGATTAAAGTGGATCTTCAAAAGATTATAGCAATAAAAAAATGGCCTAAACACACGACTCCAACAAACATTAGGTGCTTCTTTAATATGGTAGGCTATTATAGAAGATTTATGGATATTTTCTCATCCATTACTCATGTGCTTATGATATTAAATCAAAAAAAGGTAAAGTTTTTGTGGTAAGACTCTTGTGAAGGTAGTTTTTTAAAATTGAAGGATCAATTAACACTGCTTTTTTTTTTACCTTACCCAAAGGTACTGAGGGGTTTAGTATATTTTGTGAATCATGTTATGTCAGAATAGGTTGTGTTTGGTGCAGCAGAGAAAGTTTGTGGCTTATGCATCTAGACAACTTAAGGTGCACAAAATAAATTACCCAGCTCATGATTTAAAGTTAGCATGTGTGGTGTTTGCATTGAAAATGTAGCCCCAATACTTGTATGGGGTCCATGTGGATATTTACTTTGACCGTAAGAGCTTTCAGTATTCATTCACCCAAAAAGAGTTAAATCTTACGAAGAGGAGGTGGCTTGAATTTCTTAAGGATTACAACATGATCCTGCACTACAACTCAGGTAAAGCTAATATTGTTGCTAATGTTCTTAGCAAGCTGTCAATAGGGAGTTTGTCTCACTTTGAGGAGGAGAAGAGAGGATTAGTCAAGGATATTCATCGATTAGAAAATTTAGAAGTCCCCTTTTTAGACTATAAAGATGGGGGAATGATTGAGCAGGAAGTGGCCAAGTCACGTCTTGGGACCGAAGTTAAGGAGAAATGGGTTTTGGATCCCTTACTTATGCAAATCAAGGATGTTTTGAGTTAAGAGAAAATTATGGCTTTTAACATTAGTGGAGATGGTATTCTGAGATAATAAGGAAGATTATGGTTCATGATGAAGATGAGTTGTAGGAGAGGATTTTGACTGAAGCTCTATGTCCAGATCTGTGATTCATTCAGGTTCAACAAAGATGTATCATGACTTGAAAGAAATGTATTGGTGGAATAACATGAAGAGGTCTATAAAAAATTTTGTTTCCAAGTATATGACTTGTCAGTAATTCAATGTTGAGCATTTGGGATAGGCGGTACCTCTCAAGAATAGCTCTACCTATGTGGAAGTGGGAAATAATAACATGGATTTTAGTACCAGTCTTCTGCAGTCCCAAAAACAATAAGATTCCATTTGGGTCATTATTGATAGGATGACTAAGTCTACACACTTCTTGCCTATAAGGACTAATAACTCGGGAGAAGATTGTGCAAAGTTATTCATTCAAGAGAATGTTCGGTTGCATGGAGCCCCAGTGTCTATTATATCTTATCGAGGTATGCAATTTTCTTTTTATTTTTGGAGGTATTCTTAGAAGGGTTTAGGTACTCAGGTGAACCTTAGTTCTGTTGCCAACCCTTAAACTGATGGAGAAATGTAGTGTACTATTTAGACTATAGAAGATATGGGCCTTGTGTAATTGACTTCAAGGGAAGTTAGGTTTATCAGCTCGCTCTTATAGAATTCACTTATAACAAAAGCTATCATTTAAGGATTCAAAGGGCTCTTTTTTAGGCCTTCTATGGTAGGAGAAGTAAATTGCTTATTGGTTGGAATGAGATAGGTGATACTAGATTTTTCAAACTTAACATGGTACATCAAACGATGAAAAAAACGAAGGAGATTTGAGAGACGATTAAGACGCTCAGTGAGGCAAAGAGATCTAGATTTTAAGGTTGATGATTAGGTGTTCCTAAAGGTTTCTCCTATGAAATAAGTTATGAGATTTGGGAAAAAAGGAAGCTCGGTCCCATTACATTAGTGTATATCAAATTCTGAAGAGAATTGGGAATTTTTCTTATAGATTGGACTTACCAGAAAGTTTGACATAGATTAATCCTATGTTTCATGTGTTTGTACTAAAATAATGTGTAGGCAATCCTTACTTGGTAGTGCCTATTGAGGATATTGGTGTGAAAGATTCAGTATCTTCTGAAGAAATTCTAATTGAAATCTTTGATAGGCAAGTTTAAAAATTGAGGACTAAGGAGATTTCTTTGGTAAAGGTGTTGGGGAGAAATCAAAAAGTGGTGGAAGCTACATGGGAATTAAAGGAGGACATGAAAGCTTGATATTTGTTCTTTTTTTTCATTATTGGATAACAGTGCTTAAGGTATGAAACATATGTTTCTCTTGGTTCATTTGATTTTATTCTCTTATCCCCTCTACGATCTTCCATATTTCTTGCTAAGGGTGTCTTAAGTTCCCATTTGAGGATGAATGTTCCCAAGAAGGGATAATGTTAACCCCAAGAATTTGGATGATTTAATTCGATAGCTCCATCGTGTTTAGCGATGAATTTTTTAGGGGGATTATGGTAAATCATGATAATGGGACCATTAAGAAGTGTTTTGGACTTTTTTGAAAGTGTTTTGAGAAATTTTGGGACCCTAAAATAGTAAAGGTCTATTTTAAGGGCATGCCAAGGAAGGGAGGTGTCACCCTTATTCATAAACCAGTGAAGGTTCGCAGTAAGAGCATGCCACATCCTTGGGTTAGCGCGATAAGGGCATGCCACGCCTAAGGGAACAAAAATATGGATTTTTTTTAATTTAGGTTGAGGGATTTTTGGGGTTTTACCCTTTAATCAACTTTAATCACTATACAAGCATTATTTACTCTTCAACTATCAGATTATCCACCATTCTTCCTCCCCTCCAATCTCAAGATAAACAATGCAAAGGTTTTCCCAAAGATTCAACTTTCAAGTCTTTAAATTCAAGTTCTTCTCTAATTTGTTCCATCAATAAGGCATGTTGATCACTCCCTTACTTTAATTGCCATTATGTTGTGTTATTTCTTGATATTTATTTGTTTTTATCGGTTAGTTAAAAATTAGGGCTGAGGGATTTTTGGTTGTGACCAACTCATGTTGGTTTTCTCTTGTCCTAATAGTTGTTCATTTGTAAAAAATGATTTGTAAACAAAAATTTGGTATTAAAAATGGTACTAGGTGGTAACAAGGTTGCATAATGATTATGGTTTTGAATAATAACATTATAAACCTTGACTCATATTTAATTTGGTTTTATGGGGATTTTATGGTGCTTAACTCATTTTTTCAACCATTGTAACATTAATGAAACAAGGTTTACATTAAATTTTCTAATTGAAATTTAGAGTTTAAATGGTTAAATGGAAATGTTGTGGCATTATATAGACGGAAAAAGTCTTGGTATGACTATACCAGTTTGAGGATATCTTAATGGAAACTCCCATGGTTAACGGTATGCAAAGTTTTTTAATTTGGCTTAATTGGAATTGTGTAGTTTCACTGAGAAGGTGTAGTTCTTTTAACCAACACTTGAGACCACATTTGCCGACATTGGGGGCCTAAAACCACTCTATTTTTGCTTCACGCGGTTGTACGCAGTAATTCTTATAGGAGGCCATTGTCTATTGGTGAATTTAGCCTAATTCTCAGTTCATGCAACTAACATGGATTGGGGCTCCTCCAGTGTGGGTAATCGGACCCATATAGCCCATAAGTGACATATTATCGATACAAGCTACATAGTTCAAGCTTAAATTTTAAGAAGGGTCATGTCTGCATATTCCTTGTTTCCTACCTCTTAATTTCATTAAATCTATGGTTGTTAGATATAAGTTTTTTGAATGATTTTGGTAAATGTATATTTTTATCCCTTTCCTTGGGTTGCTGTCAATACTTGCTATACTGACCGTCCCTAGGCACTACATTATTTCATGATGTAGGCTCGGAGGCCTTTTCTTGTGACCCTGTGCAGTGTTAGGTGGTTTGTTATTCTATTGGACTACTGATGAGAAGTTTTGAGCACTCCATCCTTTGGAAGGCCTTGTTACTCCTTAGAGAGTTTATCATATCTATTCCTTGGCTTTTCTTTGGCAGAGTCAGGGACATATCCCGACATAGTTGATATTTATGGATAGAGGATTGTTGACAGTATTGGGTTATTATTTTGGGATTTTGATTTGACTTTCAAACTTCATTTTATTCTCTATCAAACTCTTACATGTTATGGGTTGACTTCTGCATTTTATTTATAATACTATGCTTCTTACATAAGGCTAAGGGGTCATCTCATGCCTTGGTAGGCTTGGGATGCCTATCCAAGCCAGGCCCCAGTTTTGGTGGTGATAAGAGGTCCTCAAAATTAGGCTAAACTTATGTAGATAATGACCCTTAGGTGTAAAAATCCATCTAATATCACCACCCCACACTTAAATACTTGTTCATCCTCGAACAACTCTTTATATTAAGAACTATTTGAGGAAGATTCCAACATTACTAATACACGCTAGACACCTAAGCTATCACTACAATGTATATATGATAGTAAGTCCCACATTAAGCATGTCATATACATTTGAAAACTCATGAACACTACTTCAGAACATCCTAACCTCAAGAATTAACTCTACCAAGTTGACAGACTTATGTATATTACTCAACCAAAGAGAACATACAAGTAACTTAACTATCATCAAAGATGCGTCCTCACAATAAGAGAGTTATCCATAGTCACTCACAGAGATACAATTTATCACAGCAATGTGTACAAGAATCAAATTTTTCTTACTCTCACAAAGAATTGTCGTGTCACATAGGATGAACCATAGGCCTTCCCTTTGTATAATAATCCACTAATATCAGAATATCAAGGATCACAATCAAGTATGACTTAACGCGTTGTAATGTAGGATAAGGGACCGATAGGAAATATTCTAGACAAAAATAGTGACTACCTTGAATAAGAAATTTAATACATCACAATGTACATTAGGCTCTTTCCTAAACATCCAATTTCTTACTACTTCTAACTTCCTAGTTCTTTGGTTTATCCTTTCGATAGTTCACATGTATTTATTAGAGTTCACTAGCACACATGACTTAATTTTGATCAAATTTTCTCTTTTCATTACATCACTCCCAATCACATTATATAAACTTTTTCACACAACATTAGCTACTATTGATAGGGATTTTACTTTCACCTCTTTCCTTCGTAAATTTTACACTCCTTAAACATATTAATTTTTCAACTAAAGTGCTTAGGATCAAATTATAGTCAATCAAATAATGGGAATAGTCTACATATGAGGCTCTAAAGAATAGCCAAAAGGCTCAATGGGGCTAACTAAGATCATGCAACAAGTTTCGATAAAAGAGGGTCTGAAACATGGCTATCAAAGCAACTCCTATATCATCTCCTAAACCCAGCATTCTTTATTTAACTTTGTACACACACCCGGGAAGTTCTAGTCATTACTATGCAATAAGTTATACAAAAAAACCTCACATCATACATGGTACATTCTCAAGTCAATTAAGACCCTCATAGACTTTAACCCAAGCAATAGGAACTTAGAATTCAGCCAAAATCGCTCATGAGTTATATAACTAAGCCTAGGTGTCTCAAAAGTATACATTCAACATCATATACATGCTTTTACATTCAAAACCACTAGCATTTACCTATATCAACTAGCAAGAACATCTTCGTATTCATAATAAAAACATTTTACAATTTACTTCTAAAAATAGAAAAAAGGGTACTGGGTTCAACGGATGCCCACTCAAAAAAGAATAGGAACCAAAAAACCAAGGGGTTGGTGAAGTGTGCCCTTACTAGACTGACACCAGAAAAATCTACTAAAAACAAACAAATTGAAAATATTTTTGTATTTTTTTCAAATATAATCAAAAACTAGAAAACTAGAAAACAACTAGAGTTGGAAATTCTATAACACTACTTCACCCAAAACCATCGGAAGATTCGCCACCCCATACTTAAAATTACACTTTTTCACCAAAGTATAATTTAAAAGTAGAGATAGAAATACTCCCTAAGGACTCTAGGTCTAGCTAGCAGCATCTAAATCATCAATGTGGTCCACTAGACCCCACACCTATCTTTGCCATGCTCCTTAGCTTAGACGTCGATTCTCTAACTTCCCGTTAACTTGTCACTCAGGTAAAGTAAAATCTATACTGATATAAAAAACTAAAAATTAAAAAGAACTACCTCCACTTAGGTTGCATCCCAAGAAGTCGTGATTTAATATCACATCATGACTCATATCACTACTCTTCATCCATGTTCCTTCTACCTTTTCCTCTAAATCAAATAAAATATCCTTACTTTTTTCTTGCCTCTTAAGTGCTTACTCTTAAGGTTTACAGATTTTTCCACACTTGCCTTTGCAGGCTTTTTTTTTAGTTTTTGAACATTGAGCTGAATGGTTTGGGCCACTCTATTATATATCTCAAAGAAGTCATTGAAGGTTTGGACTCCTCTACCCCACACTCATCCACTTCTATGGTCGTGATCATGCATAAGTCATTATAGTATATGGGTGGATTTAGTTTTTTGTATACCTTGAAGACCATATCTTTATCATTCAAACTCATTGTCAGAGTGCTCTCTTTTACATCAAACTGTACTTTTCCAGTTGCCAAGAATGGATGCCTGGTACTATCGGTATCCTATCATCTAAATTATAGTCAAGAATAGTAAAATCAATAGGGATGACTTCATTGATTTCTTCAGTAACTACTCTTGGTTTATCCGCCATTTGGGACACCATAGAACTCGACCACAACTTTCCTAAAACAAAAGTGTTGAACATACATAAGGGCATCAAATTTATACTTGGCCCCAACTCACTCAAAGCATGGACTACGTCACTTTCAAAAATTTATATAGGAAGGGTGAAACTATCTAAGTCCTTATGTTTTTGGCATCTTACACATTATAACTAAACTGTACTCATCAATAAGTGATATTATCTCAATATCATCTAGCTTTGTCTTATTGGTCACCATGTCCATCAAGTACTTAGTGTACTTTGGCATACCTAACAATACATTAATTTAAGGAAGGTTAATGTTATGTTCTCTGAACGTGTCAAAGAATTTCTTAAAGCATTCACCATATTTAGCCTTTTTAAAGTTCTAAGGGAATTGTGGTGGTGGCCTCTCTTGTAAAGGCTCAACTGCCTTTTCTTTTGGATACCCTTAAATTTTTAGTATCTTTGGCTGCTACTTGCTTCTCTTCTTCCTGCTCTAGGACTAACTCTTCCTATACCTCCTACTTTTTCTTTGGAGGTCTATCAATAAGGTCTCTACCACTGCTCAAGGTGATTGCTAATACCTATTTTAAATTCTCTGTGTTAATTAGCAAACCACCTTGAGGTGTTGTTTTCTGAGTCTGAGCTAACTGCCCTAAAAATTTCTCTAGATTTTATGATCATGTTATTTATTTTTAATCTTGGAGTCATCTGTTCTTGATTTTGTAGGATCTTGTTAATATTTTTTCAATATTATTAGCCTGAATGTTCTACTGATACTAAAATTGTTGAGTTAGAGCTTGATTTTTTCCCTATTAATTATTGGGTTGACCTTGTCAATTGTGGCTGTAGGCATTACCATAATTGAGATTTCCCTTTCGTATATTCCCTACATAATTAACAAACTATAGAATTTCTCCATATAAGTCTGTAGAGTGACCCTTATTTCCATGAATTTCACTCCAAGATGGAGCCTGCTAAAGTAAATTTACTTAGGTTTGAGGTTGGTTCATACTGAACATACTAAATTGTCATCATTTGATTTTTAAGAGCTGCCAACTGAGTGGCCTAAGGTATGACACTATCCACTTCAATCATCCTAAAAGTCTTCTTAACTACACTTCTGGATATATCAGCTTGCCATTTAGGATTACCCTGTGTAATTGGATTTAGCAAAGTATAGAGCTCCTGATAAGTTTTCTTTAAAGTTTTCCCACCTGTAACTGAATCTTCCAAAAGTTTTGTTGTGTGGTCACAAGCTTCAATAAAAGTATGAGTTAATACCCCATTGGTCTGTTAATAGTGTGTAAATATTTAAGAAGAGATTTGAATTTCTCTCACACATGATATAAGATCTCGTCTTAATTCTGCTTAAAACTTATAATCTCACTCAGTAACCTTGCAGTCTTTGCAGATAGGAAGAATCAAATGAGGAATTTCTTTGCCAGATCATCCTATAGTGATGGAGTTTAAAGGTGTTGTCTTCGACCATTTGTTTTAGGAAGATAATGAGCCTCCCAAATAGGATTAAAGGTGTCTCTAATCTCTTAAAATTTCCAAATGGATCTGTGGATCCTCATTTGACAGGTCTGTGAATCCCCCACTACTGTATAATAAATGCATCATATACCATTTTAGCACAAATCTACCTCTAGGTTCCAATCTACAGATGGTGGAGGTAAGATTAGTTGTTAGTGGGATTTCCACTTTGTAAACTATCTTGTAGGCTAGTTGTTCTTCGGCCATGATAACAGGAATAACTTCTTCTTGTGGAACTTATGCTATGCAATAGAAAAGATTTTTTCTGTCTTTTCCTTTCCATCTTACTTAAGTTTTAGACTTGTACCTATAAATTCAGAAGCTAAGATCAAGTTGTTACCATTTATGAAACAAACTTAGCAAAACAAAAAATAAGTCAGTTGCCAATTTTTAAGTCCCTAACAACAACACTAAAAACTTGTTGCATCCTAGTGTCCAACATGGTCTCCTATAAAATCAAAAACCATGAATGATTGCAAACAACATAATAGAATCACCGAGATATACTAGAACAACACATATCTCAAGTTAGTAACACTAGTTTTATTTTCTAAACTCTATGTGACTAAATTGATTCTAAACTAGTTCTGAACTCACCTTACATATTTTAAACATGTAGTTAAGATATATATCTTTAATTATACTATCAGAAACTCATTAAGGGCACAAGATGTCTTCAAAACTAACCTAAATGTGCGTAAATATTTACTCTTAGGTGCATAAAGCCACCTAAAATCACTTATGTTAGGTTATGACGTTGATTTTGAGATGCCCATAATATTTGCTAGAACAATTTTAGCCACAGGTAGAGCATTATGGATATCGAAAGAGATAAGCTTAAGTATAGGCTAAATAATGAGAAAGTTGCTTTTAATGTTTGTAGAACTATGGAGCACCCAATAGATATGAGGGTGTTTTTGATAATAAATAGTTTGATGAATATGAAAAGCAGCCTATGGTTGCCTTGATGAAGTTAGAATAATCAAGATCCCTACATTATGCCACAACGTTAAATCAGGTGTTTCTTGAGAAGCAACCCAATGTATATTGTTATTTAGTCATTTTTGATTAATCTTATTATTATGATTGACATCTTATCTACACACATAAGGTGCCACATGTATGTTCATAAGTATCTTGATTTACAGTGGCCTAACAAATGCTTATCTGATAAGGTCAGGGCTACTTGCGGGTTTAGATGCCCTCTAGGGTTTTTGTTGTTGTGTCTCTTTCCCTAGAGTGCGTTTTCATATTAGAGACGACATGTTTAGGATATTGTGTTGTTCATGATTTGTGTTATGTTTTGTTTTGTTTAGGATAAAATTTTATGTTTTTATCTATTTGAAAAAATGATACCCTGACTAAAATATTTGGAAACTATGTGTTGAGAAGATATGTTGTCACCATCATTGAATCTTGTTATGACATTATTATTAGGGATAAAATAATCACAGGTTAGCATTGCATGAATTGGATAGGTAGTAGTTGATAGTACAACCCTATGCCATATGTGTATGGGGTGGTAACTTAGTTCACCTTGTGTCTTTAATTAAGAGTTTTCCCAGTTTGTATTGCCTAGGTTGTAGGATAATTGATAGTATAACCCTATGCCAATTTGTATTTAATTGAATAAGTCCACTTTTAGCCTAAAATACCGACTAAATGAGAATATGTAACCCTTGATCCCTAATATGGGACAAAAGTGACCTATTTTCTTATTTTCACATTTTTACCATCTTGTGTTAATTACAATGAACCTATTTTTGCCCTTCGCCCTCCTTGTACATTATGCACATTACCTTAAGCAAATTTCCTAAGTTCAGGGTGGCTATCATAAGGGTCGTAGTTGAAGAGGGATATGAAGAAGAGATTGAAATAAAAGAAAAGAAAGTATGATTGGGTATGGTAGGAAACTGTGAAAAAATAAATAAAAAAAAGAAACATAGAAAATAGAAATAATAAATATGAAGAATGAAGGAAACCACATCCAATCTAAAAATAAAAAAAGGAGAAAAGGGGGAAGGAAAAACATGGTTAGGTAGTGAGGCCAAAAATGTAAGTGTAGTATTAAGGAGGGTGAGTCCCTATATTCCATATGTAACATACTATAATGCCCCGAGACTACACCCTGGGCGTCACATGGTTCTTATAATATCGACGGACCACAAGTTAACCCATGACTGGTACCTATTATCCGCACTAAATAATAATGATGAAAACATGTGCGGAAGTAAAACTGAAAATGCCATAAGGTTCATAAAAATGAAATCAATACTAAATACATCTGTAGAATAACCGGTAACTAATAATGTCTGAAAGCCTCTAACATCTGAAATAAATGAGTTGATGGGATAGGCCCCAACTAACTCACAAATGTTGTCTAAAAGTAACTGAAAAGATGAAATACAACGAATAGAAAAATGACTAAATAAGTGTCACGACCTCGATGGATGAGGACTCACTACTGTAGCTGTGGCTAATCAACTAAATCTGACTAAGTACGGTCAAGAACCCGAGTGTCCGAACCTATTATACGAGACATCATAGCACAAAAAAAGAGTATGTGTCAGTACTTTGAATTTACTGGTATGCTAGGTGAGCTTAGGGTGATATGCAAGGGTTCACGTACATGATAATAACAACTAAATATCATGAAATAATTGGATTAGAGTATATGCAAGACTGACAATACTATAGGTCCGGAACATGTAATACCAAGCATATACCATTTGTCTAAATTAGTCTGAAGCTGAAGTACTGAGTTTTTTGATAAGTGAATAACTGATAAAAGTAAGTCATGATCATGTTGAACTGAACTTAGTTCTATATTGAATACAGTGTACTAGATTCAAATTTTTTAATATTGAATAATGAAACTCTAACTGTGGGATTTATCATTTAATATACATACCCCGATTATCAACTGATTTAGGGTCTAACCTGTATCCTCAGTTGGTAGAGTGTTAGCACCATGCCACAAGTTACTAATAGGAGCAGTGTCAACCCTAATCTGGCAGGAAGACTCATTAGATATACATAGTGATGTAAACCCTAGTCTGGCAGAAAGACGATTTACCTTACACTGGCTATGTAGTTCTATAACAAAGGGACTGCTACTAAGGGTCAAACCTCCTGCTAATAGGAATGCCCCTATCCATGGGTTCACTCGGTGTTGGATGCTGCTCCCAATTAAAATGACACTAAACTGATCATAAGACTGTACTAGGCTTGAGTGAACTCACACTGATCTGTTGACTGGTCGTATACTACTATTTGGGATAATGCAAAATCCCTTTATTCTGACTAGAGACTAGACAATAGCTAGATTTCAAGTAATAAATACCCCTAGGACTAGATAGCATAATTGATAAACTCATATCACAACTTTAGAAATACAATAATAGGTTACCTTGCATAATTTACTCATATAGACATTTTATGAAACACTTGGGGAGCATGATTGCTATACATGAGAACTAACCACATAAGGCATCATAACTACAAAATGCAACTTACAAATTCAAGAGTTTTGTCATGAAGAATTTATAATTCAACGCACGTGCAAACTTAATTTCGTGGAACTCATAAAAGATCTTAACTTGAAACTCATACAACAACACAAACATGAGCATAATTTAATTCATAACATGTGAATCATAGTTCATGTTTTGAAATGGCTTCTTGAACTCCAAGGGAGGAAGGAGACCCAAGTATGAACACCTAATATACGTGAGTGACAGAATTTATGAAGATTGTTGGGGATTTCTTAGAACTTGATCTTGATCTTGATGAATTAGGATTTATTTCTTGAGAGGATTTTGTTAAAGAGTGAATGTATTTTGCCTATTGAGGGTCTGAATTTCGTGTTATGGGGTTTAATGTTTGAGGAAAATTACTTAATTTCCCCCAAAACCCATAACTAAATGTGAAAACTACACCCAGTGATGTGATAACTGAGATGCCATATTGATTGTGTCAACACGATTGCTGATCCACTGCGTTGATTCTGTTGATATGATTACTGACGTGTCACGGCCTGATTGCGTCAACTCACTGTTTTAGAAAACCAAACATGTCTCTAACAATGTCCAAAAAATAAAAAAACTCACCCAACATGACATATTGACATCCCTAATCATTAATCAACTTAAAAATCGACATTCTAAGGTTGTAAGGATAAAAAATAAGATCATGCAATTATGAAGACTAAAAATGATTCTAAGTCTTAAAACTTAGCTAAACTTTTTCTAATTCTAGACTCCTTATTACAAGCTATATGGGACTGAATTGACTAGAACTTTTACGGGGTCCTACAATATCTCCCCCTTGGGAATATTCATCCTTGAATGAGATTGAGTGAACTGAGAGGAACTGTACTTACACTAACATGCATAACTAAAGCATGACTGAGTTCTAGACACATGACACATGACTGAACTGGTTAAGGAATGCATGAATGGTATGAGAATGTTATGAAGCTATAACTTGGCATGGAATATAGTTAATCTAAGGAATATTGTTACCTTAGGCTAAGAATACCGAAGAATCTAAGATCATTTACTAAATATGCATGAATGGGAACATAAGATCATTACTGAGGCTGAAGTATTTTACGGGAACTGTATTGATTTCTTAAACACATGCAACGACATGAGGATGGTTATAAGGTTGAGATAGGAATGAGGGAGACAACTTATTAGTAACCATTACCTACAACTGGATTTGGTTTCATGAAGAAAAGATGATAGATTTAGTACATGAAAAGCTCGGGGTGTAACTTCTCCCCCTTGGAATAATTCATCCCCCGAATGATACTGACTTTGCTGAAATACTAAGGAGATACTAAGATGATGCATGGAAAACTTATAAAATGAATCATCATTGAATATCAAGAATCTGAAACTAATGCATGATGCATGAACTGAACTAGATTCACAATCCACATGGATATAAACAAACTATCCCTTGGAATGTATATTATCCTTGAAACTTTAGATAGTAAGGCTGGATAGAAAGAAACGAAAACCATAAGAACTTGTCTTTCTACCTGCTAATATGAATTACTGGCTATACAAACTAACTCATACTGAAAGCTTATACTTATCTGGAGTATTTCTTCGACACTCTTTCTATGAATTTCTAATGACTTTATGAAGCAAAGAATCTTGGGTAGGATCTGAATAGACATTTGGATATGAAATCACAAGAAGGCTAACATTCTATAATATGGAACACAGGCGTACAAAACAACAGCTAGGGTAGAGCTACTAGGCCTTATGCACTACAACTACTAACTTTCAAGCTTCGTCATACTCCTCGAATACCCTCTCAATAATACCTTCCACCATAATACTGCACTTAACCTGAGACTACTGAAAATATTTACATGGGCACTGATAACTCTACCTACTAAGTCTGAATTAGACTGAATTCTTCCACATTGTATAAGACTACATGAATCTATGAATTGAACACATAAGACTGTAATACTAGTCTGTGTCATGAATTCAACATACTTTGTATTTTCATAACTTCTCTCATGAATAATTCTGACTCCCCCTTCAACAACTAAATACAACCTCTTACTAGCCATTCACTAATGTGTAATGCATTTATCCACTTACCCACCACCATGAAATTCAAGCCTATCCTTATAACTACAGTATCGAGTAAAGCAAGGATGCAACAATCTCTTCTTAACATGGAACATTTACTCTCTCCCATCTAAGTAATTGCTCATCACTACATCATTTCATAAGGAGAGGTCACTAAAAGGCTAAAACATGAGGACCTGAAGTATGAATGAACACTACACAGAACTTGACACTTAAAAGAGGACTGAGAAATAGAATATCAACATCATAAATTCATTAAGAGAGCTAAACTGAGGTTATACATGACATAATCTGAATTTCGGTTATCATTAGGAGTGTAGTATAAGTACTGGAACTGAACATACTGTACAGAATGAATACATGAGTCATAAATTCATAGAATAGGATTCAGACTTCTGGGTGAACTGAAACTCCTTATACTAGGAATTGGAAGCATACATGGTTACCTATAAAGTGCACGAATATAAGCTATGATCATAGGGATGACATGTAAGGTTTGAGTAGATATTGTGATAACTGAGACACAAAAATTTGAACATAGATGAGAATGGGTTGGGCATCGCCCTCCCTTACTTTTATTCTATAACATAATGGAATCACTACTAAAAAATAGGATCCTAACCTGGTTACTAGTTCTCTCATCTCCCCCTTTGCTTAAGCTATTATTTTAAGCCTGTGGAATACTTAATCAACACCTCTAAATTGTACTGAAAACACTTAACTCTAGAGTCACACTTTACTCAAGACATAACAATACTCATAAATACTAAACTCACCCTGAAAGACTGCACCAAAAAGTGTAAGACCCAACTGCTGATACTTCCTTTTGAGATAGAAGTCTTAACTTTTTATATCCTTAAACAGATTATGTAACAACTTAAGAACTGACTAACTTAGAATTTTCAAATCTTCTTTCTATTAGTTAAACTTTCAATGATTAAAACTTAATTCCTAACACATAACATGGATATCCCCAATTCTTTAATACTATACTACTTTTATATTACCTCTGCAATTTATGTTTCGAATCAACAAACTTAAATTCTTGCACACACTGCTTCAATACATTTGATTCACCTTTCACATGGCTAGTCCCATGAAATATATAATCTTCTTAACTTTAGATTATGTGATGTCATAGAATCCTGAGAAGGAATCTGAAATCATATCTGACTCCTAAGAACTGAGGTACTAACCCTTTATTCACTGATTGGTTAATTGAGAAGCTTAAACTGAACAACTCTATTTCTAAAATCAACTAAAGTGATTTATTGGGATATTGTAACTAGGCAATTTATTTATACCCATATAGCTAGGATAGATTTACCTACTAGGTAGACACTAAGAATGGCTCTACAAACGTTTTGAGACTGATACTGAACTTGACAACTACATCAGGGGTTATAAAACAAAGAGAACCTCCTAGATCTAACAATGCATAAATATGTAAAAAAAATGGCTGATAATGTACCCGTAACCATATTAAGAGAACTTTCCTGATCCTATCAGGGCTGAATTGCATATAACTATTCTGACGCTGACCACTATTAGCATTGGAAGCAGCAGCACCCTGCTGAGTCAGGTGATTGGAAAAAACTGGAGGACGATTGGACCGACCCTACTGACCACTCTTTGGGCAATCTTTTACTCTTTGGACTGTTTTGCCACACCTAAAACACATATCACTATCTGCTTTACCCACACCCTTATTATTCTTACTACATCCTTCATAAAGTGGATTAGTAGAACACTCTTCCCACTAGTTTATGACTTAGATCTTGGTGCTCAATCTCGACTATCATTCTTAAACTTAGGCATTAGCACACTGGCTGAAGGCGGAGCTGGGGCTAAAAACTTTTTATGGTATTAGGAACGGTTACTACCCGTTCACCTAGACTTAAAACTACTTATTTTGGCTTTCTTATTCTTTCTATCTTTATTCCTAACTCCCCTTTGTTACTCAGCTGAACATAAATTAAAAGTCTAGATTGGACAACAGCCTACATATTATTCTAAGCAACTATTGAATAAGATAAGGTAGTAAAAGTAGCTATAATTTGGCATGAGAGACATGCTTATTCAGGGAATCTTCCTGAACAGGCAGGGTGCTGGCTGATTCCTATTTCTACTTTTGTTTTTCTTTATGGTAGGCATTTTATATACACAAAAGGATGAATGAGTTAGGAAGAGATTTTTAAATAGAGATCATGCTCTTTCCTATAATATGAACGCTGAAAGAGGTGAAAGTTTCCTAGAAATATCTTGTAGCCACTTGTTCACAAGTGTGGTGTGTTACACACCCATACACTAGACTGTAACTGACGTAGCTTTTAGACATCCTAGGATACTTTAGAACCTTTGGCTCTAATAAAAAGTTTGTAAGGCCCCGAGATTACACCATAGGCATCACACAGTGTTTATAATCACGAAAGACCACAAGCTAACCCATGACTGGTACCTACTGTGAGCACTGAGTAATAATTATGTAAACATGTGCAAAAGTAAAACTGAAAATGACATAAGATTCATAAAATAGAAATCAATACTATACATATCTATGCAATAACCGAAAACTAATAGTGTCTTAAAGCCTCTAACATCTAAAATAAATAAGTTGATGGGATAGGCCCCAACTAACTAACAATTATTATCTGAAAGTAACTATAAAGTTGAAATACTGCGAATAAAAAATAACTAAATAAGTCTCATTCCCTCGATGGATGAGGACTCACTACAAAATTTGTGGCTAATAAACTTAATCTGACTAAGTACAGTCAAGAACCCAAGTGTCTGAACCTATGATATGAGATATCATAGCGCAAAGAAAGAGATTGTGTCAGTACTTTGAATGTACTGGAATACTAGGTGAGCCTACGCTGATATGTATGGGTTCACATACATGAGAATAACAACTAAATATCATTAAATAACTGGATGAGAGTATATGTAAGATTAAAAATACTATAGGTACTGAACATAAAATACCAAGCATATATCATTTGTCTCAATTTGTCTGAAGCTGAAGTACTGAGTTTTTTGATAAGTGAATAACTGATAGCTATAAGTCATGATCATGTAGAAATAAACTGAGTTCTATACTGAACACTGAGTACTTGATATTGATATTTGAATATTGAATATTGTAACTGTAACTATGGGAGTTATCATTTCACCGACATAGCCTAATTATGGATTGATTTAGGTTCCAACTTGTATCCCCAGTTGGAAGGGTGTTAGCACATGCCACGGGTTACTAATAGAAGTTGGGTCAACCCTAATCTGGTAGGAAGACTTATGAGATGATATAGTTACATCAACCTTAGTCTGGTAGGAAGACGATTTACCCTACACTGGCTATGTAGTTCTGTAATGCAGGGACTGCTACTAAGGGTCAAACCATTTGCTAATAGGAATACCCCATCCCTGGGTTTGCTCAATGTTGAATGCTACTCCCAACTGAATCAAAACTGAACTGATCACAAAACTATGCTAGGCTTGACTGGACTAATATTGATCTGTTGACTAACCATATGCTACTATTTGGGATAATATGGAATCATTTTATTCTAACTAGAGACTAGACAATAGCTATATTTCAGGTAATAAATACCCCCAAGATTGGTTAGCATAATTAATAAACTCATATCACAACTTTAGCAACACAAAAATAGATTACCATTCATAATTTACTCAAATAGACATTTTATGAAACACTTGGAGAGCATGATTTCTATACATGAGAACTGACCACATAAGGCATCGTAACTACAATATGCAACTTGCAGATTCAAGGGTTTTGAGATGAAAGATTCATAATTCAACGAACATGCTAAATTAATTTCGTGGAACTCATAAAATATCTTAACTTGAAACCCATACAACAACACAAAAATGAGCATAGTTAAATTCATAACATAGGAATCATAATTTAAGTTTTGAAAAGGGTTCTTGAACTCCAAGAGGGGAAGGAGACCCAAGTATAAACAACTAACATACCTGAGTGACAAAATTCATGAAGATTGTTGAGGTTTTCTTGGACCTTGATCTTGAGCATGATGAATTAGGGTTTATTTCTTGAGATAATTTTTTGAATAACTGAATGTATTTTTCCTATTGAGGGGATGAATTTTGTGTTATGGGGTATTAATCTGGGAGGAAAATGACTTAGTTTTCCCCACAAGGCATAAGTAAATGTGAAAACTACACCCAGTGATGCGATAATTTTTTGAATAACTGAATGTATTTTTCCTATTGAGGGGATGAATTTTGTGTTATGGGGTATTAATCTGGGAGGAAAATGACTTAGTTTTCCCCACAAGGCATAACTAAATGTGAAAACTACACCCAATGATGCGATAACCAATATGTCACATCGATTGTGTTGACATAATTGCGGACAAGCTGCATCGATGCTGTCGATGTGATTACTAATGTGACGTGGCCTAATCACATCGACTCACTATTTTCGATATCCATACATGTTTTTAACAATGTTCAAAAAATTAAAAACAAACCCAAGATGACCTATTGACATCCATGATCATGAATCAACCTAAAAATCGACATTCTAGGGTCGTAAGGATCGAAAATGAGATCATCCAATTATGAAGGCTACAAATTATTCTAAGTCTTAAGACTTAGCTGAATTTTTTCTAAGTTTAGGACCCCTTAATACAAGCTATATGGGACTGAATTGAACTAGAACTTTTATAGGGTCTTACAATATCTCCCCCTTGGGATCATTCGTCCTCGAATGAGACTGATTGAACTAAGAGGAACTAAGAAGTTGTACTTACACTGACATGCATAAATGAAGCCTAAATGAATTCTGGAGGAGACATGACACATGACTAAACTGTTTCAGGAATGCATGAATGATATGAGAATGTTATGAAGCTATAACTTAGCATGGAATGTAGTAAATCTAAGGAAGGCTATTACCTTAGGCTGAGAATACTGAAGAACTTGAGATCATTTACTGAACATGCATTAATGGGAACATGAGATCATAACTGAGTCTGAAGCATGATACATGAACTATATATCATGAACTGAACTAATTTCTTAAACACATGCAATGACATGAGAATGGTTACAAGGCTGAGATAGGAACTAAGGAGTCGACTTATGAGAAACCATTACCTCCTACTGGATTTGGTTTCATAAAGAAAAGATGATAAATTTAGTACATGAAAAGCTCGGGGTGTTACATCTCCCCTTGGGATAATTCATTCCCCGAATGATACTGAATTGGCTAAAATACTAAGGAAATACTAAGATGATCCATGAAACACTCATAAAATGAATTATGATTGAATATCTGGAATTTAAACTGATGAATAATGCGTGAACTGAACTGGATTCACAATTCTCATGGATACAAACAAACTATCCCTTAGAATGGTTATTATCCATAAAACATCAGATAGTAAGGCTAGATCAGAAGAAGGAAAAAACATAAGAACTTGTCTGTCTAGATGTTAATCTGAATTACTGGCTATACCGAATAAATCATACTGAAATCCTATACTAAGCTGGACTATTTCTTCGACACTTTCAATAAAGTTCTAATGAATTTAAGGGGCAAAGAATCTTGGGTAGGGTCTGAATAGACATCTGGATATGAAATCACAATAAGGCTAAAATTCTGTAGTATGGAACACATGCCTACGAAACAACTGCTAGGATGGAGCTACTAGGTTTTATGCACTACAACTACTAACTTTTAAGCTTAGAAATACTCCTCGAATACTCTCTCAAAAATACCTTCAACCCTAATACTGCACTTTACCTGAGACTACTGAAAATATTCACATGGGCACTAGTATCTGTACGTACTGAAGTCTGAGTTAGACTAAATTCTCCCACTATGTACAAGCCTACGCGAATCTACGAATTGCACACATAGCATTGTTATACTAGTCTGGGTCATGAATTCAACATACCCTGTATTTTCACAACTTCTCTCATGAATAATTCTGACTTCCCTTTCAATAATTAAATACAACCTCTTACTAGTCATTCACCAATATGTAATGCATTTATCCACTTATCCACTACTATGACATTCAAGCATATTCTTATAAAAACAGCATCGAGTAAAGCAAGCATACAATAATATGTCCTTAACATGGAACATTTACTCTTTCCCATCTAAGCAATTGCTCATCGCTACATCATTTCATAAGGAGAGGCTACTGAAAGGCTAGAACATGAGGACCTAAAGTATGAATGATCATTTTACAGAACATGACACTTAAAAGAGGCCTGATGAATAGATTATCAACATCATGAATTCATCAAAAGACCTAATCTGATGATATATATGACATAAATAAAATTTTTATCATCATTAGGAGTGTAGCATGAGTACTAGAACTTAACATACTATAAAGCATTAATACATGATTCATGAGCTACATGACCTTAGTATGGAGTTCATAAATTCATGGAATTGGATTCGGACTGCTGGGTGAACTGGAACTCGTTATACTAGGAATTGGAAGCGCACATGATTACCTATAAAGTGCACGAATATTAGCTATGATCATAGGGCTTACATATAAGGCTTGAGTAGATATTACGATAACTGAGACACAAAAATTTGCAGAGAGATGAGAATGGGTTGGGTATCGTCCTCCCTTACTGCTATTTCTATAACATACTGGCATCTCTACTAGAATATGTGAGCCTAACATAGTTACTTGTTCTATCATCTCCCCCCATCTTAAAGCCATCATTCTAAGTCTGTGGATCACATAATCAACACCACTAAACTATACTAAAAACACTTTACTCTAGAGTCCAAGACATAACAATACTCCTATACAGTAAACTCACCCTGAAAGACTACACCTAGAAGTGTAAGACCCTACTGTTGATACTTTCTTTTGAGATAGAACTCTTAACTTTCTATATCCGCAAATACATTTTGTTGATACTTTCTTTTGAGATAGAACTCTTAACTTTCTATATCCCCAAATACATTATGTAACAACTTAAGAACTGACTAACTTAAAATTTTCAACTCCTCTTTCTATTTGTTCAATCTTTAAAGATTCAAACTTAGATCCGACCACATAACATGGATATCTCCAATTCTTTAATGCTATACTACTTTCATCATAGCCTACAAATATGACCTCCACAACACATGTTTTGAATCAACAAACTTAAATTCTTGCATACACTACTTCAAGCTTACTAATTCACCTTTCACATGGCTAGTCCCATGAAATATATAATCTGCTTAACTTCAAGTAACACCATCCTAACTCTACTACTATTGCTAAAATCCCAATTTCATGCTTTAAACTCTAGATCATGTGATGTCATAGAATTCCGAAAAAGAATCTGAAATCAAATCGGATCCTAAGAATTAAGGTACTAACCCTTTATTCACTAACTAGCTAACTGGGATGCTGAAACTGAATTACTCTATTTCTAAAATCAACTAAAGTGATTTACTGGGATACTATAACCAGGCAATTTATGTACACCCATATATCTAGGATAAATTTATCCTTTGGGTAGACACTGAGAAGGGCTCTACAAACATTTCAGGACTAATACAGAACTTGACAACTACATCGGGGGTTACAAAATAAAGAGAAGCTCCAGGATCTAACAAGGCATAAATATGTAAATGAATGGTTGATAATGTACCCATAACAATATCAAGAGAACTTTCCTGACCCTTTTGGGGAAAAATTGCATATAGCCTATTCTGACGCTGACCACTATTAGCACTGGAAGTGACAGCACCCTGCTGAGTCAGGTGACTGGATGAAACTTGAGGATGATTGGACCAACCCTAATGAACACTCTTTGGGAAATCTCTAACTTTGTGTCTTGGCTTGCCACACCCAAAAAATACATCACTATCGACTTTACATACACCCTTATGATTCTTACCACATCCTTCGCAAAGTGGATTAGTACGAACTCCTTTCCCACTACTTTATGTCTTAGAGCCTAGTTATCTATTTCGACTATCATTCTTAAACATAGGAATTGGCACATTGCTAAAGGCGGAGCTGGGGCTAAGAATTTCTGATGGGATTGGAAGCAGTTACTACCCCTTGACTTAGGCTTAAAACTACTTATTTTGGCCCACTTATTCTTTCTCTGTTTCTTCCTACACTTCCCGCTCTCACTTAGCTGAGCTTGAATGAAAAGCCTAGACTACACAATAGCCTACAAATTTCTCTAAGCAACTACTGAATAAGCTAAGGTAGTAAAAGCAGCTCTAATTCGGTGTGAGAGATATGCTTATTTAGGGAATCTTCCTTAACAGGCGGAGGTGCAGGCTGATTCCCATTTCTTCTTTCGTTTTTCTTTTTGGTAGGCATTTTCTCTACACGGAAGAATGGATGAGTTAGAAAGTGATTTTTAAATAGAGCTCTTGCTCTTCCATTCGACATAAACACTAAAAGAGGTGAAAATTTTCCTAAAAATGTCTTCTAGACACTTGTTCACAAGTGTGGCACGCTACACACCCATGCATAAGACTCTTATTGACGTAGCTTTTAAACTCCCTAGGACACTTTAGAACCTTAGGCTATGATACAAAGTTTGTAATGCCCCAAGACTAGACCCTGGGCATCACACAGTGATTATATTCCTGAAAGACCATAAGCTAACCTATGACTGGTACCCACTGTAAGCACTAAGTAATAATAATCAAAACATGTGCAAAAGTAAAACAGAAAAATGCCCTAAGGTTCATAAAACTGAAATCAATACTAAATACATCTGTAGAATAATCGCTAAATAATAGTTTCTTAAATCCTCTAACATCTTAAATAAATGAGATGAAATGATAGGCCCCAACTAACTCAAAATTGTTGTCTAAAAGTAACTGAAAATATGAACTACTGTGAATAAAAAAATGACTAGATGTGTCATGCCCTCGATGGATGAGGACTCACTACTATAACTGTGGCTGATCAACTAAATCTGACTAAGTACAGTCAAGAACCCAAGTGTTCAAACCTATGATATAAGACACCATAGCTCAAAGAAAGAGTACGCATTAGTACTTTGATTGTATTGGTATGCTAGGTGAGCTTTGGCTGATATAAATGGGTTCACATGTATGAGAATAACAACTAAATATCATAAAATAACTGGATGAGAGTATATGCAATACTGAGAATACTATAGGTACTAAACATGCAATACCAAGCATATATCATCTGTTTAAATTAGTCTGAAGTTGAAGTACTGAGTTTTTTTATAAGTGAATAACTGATAACTTTAAGTCATAATCATATAAAACTAAATTGAGTTATATACTAAATATTGAGTACTGGATACTGATTTTTTAATACTAAATATTGAAACTGTAACTGTGGGATCTGTCATCTAACTGAAATACCCTGATTATGGACTAATTTTGGGTCCAACCTGTAACTCCAGTTGGAAAGGTGTTAGCACTATGCCACGGGTTACTAATAGGAGTTGGGTTAACCCTAATCTAGTAGGAAGACTTATGAGATGTATATAGTTAAGACAACCCTATTCTAGCGAAAAATTGATTTACCCTACGCTAGGTAGGTAGTTTTGTAGTACAGGGATAGCTACTAAGGGTTAAACCATCTACTAACATGAATTCCCCTATCCCTAGGTTCGCTCGGTGTTGAATGGTACTCCCAACTGAATCGATACTAAAATGATCACAAGACACTACTAGGCTTGACTGAACTCATACTGATCTATTGACTGACTGTATGCTACTATTCGAGATAATAAGGAATCCTTCTATTTAGAGTGGAGACTAGACAATAGTAAGATTTTAGGTAATAGATACCCCCAGGACTAGATAGCATAATTGATAAACTTATATTACAACTTTAGCAACACAACAATAGGTTACAATGCATAATTTACTGATATACTCATTTTATGAAACACTTGGGGAGCATGATTCCTATATATGAGAACTTACCACATAAGTCATCATAACTACAATATGCAACTTTTAAATTCAAGGGTTTTGACAAGAAAGTTTCTTAATTCAATGCACATTCTAACTTAATTTTATGGAACTCATAAAAGATCTTAACTTGAAACCCATACAACAACTCAAACATGAGCATAATTCAATTCATAACATAGGAATCATAATTTATGTTTTGAAAAGGGTTCTTGAACTCCAAGGGGGGAAGGAGACCCAAGTATAAACAACTAACATACCTAAGTGACAAAATTCATGAAGATTGTTGAGGTTTTCTTGGACCTTGATCTTGAGCTTGATGAATTAGGGTTTATTTCTTGAGATAATTTTTTGAATGAATGAATGTATTTTTCCTATTGAGGGGATGAGTTTTGTGTTATGGGGTATTAATCTGGGAGGAAAATGACTTAATTTCCTGCACAACCCGTAACTAAATATGAAAACTATGCCCAATGATGCGATAGCTGATGTACCACATCGATGGTGTCTATGTGATTATCGACATGCCGCGGTGATACTGTTGATGCGATTACTGACGTGTCGTGGTCTAATCACGTCGACTCTATATTTTGGACATCCTAACAAGTTTTTAAAGATTTTCAAAAAATCCAAAACTCACCCAAGATGACCTATTGACATCACTGATCATGAATCAACATAAAAATTAATATTCTAAGGTCTTTAGGATTAAAAATAAGATCATCCGATTACGAAGGATAAAAATGATTCTACGTCTTAACACTTAGCTGAATTTTTTCTAAGTCTTGGACGCCTTATTACAAGCTATGTGGGATTGAATTGAACTAGAACTTTTACAGAGTTTCACACATACTCACCGTCAAGCCTACATTACAAGTTGATAAAAGTTCTATAGCTATCCTAGTCCAACTATCCAAAAACTATGGCATAGAAACTAAGGGCAAGCCTATTAATGTAAGGCACATTAACTGAACTTCTTTGTGAGCATGAGTGTTTTGATGTAGTCCCTGTATGTATATATGTTATGATACTATAAGACTTAGGACTTCTTTGATGTAAGGGTACATGGGTTGTACTATAACACCCCGTATTTCACTAGCATAATATAAGTCCTAGTACATGAGTATTCATATATGAAATTTCAGAAATACTCATTATTTTCAAGTTTAGAGCTTTCCATTGCATAGGAAATTCCATTAGCTTTCCAACGATAAAAACTCGCCCAAATCCGATAACCGGGTAAAAAGTTATGACAATTTTACGTTTCATTCTCAAAACATCATCATCTTAACCCTCAGCGCATTGTGTAGACAACCAAAATTATAATTTTTGATTTCCAATGTGACTCCAAAATCACGGCACATCGTAGAGCTGGCCAATTTCCCATTTGTCATTTTCTAGTGGGCCTCCGCGATCATGGCGCATCGCGGAGGTGGCCAAAATGTCATTCCAAGGATTACCATGATAGTGGCGCATCCCTCCATCTATTCAGGTCCCAGTTTTCCATTTTCAAGTGACTTGGCACGATGGTGGCGCATTACGCCAATGCCAAAAATTGGGATGGTCAATTTTCAGCTTCTGTTTTTTAATTTGTTTATCGGTATTTAGGTCTTTTTTCACGGCCCTAATTAACCTTAAAAACAAAATTTATCCTCTAAACACCCTAAGTAATCATCAGTATTCAATTCTTCTTCAAAATTAAAGATCCTTTTTTAAGAACAAGAAATCCTAGCTCTTAAATTCAAGGCAATTTCTCAAGAACTCTCTATCAATCTTTCCAAATTCATCATTCTAGATATGTTAGATATTCATACATGGATCCCTTTTATCCATGGAGTCCAAGCATCCCATTTTAATTACAAAGTTGTAATCTTTTTAAGTTTTTTGAATTTAAAGCATGATTTCATCCATTAATCTGTATGAACTATGATTTTTCCAGCATTCCATGAAATTAATGTCGTTCTTTTCTTCTTCAGGTTTTTTTTGTTGTCATTTACTGAATTAAACCATGAATTTTTATTTTTTATGTTAATTTCATGTCAATTATGCCAGTCATTTAGTATTTTCATGATTATTTTAAATCATGAACTACAAGCATTTGATAAAATGCCTACAAGGGTAAATGTTTTATGAAAACCTTCATTTTATGTCCCCCAAGTTTTAGTGTCATGTTTCTACTATTGTTTTGAGTCCTATGGGTTTAGAATACCTAAAAATCATAGCTGTTTATTGAGTCCAGTCACAGTACCTTACAGAATAGTCTTCAGAATAACTTCAAATTATATCATGAGCATTATCAGAATAGTTAGTTTAACTCAGAATAGTCTAGTATCTAGTGTTATTCAGTTGAGGGTAGTATTCAGCACCGAGCGACTGTAGGGATAGAGGCTTTCCCTTCAGATAGGCAGAGTCATTGGCAGCATTCCCTATACTCTAGAACTACGTAGCCAGCGTAGGATATGATTAGTCACGCACCAGATTAGGCTTGACTATCTCGCAGAGATCACCCTTCAGTTTAGGATTGACACCATTAGTCCTTTGGACATGATATTAGTTTAGTGGATCCACACGACCAGTGTTAGTACCCGTGGCACAATATTAATACCCTTTTAATTGGGGTTATAGGTTGGACCCCGATTGGCTCAAATTTAGGAATGTCAGTTAGATGATACCTCCCACAGTCCTAGATATAGTCTCAGTTACAGTTCTAGTTCAGTTTTTCAGTCTTAGTATTGTTTGACCAAAGCCTACATATTTTAATTAATTTTAGAATTTTAGTTTACTTATTTTACTCAATTCATGTTATATGCTTGGTCATGCATACTAAGTGTCTACAGATTTTCATGCATATTCTGTATCTCCAGATTTCATGTTCTTTATTCTGTATTCCATACTTTACATGTATATTCTGATAAATCATTACTTCTATTCATGAAACCTTGCATGTTAGCCTACCTCATTTAGTATACCAGTACATTTCAAGTACTGATCGCATACCTTTATTTTGTGCTATGATGTCTCATAACATAGGTGTTGATACTCAGTCCCCAGATCGCACCTAGTCTCCTAAATTCTTAGTAGTACAGTAGCAGTGGTTTGTCCTCATCACTCGAGGATGGACTATCTTATTTTATGTTTTTATTTTAGTATTCAGTAGAGTTAGTTGGGGGCGTGTCCTATCAACTCTGAGTCAGTCAGTCTTAGAGGCTTTTTCAGACATTACAGTCAGTTAGTTTTTAAGTTTATCAGTACTTTATTAGATTCAGACAGTGTTTTCCTAGATTTATATTTTAGTTTTAAATTCAGTTATTAAAACCTTATAGTGTGTCAGTATTATTTTGTATTTATGATTACATCATTCAGTTCTCACGGCAGGTACCAGCTTATGGGTTAGCTTGTGGTCCCTCGGGATCATAAGCACCGTGTAACGACTAGGGGTATCTCAAGTCATTACATGTACTGTTAAGTACTTATTTATTTAGGTAATGACAATTGCATACATGCGTGGTTGTTTGTTGCTAATCTGATGCAATCAATTGATTACTTTTGGGCCATGATATTATGCTACATGAATACATATAATGTTTTTGAAAGTTGTGAATAGAAATGGGTAGAAATTTTAAGATACACTAAATTTACTGTTGTAGGTGCCTTAGGTTTATTTTAGTTAAGAATCGTATTTTTTAATTGTATCTTAGTTGCTTAAGGACATGCAAACATTCTAAGATGAACGTCTTGATGTGTCATAGTTTCATGTCATTTTAGATTCTTAAAATAAGAAAATTATGCAGGAACTTAAGTCTTCTTGATGGATATAATATGTGTTGAATTTGCAGGAAAATAGGGTTTGGAGCAAAGAATGAGAAAAAGGGATGACGAGTTGATGAAATAGTAACCCACTAGTCAAACTACTAATAGTGGGTAAAACCTACTTATAATGGTTACAACCTACTAATCGTGTCTAGAATCTACTAGTAGTAGGTATAACCTACTAATCATCAATAACAGTAATAAGTTGAGTTCTGAAGATGTTATGCTGATTCAGGTTTCTGCTAGTCAACTTATTATTAGTAGGTACTACCTACTAATCAGGAGTTTGCATTAGTGAGTTGAGTTCTAAAGGTGGTATGATGATTCTGTTTCAATTAGTCACTCTATGATTAGTAGGTACTTGAAATCTGCCCTAATTTCCACTAGTTGAAGGCATAATTAATGGGTTGTAATTACTACTCAAGCCACTAATCATGAGTTGATGCTGACCCAGTTGTCCTACACTGCTTAGAATATGTTTTATTTTGTATATATAAATACTCCTATAGGGTTTTATGATTAGTTTAGGATTTTTAAGAATATTCTACACACTCTACATACTTTTAAAATTATTTTAAGTTCTAAGATACATTATTTATCTTGTAATTATTGATCTTGGTTTTTAGGGTTATAATTGAATTGAGATTTTAGGTTTTCATCTTATTCTTTGTAAGTTAAACATTATTCTTTCATTTGTGGAATCTCTGATTGCTTTCATTTGTGGAATATCTGATTGCTCTTACAACCATGAGTAGTTAAACCCCATAATTAGGATTGTGGGACCCCTGCTGAATTAATGATGTAGGTTAAGTGCAAAGTCATTCTAGATCGGTATTCTTGCATGCATTGGAATTCCCTTTATTTTGATTTCTTTCTTAATAGTTGCAAATATTAGTAACTCACCTATATTCAATACTTTCTAGATATTAGGAAATTTGAAGCTATTAACTTTTATCTAATTAACTTGATATTGAGAAGAGATAGTTAATATGATATCATAAAACAAGGGCTAGTAATGTGATGCTCTGAGACAAACAGGACATAAATGAAATTCACCCAAACCAAGGATAAGAAACGGTTAGGTGATACATACTTGTTAGATTTTTTATGTAGGGCATCAGAGAGTTTGATAGGCACAAATAGCCTGTGGGGTTATGAAGTTATGTGTAATACAACCCTAGTGCTCATTTAATATTGATCACAATTATAATTACCCAGTGATTATCACTGTTACTCTTTTTGTTACAAAACCCCCCCTTTTTTATTTATGCAATTTCTAATTACGTCAGTAAACTCTTGATAGACTTTTAATTTATTCCATGTGGGATCGACCCCAAACTAGTTGGGTTATATATTTGACTGACCACCTCTTTATACTTTCTCAAAGGTGTAATTTGGGGGACATAAACCCATTCCAATCCTAACAATAGTGGTAGAAATATCAAGTGAGACCTCACACCTCTTTAACAAGTGTATTTAGAGGTCATTTCTCTCTCAATAATTGTCATCTTTTTCTATTCCTTATTTTTTTTCTACCTATTATTATAGGGTAACATATCAGTATCCGCTTTGTTAACTTTTTCCCTATCTACCAGGGCCTTGGTGTAGAAATTTGGTACCTTAATATCAAAATCCTTAATAATGGGTAGGGGTGGAGACTACATAATAAAAAACTGCCGCTCAGTTAGATCCTTCACAACTATCTTGAATATGGCCAGATCTATGATGAATCTGCTCAAATCTGGAGCCTGGACATTCTATAATTTATCCATTATTATGCCATCAAAACTGTCAAATTAGGTCTGCATACCCCACATTGTAACTTTGATCTCATCATCCATATATGGTTTTACACCTACCTCTAATTTTCTTATCCTCACTTTAGAGATGTCCATACATTTTAACATGTTTTCTAAGAAGTCCATAAGCACCAAAGTATATCATATAGGTAAAAAAATTGGATACCAATCATATAGGTAAAAAAATTGGATACCAGAAGATGTTGTGGGCTACTATGAATATGATGAAGTAGAACTACCTTTGGAAGCCAAAATATCTATAGCAGAGGAAGCCCCCTTCTGCTGATTATGAGGCTAAATTTGGAAAGGATTTTGAACTCAACCCATCGAGTTTATGTAATCTTTTATCAAAGCTATAGTTAGGGTCATCGTCGGTTGAGTGGATCTATCCATAATAGAAATAGTCAACATACTATATTTCTTACGTAACTTGGTCACCAAGCTCAAAAATATTAGAGTGGTGTGGAACGTTAGGGACCACCACAAATCTCATTCACAATTATCTGTGGGTCATTCAACTCCATCTCAAATATAAATACCTCCACAAGCTCTAGTTTTTCTGGACTAGACTATAGACCACCATGATTTAGCAGTAAAACATAGTATTTTCTTTTAGAACACTGCACCATTAACCCATCTTCTTCTTCCTCAGCCTTGGCTATATAGCAAGTCATCCACTTATAATGCATTAATTTGCCTTCCTTACTTAATTACGTCACTTTCTTCCCATCAGTTATTTGGTAGTCAAACTTTAAAGTCTCAACTAGTGGATTAAATTTATCACCAAAAATTACCTTTTAAATAGCTATTTTGGAGATATCAATATGCATAATCTTGTACTATCAGTACATCTAAATTAGGGTACTTCCTCATATATTCCTCCTATCTTGAGGGAGTCAAGTTTTCCAATGGTAAAACTTATGGACCATCTTAGCACTATAATTCCTCAAGGGCATTTCCATCTATTCCAACTTATACATATCAAACAATCAATTTTGTTCTCGTATACTATGTTGTAACACCTTCTCCATCATTAAGTATAAGCCCCTCATTTAAAACATCATGATAATTTTTTTCTTAACTATTAAAGTTATAAATTTCAGTCTAGGCTAGTTTTGGATAAAATCTGAGTGATTTCATTAGGTATGTATAGTGGTGTTTGATTTTATTCCTAGCTTTCTAAGATGATAAGTAACTATAGGGTGTTATAGAATTTAATTTGGGTAAGTAGAACTCTCGAAATTGATCTTAGAGTAAAGGGTATTATTTGGGATGCCTTGGAATTAAGATGTTTTGTGAAAAAAGGGGAGTTTTAGGTAAATCCATGCTTTCTACCTCACCTATGTCTCTATTGCGACATTCCAAAAAGCAAACAATACCTATTGTAGCATCCAATCAACAACTGTTATAGTGACACATGTTGCTATAGTAGCAAAAACTAATTTTTTTAATTAAAAATTCTCCAAAATGGTTTATTTTTCTAAAATATTTTTTGGGGAAAGGGAGAGGAAATGTTGGGCAAAAATCATCAATTAATCCTCATTTTTCTTTATAAAGGTAAGGATTCCATCTCCTTTAACTAGTAAATTGATAATCAAGTCTTAGAATTGCTAATTTATGTAGTTTGTGGAGGGTTAGGGGTTAGGTTTAGTTGATTTTCTAGTAAAGGGAGTAAATTAGGTATAAAATCAATGGGTTTGGATTAAATATTGTTAATTTACCCTTCCATGTCATTAATTCATTAAATCATCCATGGAACTGGTAGTTTTAGGTGAATTAAGGTAGAAGAAACCTAGAATCAAGAGGGAATGATCCTTGACTTGACCTTAGGGTTAGGTGTTAGTTATAGTACCTAACATGGTAGGTTATTTCATTAATTATGTATTTGTATGTATTTCTACACCAAGATCAATAAAAAATTACATGGATGGGCAAACCTCTGGTATATTAGAGTTATGCAAGCTTGGTTTGAGATAGATGATGGTATTGTAGTTTACTTCAAATTATATTAAATTTCCATGTTAACTACTTCTTAGTATGGCTAGTTAGTGCATGTTGTTTGGTGTGTTCAATTCAATACTTGTCTTATTGTATGATTTTAACCAACCTTATGATTAAATGAGGAATGATTTGATATTTGAACATTCTCTCAGCGTAATGGTTCATAAGGTTGGTAGACATTTAAGTCTAGGATTTTGGTATATAAAAGGAATTTATCCCCTATAGGTCATGCCAAGAGGGTGGTTATGATATCTATAGCATATATGTACGAGGTTTAAGAGAGTCTGATGGTTCTATGAGTGAACCATGGATTTTACTTAATTGTTTGATAATGGCTTAACTTGTCTTAACTTGTTTTTACTTTTCTTGATTTACTTGACTTGGTTCTAAATGGATTGACTTGTTTCTTCAATCCTACGTTGCTTAATTGATACTTGTTATGCTAGGTGTAAGTTTGAATGAGAATGGATTAACTTGTTGTTCTATGTTTTTATTAAATATCCATATTCTTATCTTGGGTTGGCCAAATACCCCACCCGTACACTACAATTCTTATGTGATGATACTTCACATGCTCTTCTTTTGTTGCATGAATCACATATTCCCAGCAGCTCTTGCAAGACCTCACTTTTGAATATTAGGAGTGATCTAGATTTCATGGGTTAGCATCTTATTTGAGCCACCATGATATCTTTCTTTTATGGCATGGTCCTTTGTTTAGACATTATGCACTTTCCTTTGGTTTTTAGGGTTGCATCCCCTTCTTATCATGCTTAATGTATTTTCGTACACCTACTTTTGCATTTTTGGGTTTTTTTATTTTAGTACATATTTCCATATTTTCTTAAGTTGTTAGACGGGATGATCTTAAGATTATTAATGGTATATCTTTCTTTTTTCCCGTAAGTGATACTTAATTGTTCTTGGGTTATTGATTCTCCTACCATAGAATAGAGTGGGTGACACTCACATCTAATTGGATCGAGACAAAGTTGGTATCAGAGCCTAGTTTCATCAATCTTATTATACCAAAACTAGTGTGGTAGAGTCTCGCATGACAATACAAAGACATCTGTAGTTTTCCTTGGAAGGCTAAAGGAATTTTAAAAAAATTCCATGCTTACTTTTTTGTCCTATAACTTGATTATAATTAGTATCTGGTGATCCAATTTGGTATCTAATTTTTCCATGCATTTGTCCATAGATGGTAACTACTAGGTCAAACCAAACCCGGGCAGTGGACCTATCCCAAAAGCACCAGTTGTGGAGCTAGCCAAAGTGGAAGATGATGAGTAAGTGATAGAGAGATAGAAAGTAAAGATCGAGCCATAACCCCTAAGGGTGGAACTCAAGTAGCTACTAGATAGGGTCATGGAAGTTTAATATAACCTCCTCCACCACAGGATCATTTGTAGGACATATAGCTAGTAGGGGAGCAAGTAAAAGAGCCTGAGGTGGTGACACTAGTTGGGGTCGAAGCCTTACCTTCCATGTCCACTGAGGTTGTTCAATAGGTGTTAGATTTTCATAGTAGGTTGGATGGTACTGGATACACCCTTACTGTGCTAACTTTTCAGACTCCATGTTCTTATCCTATAATTTTTATGGATCCTAAGATAAATAAGGCTTCTGGGACTGATTTTTTTCTTATCTAGTTTTGAGTTTTGTGATAACTGGTACTGAGCATTATATATTAACCAAATCTTTGAAGATAAAACAACTAACATTTTAAAGTACTGAGTATTAGAATACCTTTGAATTTATAATTGACCATTATGAGATGTTGCACAAGATAGGTATTATATAGGAACATGGAGTTAAGTTTGTGACCTGTATATTATAGAATACTAAGCAATGGTGGAGGGCATATATTGAATGTCAGTCATCAATTTTACCTCTATTGTCTTGGAGTAATTTCAAGCTTTATTCTAAGAGAAGTATCTGCCTCGATCCCTCCGTGATCACATTAAGGATGAGTTTTTGGCATTAGAATTTGGTGATATATCAGTTGCAGTCTATGAAGGTAAGTTCATTCTTTCTCTTGCTATGCTATTCGGTTGTTAGCTATTGATAAGGAGGGAATTTGATACTATGTTAAGGGTATGAATTATGATCTTCATGTTTTGTATCTTTATATGACTTTGGTAGAGAGGTGTTTAATCAGTTGTCAAATTATGTGAAGAAGTTAGTAGGGGTGATACAAGTGGGTTAGGCTAAGATGTTACCTAAAAAGTCTCATAATATTGGCAATTTTAGTATATCTTACTCCAAGGGACTTGGTCAGCAGGCCTACCTAGCTTACCCTATTTAGCCAGTATTGCCAACATCCTTTATGGGTCAAGGTAAGGTTTCTTCTGAGTTGTACCTTATTAGGAGCCAAGGGGAATCTTACTCTTTAACTATTTAGTATTTTCTCAAGAGAGCATATAATAATTGTAGTAATGTTGGTCATTTTATGATAGGGTATTCTTTGAGATAGGTGAATGGACAGTTACAGTAGTAAACTCGAGCTATTGTCCCATCAGGTAGAGGAGGAGGATGTAACGATACGGGTCATCCATAGGGTGGATGGGTGTAATACCCCAAGTTTGGAATCTAAAATTTTTTGGGTGATCGTGCTCAGTGTTTGGAGTACAATTCAAGTGATGAGTCGTAAGCCCTCATCACGAGTCGTAGTATGCTAATTAATGTCATAACAGTAAGGTTGCCTAATGTTTCTATCTTTATCACGACTAAAACCCTACGAGTCATAGTATAAAGTCATAAGTCATGGTGAGGAACTTGTGACCATTCTAATAAGATGGCTTTGAGTTTCTGCTAGGGCTACAAGTCATGGTGATGATTCATGATTAGTGGCCACGAGTCGTTACTTGACCCATAGCAACTGGATGCTATATTTCCTGCCCATTTTCATTAAGGGTATTGTGGTATTTTCATCTTATCCCACTATGTACCAAGACTTAAAACCCCTCTTTTGACCCTTTTAACATAAAATCATGACGGCATAAACTACTCTCTTCTCTTTAATCTCCCAATTCAAGAGCAAAACTATGATTTCTAGGGATTGATCATCCAGTCATCAATTGGTGATTTTCCCTGCATAAGTCTTAGTATCCTAGGCATGTATCTCTTTTCTAAATTGGTTTTATATAAAATCATGTATTTAATTATTATCCATGTGGTTTAAATTTTGGATTTTAAATATAGGTTAAGGGATTTGGAATGGTTAATATGTGAATTAATTCCCTATGATTTTGAATTGGCTATTTATGCTTTATTCTCATGATTTTGAACTAAATAAATGCATGGGCATGGGAATTAGGATAGGGAACATGAATTTCCCAAATTGTATGATCTAATGGTTTGGAATTGGGTTTCCCTCAACCTAACTTGTGAGATTGGTTTTGTACATAAAAATACATATGGTTTAACTCACTTTTGGAACCTTGCATTGCATACGAGTTAATTTAACTTAATATGATTTTTGTAAGGATTTGGTGGCCATGGATTGATTTTCAATTGGAAACTTTGGAGTCAAATTTGGATATTTGGTTTTGGAAAGGCATAATATAATTGTCTTGCAAGCTATAATTTGGTATGGCAATACCAAAGGTAATGCCTAATTTAAAGACTCCTTGGTTAAGGGATGGGATTATGTGTAAATGGTTTTAATTTAGGATTAAAGAGGGTTGTATGGCTTGCAATGGAAGGGAAAGGTCTTAGAGGGACTGATACTGGAAACTACATTTACTGAGGTTGGCGTCTTTATGACCGTGTGTATAGTTCACAGTTTAATTATATTTTTTAGAATGGCTGGGGTCGTGGATTTTTTGGCTCTTCCTCAAATTTTCCTGGTTCATGTGACCAATACGTGGTGGGACCCTTTCAATAAGAAGAGTTGATCCCATAAAGCCCGTAGGTGCCCTTAGGATGGCTAGAGCTACATATTCAAGGATAATGGTTTTAAATCTCATGTTTAAACCTTGTTCCCATCCCGACATCTTATATATATGTATATATGAATGTTTTCATATGGTTTTGAATAATTTTGGATGGAGTTGATTATGGAATTATTTTATCCCTTCCTTGAGTTACATATTAGTGCTCATCCCACTAACCATCCTTGGACACTGTATCATTTTATAATGTAGGGTCCTAGGGGTTCTTCGATTATTTTGTGTAGAGTTAGGTGGCTTTGCTTTATCCGTTGGTCATCTTGAAGTGGTGGCCCTCCTTCTTATAAAAGGCCCATTACTTCTTGGTTTTATTATGTTGTCTTAGAATATCACTTTTGTATTCCTTGATGACTATAATTAGAGGTGTGTCCCGATGTAGGTTGATGTTCAGTTTTGTTATAGGCTTTTGTGGACAAAGAGTGGGTGGTTACTATTTATTGACCCTTCGTTCCTCTGATGTTATCTATCTATCTTTCACATTATGTTTGATTTCTTTTGCTATTATATCTATTATGCTTAGGTGACTAGGAAAAGGGAGTGTTCTTCGGTCCATGGTGGCCTTGAGATACCCATCGCGACTAGGCTTGGGTCGAATCATAACAATGGGTAAATTAGATAGCTAGTTGGTGTGGTAGAGGAAATATCGGTGTAGGGAGGGAAGCACAGTCAAGGAAATAGTTAGCCCAGATTAGTGAATGATCATACTATTATGCCTTTCTTAAAAAAGATACCAAGACTTTTGATGCGGTGATCACCGGTACCATTTTTATTTTTGACCAGATGGATTCTATTTTATTTGACTTGGGGTATACTTATTCTTATGTGTTTATCCTATTTACAGGGGGGTCTGAATTTTTTTTGTGATGTACTTGGCTATCCTATTTATATGTCTAATTAAGTTGGTGAATCTATGGTAGTAACCCATTTTTATCATTCTTGAATTGTGTTGTTAGTGGGTTTTTAGTCATAGGTAGATTTGAATATTCTGATATGTTGGACTTTGATGTAATTTTATCCTAACCTGGTTATATCTATATCATATTATCTTAAACTATAATGCTAAGAAAGTGACTCTAGAATTGCTAGGAATGGATAAACAAGAGTGTGAGAGAGTCTATAAGACCAAATCGGTGAAAATTATATCATTTGTATGGAATAGAAGGTTAGTAGGGAAGGGGTGCTCAGTATTTTTAGCTCATCTATGGGATGTAAGCATGGATTCCCCTTTAATAGAGTTGGTTTTTGTGGTTTCCTAGTTCCAGGAAATGTTCTCTTTAAATTTATTGAGTATACCTTACGATAGAGATACTAATTTATGTATTCACTTAGAGCCAAGTACTCACGTTATATCTATTCCTCCCTATCAAATGGCTTTGGTAGATTTGAAGGAACTCAAAACTAAATTGTAGGAACTACTTGACAATAGGTTTATTCGTCCAAGTGCTTCACCATGGAGGTGCTTCAATCCTATTTGTTAAGAAGGATGATAGTATGATGATGTGTATTGATTATAGATAGCTAAATAAGGTTACCAACAGAAATAAATTTCCCTTACCTCACATAGACAATTTGATATATTACAGAGTGTGAAGGTATTTATAATAAGTGATGTGTAATTAGGTTATCATCTGTTGAAAATTAGATCAGCAAACATACCAAAGGGAACTTTAAGAACTCAATGTAGTCAATATGAGTTTTAGGTGATGTCTTTTGGGCTGAGTAATGTGCCTGTGACCTTTTGAGTTTGATGAATGGTATCGTAAAGTCATTCTTAGATTCTTTGTTATTGTGTTTATTCATGGCATTCTAGTTTCCTCTAGGAGTAAGGAGGATCATGCAGGTTACCTTCACATAGTGTTGGATATTCTAAGGGAGAGGCAATTATTTTCCAAATTCTTAAAGTGTAAATTCTGGTTATCTACAGTTTCCTTTTTGCTATATGTTGTTTCCAAAAAGGGGTTGATAGTGGACCCCTAGAAGATTGAGGTAGTTATGGATTGGGTCTAGCCTAGTTCAGTGATAGAGGTAAGGATATTTATGGGTCTTCCTACTATTACCATAGTTTTTTCAAGAATATTGTATCTATTATGACGCACTTAGAAAGGCTGACTTAGAAGAAGTGACATTTGATTAGTCAGATAAGATATTTTAACTATAACTCCCATCATTTGTATTATAGTTGAAGGTATTAAATTTATAGTATTTGGCAATACTTCACTTTTAGGTTTGGGTGTTGTGCTAATGTAGGAAAGGAATGCCATCATTGATGCTTTAAGATAGTTGAAGCCTCATGGGAAGAACTACCCAAACCATATCTTAGAGTTGGCAGTGGTGGTGTTTGCATAAAAGATATGGAGAAACCATCATTTTGGTGTCAAGTTTGAGGTCTTCATATATCACCATAGCTTACAATATATGTTTACTTAGAGGAATTTTAATCAAAGGCAGTGGATATGGATAATGCTGTGGAAGGATTATATGTGACTTCTGAGTACTATCCAAGTAAGGCCAATGTCATAGAAGATACATTGAACCAAAAGGGAGTTAGTATGGGCAGTTTATCTTTCTTGAGGATATCCACCCGACCTTTAGCTATAGAGTTTCAAACTCTAAAATCTCAGAGCTAGAAATTTAGAGTTTCAGACAGAGGTAGAATGTTGGCTAGTGTTGAGGAGAAGTTAACATTTTGTGATAAGATTAAGGCCAAGAAATTGGAGTACAAGAAGTTGAGTGAACTATAGAATAAAGTGGTGCATAGGGAGGTAGCAAACGCTACTATTGATACAAGTGATCTAAGGTGGATTTATGCACCTTAGTATTGTTATCCATGAATACTTAGCCTTGTTTTGAGGACTTCTTCTATGATTGATATTTTTTAATTACATAATTGAGCATTTAAGTGGTAAAATACTTGAATATAATGTTTAAGGTGTGTTTTAAACAAGTTTGGAATCAATTTGGTCACTTAGAGTTTAGATGAGAAAACTTTTGTTACTGGTTTGAGCTATGTGTTGTTCTAGTTGATCTCGATGCATTCTAGTGTGTGTAATGAGTTCCTAATGCTATGACTAAGTGTGGGGTCCTCAAACCCTCTTTATGATAAAAGATGCTACTAGCTAAGCCTATAGGCCTCAATGAGTATTTCTATCTCTACTTTTAATTTTACTTCAGGGACAAAGTAGATTTTTTAGTATTTGGGGAGGGGGGGAGAATTCCCATTATTTCAGGTAAAGTGTTGTTGTAGGGTCTTGAGTCTTAGTATTTTTTGTAGTTCTTGGGTAAATTTGAAAATTATGAAAATATTTTCTCCTATTAGTTTTTAGTTTACGTGGGTCAGTCTAGTAGGTGCACACTTTACCTACCCCATGACTGTTCTTTTTGGTTCTTTTCCATGGGGGCTCACCTTAAACCCAATATCCTTTTTCTTTTTAGGAGTAACTTAATTTTTTTTGTTAGAATAAATAAGATATTCTGGTTGGTTCTATATGTGATTGCATGATGCAAATGTTTTGGTTGTTAAAACATGTTGATTATTTAAATTACTACTTTTGAGACTCTGTGGGCTTAGGAGATGATATAGGCATTTCTTTGATAGCCATGTTTCATACCCTCTTGTGACCTACCCTTGTGAAAAATTCTAATAAGCCTTTTTGAGTCTTTAGATCATTCTTTGGTAGCCTTATATGTAGAGTGTATTCCCTATTTTTACTAACCGTAATTTGATCCAAAGCTCCAAATTGCTTTAGTGAAAACTTAATGAAGTTAAGAAGTTTGAAGAATAAGAGGAGAAAGTTAAAATTGAAGCACCAAAATAATAGTTATTGATGTGTACAATTGATGTTTTATGGTTGGGAATGAAAGAATTTTGTGCTAAAATATAATCATGAATCAATAGACAATACTTCCTTCCATATTGTATTTGAGTAAACTTAATGAGATGGGAAAATTAAAGATATGGGTAGAAAAAAGTTGTGGAAATTGGTTGTTAGAAGTGAATTAAATGAAAAGTGTGATGTATTAAAGCTCTTAGGGAAGATAATCACTATTCTTACCCAAAATAGTCCATACTCATCCCTTAGCTTACATTACAACCCTTAAAGACCAATTTGATCAAAAGTCTTAACATTCTGATATTAGTGGACTACTACACTAACGGAAAGACTATGGTTCATCTTGGGTAACTTGTGAATTCTTTGTGAGAGTGAGCGTAATTTGATTCTTACACCTATTTTGTGATAACTAGCATCTATGTGAGTGACTATAGGTAACTCTCTCTTTTGGTGAGGGTACATTTTTTATGATAGTTTGATAATTTTTGTGATCTCTTGGATTATGTGATATGCATGAGTTTGCCAACTTGGTGAGTCAGTTCTTGAGGCTGGAATGTTTTGGATTAGTGTTCCTGAACTTCCAATAGTGTATAACATGTTTAGTGTAAGGACTTGCATTTTGCATAGTCATTGTAGTACTAGATTGTGTGTATTAGTTGTCATAGAAATGTGGAGTCTCCTCTGATTATTATGCTCAAAGTAAAGAGTTATTCAAGGACGAACAAGGCTTTAAGTGTCGGGTTATGATCTGAGGTGGATGTATGCACCTCGGTGTTGTTATCTGGTCTTATTTAGCCTTTTTTTAAGGAATTTTTGCGTGATTAATGTGTTGGTAAAGATATAACTGATCATACAATTGTTAAACTACTTTATTATAATGTTTAATGTGTGTTTTAAACAAGTTTGGAATCAATTTGGTCACTTTGAGTTTAGACGAGAAAACTAGTGCTACTAGCTTGAGTTATATGTTCTTCTAGCTGATCTCAATGGATTCTAGTGTGTGTATGGGTTCCTAATGGTGTGATTGTATAATTATTTGTGGAACAACTTGTCATAGGGTTTTAGTTTCAATTGAAACAAGCCAATAATCAAAACTAAGTTAAAGATCAAAAGAACAAAACTAGTATTCTTAGCTTAAGTTTCTAGTTCATCGTCTTGAGTTGTATGTGGTTTTGAGCTCTAATTCGTGGTGTTTGATTCTATAGGATCCTTGGTGATTTTCTAATTATGTTATATGGATTATACAAAATCTTTAAATCAAGTGAAAACGTCACCACAAGTCTTGTAATGGATGGACAAAAGCACGGGACAAGACTTGATCAAAAACAGATATTTTGGAGTCATTGGCAGCCACGGATCTTAGGCACCACATTAGGGTCCATGCCACAGACTTGGGGCTTAGTAAATTTCCTATTTCAGTGTGTTACCATAATAAGGGTGTGCCATGGACCTTATGCACCGCTATAAGGTCCGTGGTATGGACCAAAGTTCAAATCAACAGCTTTGTCCTACTATAAATAAGGACCCTTAGACATTACGTTACACACCTAGGACAACCTTGAAACTTTGAGGGAGGCTGGGGAAAACTTCAAATAGGGTTTAAGTTATGTTACTTTGTTTTTTTATGGATTACTCTATGTAGTTTTGATGATGAGTAGCTAAACAGCAAGGGACCAGGTCCCTGGACGTGTGAGGTACAGTACAACTATCAGATGGTGTCTGCACAGTTTCATCCTCTTGTGTAAGAAACTTGTAGGTGCTATTTTGTACTAACTTGGATAGCTGGTCCAATGATATCTCATCCCTAATCATCACTCATCTATAAAAGAGAAAATATGTCTTTTCATCAAGTTAGTTTTTGCAAAAATCAGATAGAAAAGAGAGCCAACAAAAACACCATTTCAAGATTGCTTTTACATTGCTCATATTCTTATCTTTGTATATACTTAAAGAGTGAGTGTTCTTGTGTGTTGATCTGCAAAATAATTAATCAATCTATAATAGTAATGTCATGTTTCCTCATTGATAGAGTTGCCTAAGTGTGAGACTGATTGGAGGTAATCAGTGTAGAGAGAATCCTTGGTAGAGTTACCAAGATAAGCTGGTAGTGGAGATGCTGCTAGCTCAAGAAGCCTAGAGTTAGGATGAAATCTACATTGTAATCGGGAGATTGATTATAGTGGATTTCTTTGGTGCTTATGAGAGAAAGTCATGGTTTTTCCCTTCCTAGGTTTCCATGTAAAAATCTATCTGTTTTTACTCTTCGTGCACTATCTCTTACTTCCTAGTTTTTGTCTTGTACTTTTCCTGTGATTGATTTTAAGGGACCTGGTCCCATACTATGTGGTGCAACCCCTAAGGTTTCCATCAAATGAAATAAGAGTCTATTCACTCTAAAAGGTTCACACCTTGAGTTTCTTAGTTAGAATGGTTGCTCCATCTAATCTAGAAGAAGGGTAATCTACAATAGGACCACCTAGGATGCTTGACTTCATCATGGCTCAGGATAGTCAAATGATGAACACCATTGTTAATGGTCCTTATGTTTTTGTAAAAGGATTAAAAGAAATCAATGTCAAAAGAATGGCTGTCAAAAGTAAAAGGGAGTTCAATGATGAAGATATAAAGAAAATCGAAAAGAACTAAGAGCCCAAGAAACTGTTGGTTTATGGTATAGGGTCTGATGAGTATAAAAGGATTTCTGCCTGTGAAAATGTAAAAGAAATCGGGGATTGCTTGAGGACTGCTCATGAAGGTACTACTAATGTGAAGGATTTAAAAGTGGATATGATGACTACTTAGTATAAAACCTTCACTGTGAAAAAATGAGAAACTATCCAAGAAATACATAAAAAATTCACTTCTATTACTAACAAGTTTCACTGCTTAGGAGAAGGCATTCCAGTATATAAGCAAGTGATAAAAATTATTGGTGTCCTTCAAAAGTCCTGGGAAAGCAAATTGAATGCTATAACTGAGGCAATAAATTTGAAGGCAGTCACCATGGATGAACTAATTGGAAATCTAACAACTCATGAGCTCAAGAAGCAATAAGAGCTATAGAAGAAAGAATTCAAAAAGGAAAAATCTCTGGTATTGAAGCCTTCAAAGCATGAATCAAGTGAAGAAGAGATAGATGTTGCCTATTTGGCAAAAATAATTGTCAGAGCAATGAAAAGATGTGGTTAGTTCTAAAGAAGAAGAAGAAGCAGTAGCAACAAGGGAAGAAACATTGAGGTATGTAACAAATATAGAAGTCCCAAGAATTTTATGAAGGACTATGCAATACATAAGATAGATTACGAAGATCACCTCAAAACTTAAGGTGGAAAAGGAAGAAATAGCGACTAGGTCCTTGTAAAATCAAGAAGATAGGTTGCAGTTGATTTTTGTAGCTAAACAAGCTTTAGCTGGTTAGGGTGATTACTCCAGTAAATCAGAAGAAGCTGAAAAGTCTACAGATGTTTCAATACATGAAGTGCAGGATGAGAAAGTGAACTTTGATACCTTGTTTGCTTTTATGACCAACACACAAAATGAAGCAGAAGATAACACTCTCTAACATTAAAGAAAACTTAGAAAATTACTCTGCTAGAAAAATGAAAATGCTTGCAAATGTGTTGATTGATTCTATGTGTGAAATGACTAGTGAAAAAAATGCTCTGGAAGAAATGGTGGAAAGTCAAGAGCTTGAGTTAATTGATCTAACTTTCAAAATATCTGAAACTAAAGGGCAAGTTACTTTGTTGAGATCTAAAAATTTAAGCATAGTTAATCAACTAGAAAAAGCTACTAGTGCCGATGATAAAGAGAAAAATAATTTTCTAGAAGAAAAGATAGAAGATCAGGAGCTTGAGCTGATAGCTTTGACTCTCCAGATATCAAAAACTGAGCAACAGGTTGTTAAACTAAAACTTGAAAATCTGGGGTTGGTAGGTCAACTAGATAAAGAAAATGCTTCTGAATGTAAAGGGTAGAGACAAATATCAAAGTTTCAGGTTGATCTTGTAGAAAAATAAGAGGATTCTCAAAGGCTTTTCATGACTGAACTTTATAAAAATGAGGAGTTAGAAAGAGACTTGGTCCATCTAAGGGAAGAGCTTAAAAAATCCCTACAATGGACTTCATCTACATAGATCCTTTCTCAGTTGACTAATCAAGGTGCTAATAATAGAAAATTCTTAGTTATCAAGAAGGAACACAACTTCATGGCTATCAAGGGATGGTTGCTCATAATGCTAATAATAAGATTCACAAGCCTTTATGCACTTATTGTGGAAGAGATGGGTACACAAGGAATGATCGTTAGATCTGGATTAGAGATAGAATGAATGGTTCCATATATATTCTGCAAGGGAATTCATATTCTAAAGATCTCAAGCCGCAGAGTATAGTGAAAAGAAAATCTCTACCTAGATGGGCTAAAAGGGATTTGATCACACCTCTGTCTTCCTAGTTGGAACTCAAACTCAAGTGGGTTCCCAAATCTGACAAATGATTATGGTCTCGAGTATGAGGAAGAGAATTGCAGTTAAGAATGATCATTAAAAATGATTAATCAACTAGCTCAATGTTGAAAGTCTAACTGTATCCTCTCTTTCTCAAGATAATTCAAGATAGAAGTGTCTAAAGTGAAATAGTTGATTTCAAAACACTTGATCCTCAAAAAAATATAAGTGAAGATCCCCATGACAAGAAGGAAGCTGTGTTTTTTTTTAAAAAGGGGTTGATGGTGGTGAAAATAAGAAGGAAAAGGTTAGAGGACGTAGATGAGAATGGTAATAATGCAAAATGCCAGTCACTAATCCCAGCTGAAGACTAAGATCAAGTACCAAGACCATGACAAAACTATCGGGACTTGATACTCAAACCTATAATAAGAACAGGTTAAGGAACAAAAAGGCTGTGTAGAGGTAGAATGACTAAAGTTGATTGATCTGATTGATTGGACTAAAGGCTGAAGACTAAAGTTAATCTGATTGATCTAAGGAATGAAAAGGCTGAAGACTAAAGTTGATTGATCTAATTTAGCTGTGTAAATCTTATATTGGGTCTGTAATACCAAATGAGGATGGCATACTCAAGAAGTAGAAAGAGGAGCCGACACTTATGCTATAGGTTTTTCTAATGAACAAAGGGCCCTAGATGAGACAGTGGCTCAAGAGGTAGCATAACTTAGGACTGAGATTGGGGTACTACCTAAGCAGTTTGTAGTATTTGGAGTGGAAAAGTTGAATATTGTGAGCACACAAAGTAAATCTTCAAGGTAGTATGAGTCTGACACTGATGAGGAAGTAAAGTACTTAGATACAGAGATGGTGGGTTTTCGAGCCAAGGGCTAAGGTAACTATGATACTGATACAAGTATGGAATGATTGTAGAGAAAGCTAGTTCAGGGTTAGAGAATCAAGATAGTTTTCATAAGGAGATTAATGCATATATTTTGGGATTGAGCCATAAGGTAGAATTGCATGCTACTATGATTAAGCAACTAGAGCACTATTTTTGTCTGGTTTTGGCCACTTTGAATCAATGTAAATTGAGAACTCTTCTGAGAAACATCATCAAAATCAAATGAATAAAGGTCACTTTTTGTCCATCACCACTCAGAGTGGTAAGTCTAATATTGATCCTCTAATGCCATTAGTTGATAAAGTAAAGAATGATACTATTTATCTTAATGAAACACCCAAAGTTGAAACTAAGAAGTTGGTGACTAATGCTAAAATGTCATATAAATTGAAGGGTGTTAAGAAAAGAGTTAAAACTGCTAAAGGGGATGGTACAAAAGTCGAGCCAATTTTGGAAACCCTTCCATAACCTTTCCTACCTTTTTCTCAAAGGTCGAAGAAAAAGAAAAAAACAAGGGAAATATTAGAAGTTCATGCCTATGATAAAAGAATTGTATGTGAATATCCATCTAGAAGCATTGGAGTAAATGCCCGGTTATGCAATGTTCATAAAGGAATTAGTGATGAAGAAGCGGATGGTGAGATTTGAGCCCATTTAATATATGCACTATTGCAGTGCCATTGCTTTTCAATCTTTAGTTGAGAAGAAAGAGGATCCTAGAGCTTTCACTATTTCTTGCACTATTGGGTCTTTGAATTTTTCACGAGCATTATGTAACTTGGGAGCTAGTATTAATCTGACGACGTTGGTTGTATACAAGGAGTTGGGGTTGGGGTCACCTAAGTCAATGTTGATGAGATTATTGATGGTTGGTCAGACAGTGAAGAAATTGGTTGGTATTCAGTGTGATGTCTTAGTGAACGTAACTTTCTTGATATTCCCAGCTGATTTTGTTATTCTTGACTATGGGGTGGATTTCAATATTACTATTATTTAGGAATGCCCTTCTTAGCCATGGCCAGGGCATTGGTTTACATGGATATAGGACATATAAAACTCAGACTCAATGATGAATAGGTTACTTTCAGTGTGGGTCAATAGATGTGACAGCTAAAACACATATGTGTGATGTTTGTGATAGACACTGTTGAGGATGATGAAGTGAGTGTACCCATTCATGAGAGGCTTGGTGTTAAGGCACTAGCAGTAGTGATCATGAACTTTGATAGTGATGACATTTATGAATATGATGAAATAATGGGTGCTCTTATTGGTATAGGATCTTACACTTATGTGCCAAAGAAGTTGGATTTGGACTTAAAGAATAGAGTGAATCCTATAGCTCGACCTTTTATGGAAGAGCAACCGATCTTACAATTGAAGGCTTTCCCTTCTCATTTGCGTTAGGCATTTTTATGGTCCGACAATATAGGCCTTAGTCAATGCAACTTCTTACTTTCAATCTTGGCAACACTTCTCGAATACTCCCTCAACTATACTATTCCCCTTAAATACCATACTCATTTGATTAAATTTAGAATTCACACATTGGAATTGATAAATCTATCTACTAAGGTCTAAACTAAACTAAATCCTCTCACCGTTATCCAGCCTAACTATAAAACACAAGATACAACATTCTACACCAAAATACTAGTCTAAACCACATGATTCAATCTTCTATGTCCCTTCCAGAGCTCACACCCTAAGTATTATGTGTCTTACCACTTTAATGACTAACTCTAAACTCTTACTATGGATTCACTAGCACATTTTGATTTCGTCCACTTCATCCTAACATGACATTCAAGTCTATCGTTATAACCACGTATGACTTCAAGGAAAACACCCATAATGGCATCCTTCACATATTTTCTAAACCACTATCAACAACAACTTTCTTGCACTATTCTAAAGAACATGCATACCAATTGTCAACTAACGATGACATGTATAAAATACTTGGCCTCAATCTTACTACACACTTTAGCCTTAGAAAAGCAAAAGTAACCTATTTTAATGAGGGCCATAAACACCCACTCATCTAAACCGTTGCTTATCTATTATCATTACCACTATCTTAATGTAGGAAGAGCAAGCTGAAGGGCTAACACATAAGGACCTAATTCATGAAAGACTACTATACATAACTCTGACACTTAACCGAGGCCTGAAGAATAAAATTTCAAAGGAATGGATTCATTAAAGAGATCCAAACTGAAGTCATACATGATATAAACTTGATTTAACTAGGATCATGAGTTTCTGAGAACTGATCATACTCTGAAACATGAGTTGATACTTATCCTAAGCTATTCAACATAAGATTGCAGTTTATAGATTCATAAGGAATAACACGAATCACAGAGTGAAGTTGTTACTTGCTTGCTAGAAAATAAGAATAGACTTGAGTATGCATGGAGTATATAAGCATTGGCCTTTGGCATGGATCTATCACATAAGACATGGATTTGGTATGATAATAACTAAAATCCAAGGAATACTCTAGAGTAGGAAGGGATCACTATCTCATCACAACTCTTATTGACATGTATCGTGATCTACTTCTTAAAACTTGATTTGGTTCTGCACTCTACCATCTATTTCTTAGGTCAAAGCTGATATTCTATGCTTATGGGTCTACTCCATATTCTCTAGACTAGGCCATAATTTCTTCATTCTAATGTCTACATATAAATGCTAAACTCACAAGAATAAACTATATTTCAAACTTACTGACTTCATTCTTGAACAACGCTTTCATATACCATCCTTAACTCTCTAGCTTCAATAGTTATCATCAAAGATTTACACTCTCATTTTCAAACATATCTATCTTACTAAACCCATAATCATAGCCTACCAAGATCATACTTCTATTCTTATATTTTTCGAAATCATAATAATCAAAATCATACTTAAAAGACTCAACACCATCTATCCAAAACTCCTCAACTTAGCTATTAAAACCACCATGTACTATATAACTAGCCTTCTTCCACTTAGAAACTCAAGGGTACTACTAACCACTCACGACACTTAATAACGTTAGAAAATAATGCAACCCCATATCTCCTTGGGCACATCTTTATATCATACTTACAACATTATATTGAATTACGAATAAATCAACTTAAACTCTTGCATACACTATTCAAGCCTACTAGATCACTTCTATATAACTAGCATCACTAACTAAGCAGTCATTATTTCCACCTTAATACAATCCACTATTCAAACTTAGTGTCTAGGGCTAGGCATGATTAACAACCTAACCTCATATACTATTCTCACTTGGACGCTGTAAAATAAGACATCAAGAAACACTAGTCCACTAAAACCCCATAGCAACCATAATCGATCACAATCCTATGGTATACCTTATTAAAATCCATTAGGATATCCTCCTTCTACACATTACGACTATTTACCCATCTATACACTTAAATTACTTTTATAGCTCTGTAAGTTTCAACTAAACTCCCTTTTTTCAACCTTAAAGGAAGCCTAAATCAACAATACTTAACCACCAAGTACTTCATTAATATCCTATACCTTTATAACACAATAAATACCATCAATAACTCTTTTCCAACTTTCAGAAAACAACAATTCATCCTAATTGGTAACTCTCTCTACCTTCCACTAAACTAACACACAAGGACATATCGCCTCACTACCAACTCTATCATATGTAAAAGTTCATCTATGTACATTCAATCAATCGCCATCACCACCTTTCTTTCCACTACACTTCTATACCTATGCTTCCAACTATAATAAAGTTCTGCTACTTATGAATCATAAGACTCTAGTTTCATACTATCTCCTCTCATGAGTCCTACCTATACAGAAGGATTAATAAGGAATCTAAATACATATCTTATTGTGTCTCAACTGAACAATTCCTAAGGATGAGAACATAACTTTCAACTTATGGAACTTGTCAAACATTACCAAGCTCCATTCAAGCCCCTTGTATGACTTTTGAAATTACTGATAGTAAATGTGAGAGCATCATCTTAAGAGAAATTAGAACTTACTAATCATGTTATCTCAAGAGTATAACATAGATGGAGAAGTATGGATTAACACATGAATAGCTAGAAGCTTCTAAAGGAATAACTTTACAACACGATTAAGAGTATGAAAGAAAGAAAACTTTTTATAGATACCTTGTAGCCTCTCAAACAAAGTATAGACCTCTCCGTACCATTCCACAAGACTATACTGGACACGACTTCATAGGCACCCTAAGATACTTGAACTCTGTGCTCTGATACAAAGTTTGTAATGCCCCAAGACTACCAATTGGATGTCACAGTCTGCTTAGGAACACAAGTGATCCTAAACTAACCCTTGTACTGGTATAACTCACAATAAACTAAATAAAATACATAAATCTGAACAAAATAAATCGAAGATAAACCTTTTCTTAATATGATCAAAACAAACTATATCAAAATGAATACAACCGTGATTATACAAAACAAAACTGGAATCAAATACATTAACTCTACTGACTGTCTGTGAAGCCTCGACTAGTTTTGACTGTAGGTATCTGGGACATAAACCCCAGCTATCCTAAATCAATATGACTTAATGAAGAAATAAATAAAATACTACACAAACTATGATTTATTCAAGCCCTTGAATCAAAAGGACTCATCACCTTCTGACTGGAAGCTGCTAACTATTTAAATATGATATGCGTACTATAAATCGTACCTACATTATGAGATAATGTAGCACATAGACATAAATGTGGATCAGTACTTTTGAAATGTATTGATCATGTGAGGTGAATGAATAAGTAAAAACAATAATGTAATAATTCAAATAAACTTTCAAAACTATATACTAAATGTGAGTGACTCACCTTGGCTCAAAAGATCAAGACTAACAAATCATAGATCATGATTCATGCAGTAGTAAAGAAATTCTTATGAGTTATCACACTTAGTTCTAATAAAACTATACTCTAATTCTGTTCTTTAAATCATGTAAGCTAAGTGAAAAGGGCTCACCTTTATCAATCTTAAAACTTAAAGATGAAATCTAATAACTGAAGTCTTAGGTAAGACAAAATTTGAGTAAATTTATAAGCCTTTACACTTAGTTTTCTCAAAACTATTCTGACATTTTGTTTTAGGATTTAGGGACTTTATGGGTTCTTTTAACCGACATACACCACGTGAGCTATCATGATGTCCAATGTCATGTTCCCCTAGGGGGAAAACTTCACATTAGGGAAAAGAGTTTGACTCTTTCCAAGGAGTATAACCTTATTGTAACACACCGAGTCTGTACCCCGGACGCAACATGATGCTCATAATCCTGAAGGACCACAAGCTAACCCATGATTGGTACCTGTTGTAAATAACTGAATAATAAAAATGCTAAAAAATATGGAAATTATATGAAAAACATATCATAAGGTTCAATAATATAAATAATAATATATATGGTATCACAATACCAAAAATTGAACATCAATATAAAAAATTGAATAACTGTTTGAAATACTCCAGTCTAAAAAGCTTCTGAACTATCTTAACTGTGGAGTTGATGGGACAAGTCCCCAACTAACTCTGAATACTAAAAATGAATTGAAATACTAAAATAAATAATCACATCCTCGAACTATGAGGACTCACCACTAACTGTATATGTTGAGAATCTGAACTACTAAGGATGCTCGGGAGCCCATGCATCTGAATCTATGATATAAGATATCATAGCACAAAATAAAGGTCTGCATCAGTACTTTGAATATACTAGTATGCTTAGTGAGGTAGGCTGAAATGCATGGGTTCATATGCATGAACAATACAAAATGAATATCATGAATATGACTGAATAAGAGTACATGTATGAATTTGAAAACTGTACTAAAATTGTGATAACACTGAATACTGAATTTGAATACTGATTAACTGATATTTGAGTATACTAATACTTAATTACTTGTAACTAAATGATTGTATGTGATAGTCTTGATTATGTGGATCTATACTGAATTTCGTATTGAGATGAGTGACTGTATCTGATAGTCCTGAATCTGTAGAACTGAATTGATTTTCATACAAAGACTAAATCTAGAACTGAGACTGTGAAAAGTAATTATCTAACCAACATGTCCCTTCTCTAATTAATTTAGGATCCAACCTATAACCCTAGTTAGAAGGGTGTCAATACTGTTCCATAGGTAAGGACAAGTGCTAAGTCACCCTCATCTGGCAGGTACTCTGAATGAGAATGGTGGTACCTCCAACTGGCAGGTAGATTACCTCATCAACCCTAAACTGGTACGTTAATGTCTCAACCTACGCTGGCTACCTAATTTTGGAATAAAAGGACTACTTCTAAGGATTTCACCCTCTACTGGAAGGTGAGTCCCCATCCTTGGGTTCACTCGATACTGAATCCTAGTCCCAACTGAATAGACACTGGAGTGAATTCTAAACTGTACTAGGCTAGACTGAACTGTTACTGATCGTACTTTATAACTTAACTGAATTGATGTTACTAAACTGAGCTGGACTGAGTCTAAGTTCACTGAGCTTTCCTAAGTTCTGTAACTAACTATATTCTACTAATCTAGACAAGACTGATTTTACTTTTTGACTGACCATGGCTCTAGACAAGCAACTAAATTGTCGGGTAGTAAATACCCTCGGGACTCGATAGCATAAACTTAAAAGACATGGCATAATCTTTAGAGATGGTAACTAACTACTTAGTCATCATTCATTCATTTAGGCATCAAGCAAACTCTTGCATACATGCTAACATGATGTAATTTCACTATTCAACTCATATGGACAATTCATCAAACACTTATGGGGCATAATATATGCACATAATACTAAAACAACATATAGGTATCTTGATTCATTCCAAATACACAATTCCAAGAGTTTCCACAAGAATTCACATGATAAAGCACACATATCAATCAACTTTATATGAATCTTGTATTAAATCATGAATACACTTTAATTCAAATCATGGAAATTATGAAATAATTCTACATGAACTTTAAAAGAGTTTCTTGAACTCCAAGGGTGAAAGGAACCCTTGGATGAACACTTCACAAACCTTAGTTTATGAATTCTAGAAAATTAATAGTAGAATCTTGAGCTTTGAATTAATAATTTAATTCAACTAGGGCTTTTTTTCTTGAGCAAGTTGTGAAAGATTGAATATAACTTGCTAAAAGAGGGCTAAATTTCGTGTTATGGGGGCTAAAGGACATGGGAAAAAAACTTCATTAACTCTGAGGATGCGGTTTTTTAATTACTGTAAACCAAACCATCGATGTATAGGCCAACGCGATAGCCAACGCACCATGTCGAGTCTGCACCGGTTTACTAGAATTGGATGCTAGGAGCTGGGGAAAACATTTATCAATATAATAGTCGAAGCGAGACATCCAAAGGTGCTTTAAACAAAGTCTTAAAAATCTGAAACTTGTTCAGGAACACTTATTGATATTCCTAATCATGAATTAACTCAAATATCAACATTTAAAGGGTGGAAAGATCGCGAAATAAGATTTCCAACTTTCGAAGGCTAAATTAACGCTAAGTCTAAATTTTTAGCTAGAATTTTTCTATGTCAGGGACCCCTTAACAAGCTTAAAGGATTGAATTAAGTTAATAATTTTGCGGGGTCTTACATTATCTCCCCCTTGGGAATATTTATCCTTGAATAAGACTGACTAAGTTGAGAATACTGTTAGACTGAACTTACTTACTGAACATGAACATCTGAAACTTGATTATCTTACTGACATTACTGACATACTGAATTTCATATTGAACATGCATATATGATGCATGAATACATGACTGAACTGACTCATGAACATATCATTGAATATGCAATGGTAACCGATACAAAGTTTTTAATGAAAAAATTAAGTATGAAACTGAATAAGCTTAAAAAAAACTATTACCTTGTGTTGAATCTGAGTTTGCAGAAAAGAGGTGAGGATACTTGGTCCACATATCATCTTCTGCTTCTTAAGTAACTCCCTTAACGAACTGATTCTTCCAAAGAACTTTGACTAGAGGAGCTTCTTTGTTCCTTAGTCTGCGAATCTGATAATCAAGGATTTTAACTAAAATCTCTTCGTAAGAGATGATGTTCTGAACATCTATACCCTCTATGAGGACTATGGATGATGGGTCACCTATGTTTTTCTTTAGTAAGGAGACATGAAACACCAGATGGAATGAAAATAGATCTGAAGTAAACTCAAGCTCGTAAGGACTGACATATCGGAGGCTGAGTTTCCCTTTCTTGCAAAACCACTTCACTCCTTTAATAGGAGATATTTCAAATACACATAGTCACCAATCTCAAACTCGAGAGCCTTTCTGCGCATATTTGTGTATAATTTTTATCGGCTCTGAGCTGTCTTAAGCCTCTCTGTGATCAACTAAACTTTCTCTAAGGTATCAAGTACTAGGTCAAACCCTACAACTACAGCCTCATCCACCTCAAAACAAGCGATAGGAGATCTAAAACTCCTACCATAGAGAGCTTCAAATAGAGCCATCTGAATATTGGAATGATAGCTATTGTTCTATGCAAACTCAATCAAAGGCAAGTGGTCATCCCAACTACCTTTAAAATCTATCACATACACTCACAACAAATAATTCAATATCTAAAGGGTCCTTTCTCTTGACCATATATCTGGGAATGAAAAGTTGTATTGAGGTGAACTCGGGTGCCATGACCCTTTTAGAACTTTTTTTTAGAAATAAGATATGAACTAGGTACCTCTATTTGAGACAATGGACAATGGAACACTATGTAATATGACCAACTCTCTGATTTAGTGTTTGGCATAATCCTCGGCTAAATACAAGGTATGGATTGGACGGAAGTGAGTTGATTTAGTCATCCTGTCTATGATGACCCAAACTTAATTGTCCTGATGATGAGTACAAGGCAAACCCATTACAAAGTCGATGTTCACTTCTTCCAACATCCAAGTAGGGATAGTAAACTCCTGCATATACCTACTTGGCTTTTGATGCTTAATTTTAACCTGCTGAGATATTGAACACTTAGCCATGAATTCTATAATATCTCTCTTCATCCTATTCCACCAATAGATTTCCTAAAAATCATGGTACATCTTAGTGGCCCCTAGATAAATAGAGTAATGTGCACCATGCGCCTCTGCAAGAATTTGCTGCCTCAAGTTATCAACACCTGGAACACATACACGACCCTGACAATGGAAAATACCATCTCCCCTTTGGGAGAAAACCTCTACCTTCTGATCTCTGACTGACTTTTTCAGCTATCTTAAGTGTTTTCCTGATCAACTAGACTTTCTCTAAGGTATCAAATACCAAGTAAGGCCCTACCATTGTGGCATCACCTACTTCAAACCAACTACTGGGAGATCTACACCTCCTCTATAAAGCACCTAAAATGGATCCATTTTAATACTAGAATGATAGTTGTTGTTGTATACGAACTCAATTAAAAGCAAATGGTCATCCCAACTATCTTTAATGTCTATTGCACACACTCGCAGCATATCCTCTAAAATCTAAATGGTCCTTTCTAGTTGGCCATCTATTTGAGGGTGAACGGTTGTACTGAGGTGAATTCGGGTACCAAGACCCTTTTAGAATGCTTTCCAAAAATAAGTGGTGAATTGAGTAGCTCTATCTAAGATAATGGACAACAGAACACCGTGCAATCTTACCAACTCCCTAATATAGAGTTTGGTGTAATCCTCAGCAGAATAAGTGGTATGGAATGGTAAGAAATGAGCTTATTTGGTCATCCTGTCTACAATGACCCAAATTGAATCATGCTAATGATAAGTGCGAGGCAAACCCATCACAAAGTTCAAGTTCACTTCTTCCCATTTCCAGGTGGGAATGCTGAACTGCTGCACAGACCCACTAGGTTTCTGATGCTCAATCTTAACCTGCTGACATATTGAGCACTTAGCCACAAACTCTACAAAATCTCTCTTCATCCCACTCCACTAATAGATCTCCTGCAAATCATGGTACATCTTAGTATCCCCTAGATGAATAGAGTAGCGCTCACTATGCTCTTCTGCAAGGATTTGCTACCTTAAGTTATCTACGCCTAGCACACATAGTTGACCCTAACAATGCAAAAAACCATCACCCTTGGGAGAAAACCTCTACCTTTTGATCTCTGACTGATTCTTTTAACTTGACCAGACTAGGATCCCTATCCTGCTTTTCCTTCATTTCAAAAATTAAGGATGATTCTAAACTACTCTACACTCATACACTACCTTCAGTGAATCAGCTAAGCGGATACTTAGTCAGGCTAGCTGATGAACTTCCTAAGCTAACATCTTCTTAATGTCATCGACATAAGCAATACTACCCATAGGCATTCTACTGAGAGCATCGGCCATGACATTGTCCTTACCCGACTGATATAAAAAACTTATGTCATAGGCTTTCAACAACTCCAACCACCTTCTCTGATGGAGGTTTAGGTCTTTTTGAGAGAATACATACTGTAGGATCTTATGGTCAATGAACACATCCACGTGCACACCATACAAATATTACCTCTAAATCTTTAAGGCGAACACTACTACTGCTAACTCAAGATCATGAGTAGTGTAATTCTTCTTATGGGGTTTAGGTTGTCTAGAGTCATAGGCTATCACCTTACCTCTCTACCTTATAACATATCCAAATCCAACTCTGGAGACATCACAATACACAAAAAAGTTGTCTGAACCATCTGGTAGGGTCAAAACTAGAGTTGTAGTGATTTGAGTCTATAACTCTTGAAAACTCTTTTTACAAAAATCTTACCACTAGAATTTAACTTTCTTCTGAGTCAATTTGGACATAGGTGATGCAATAGATGAAAATCGCTCAACAAACCTTCGGTAATATCCATCCAAGCCCAAGAAACTCCTGATATCAAAAGGAGAGATGGCTCTGGGCTAGTTTCTTACTTATTTAGACTTTTAGGGATCAACCCTAAGGCCATCACCAGAAACTATATGGCCAAAGAAAGCTAATGAAGTTAGAACAAGTTTGCACTAACTAAATTTGGTGAATAACTGATGATTTTTTAGAGTCTACAATGCTAGTTCAAGATGGTCTGCATGGTCGTGTTCACTGTAGGAGTAGACAAGAATGTCATCTATGAAGACTATGATTAACATATCTAAGTACTACTTGAAAACACGATTTATCAAGTCCATGAAGTGGGTCATTGGTAAGAACAGAGGACCTGACTAAGAATCCAACCATATTGAGTTCTGAAAGATGTTTTAGGAATGTAACTCTCCTTGATTCTAAGCTGGTGATAGCCTGATTTGAGGTCTATCTCAAAGAAGTAACTGGCCCCCTAAAGTTTGTCAAATAAGTCATCGATTTTGGGAAGTTGATACTTTTTCTTGACCATGACTTTATTTAACTGACGATAGTCAATACATATTCTGAGAGAACTGTCTTTCTTGCACACAAATAAAACTGGTGCACCCCACAAAGACATACTGGGTCTGATGAATCGCTTATCTAGGAGATCTTTTAATTGTTCTTTTAATTCTCTAAGTTTTGTAGGTGTCATTCAGTATGACGGGATAGATATGGGTTGAGTATCTAGAAGAAGCTCTTTTCTAAAGTCAATTTCCCTTTCGAGAGAAATCCTGAGAAGATTTTTGGGAAACACATCTGGGAATTGACATGCTACTAACATTGATTCAAGAGTAGAGGCTTCTAAACTAGATTCCTGTACTCAAATGATATGGTAGGCACATCCCTTAGATATCATTTTCCTTTCCTAAAGAAAAAAAACAAGCTAACCCCTAAGTGTTGAAGTACTACCCCTTTACTCTAGGGTTGGTTTGCTTAAAAAATGAAATTGGATAATTCTTCTTTTGTAGTTAATTGAGGCATAGCAGGAATGAATTAAATCCATATTTAGAATGACATCAAAATTAGTCATCTCTAATTTGACTAAGTCTGTTAAAGTGACTTTCTAAGATATCATAACCGAGCAGTTCTTGTATACCCGCCTGGCTATGATGGATTTACCCATAAGGGTAGAGATAGAGAAAGGCTCTGCTAGAATTTCAGGACTGACTCTAAAATCGAGAGCTATATAAGGAGTAACAAAGGACAAGGAAGCTGTTGGAATTAGCAAAGGGTAAACATGCAAATGATAAACTTGTAATGTACCAATGACCACATTAAGAGAACTCTCCTAATCCTGTCAGGACTGAAGAACATAGAGTCTATTCGGGCATTTCCCACTGGTGGCACTGGAAGCTACACCCTACTAATTTGGGTGACTGAACTGAGTCGGGGGATAGTTATACTAACCCTGAGAACCTGACTGGGGACAATCTCTAACTCTGTGGCCTAGCTTGCCACACCCGAAACACATATCACTTACTGCTTTACAGACACCCAGGTGGTTTCTTCCACACTTTTGACAAAAGGAATTGGCTTAAACACTGCAAACACTTCCCTAGGGTTTAGTGCCTAATGCGCTATACCTATTTGTCTCTGAATTTTGACACAGAAGCACTAGCAGAGGATGGAGCTGGGACTAAAGATTTCAAGCAAAACTGAGAAAGATTCTAACCTTATGACTTCGGATAAGGGAAGTGAAAACTACCTATTCTTGCTCTCTTTCTCTCTCTATCCTTCTCTATATTCTTAGACTCCTCTATCTACTGAGCATATACCATGAGCCTAGATACGTCTATCTCCTTAATAAGCATTGTGATCCTACACTCCTTTACCATGTTGCTAGACACCCCTGACATAAACTTACTCATTCAAGATCTGTTGTCTGCCACTACATGAGAAGCATATCTAGCTAATTGAGTAAACTTGAGAGAATACTCTTTCACTATCATATTTCCCTGCTTCATATTGATAAATTCCAGAATATTTGCTTCCTTAACTCCAGTAGGAAGAACCTATCTAGAAAAGCAGTGGTAATCTCCTACCACTCTATGGACCCTACATATGCAACCCTTTCTGCTTTCCACTATTTAAATAATAAGGGTGCCCTATTCTGCAATTAATATGTGGCTAACTCAGCACTCTCAACAGCGGTCAGCCCCATAATATCAATAACTTTTTGCACCTAATCAAGAAATTCCTGAGGGTTCTTATCTAACTTAGACCTGGTAAATGATAAAGGGTTCATTCGGGTTGGCTAGAATAATAGCTGGGCATTTATTCTGGGATACTATAGAATAAGCTACAGTGGTGAATGATGCTCTAAACTCAGCGTGGGAGACGTGTTCATCCAGTGGATCTAGCTGGATGGGATGGGGTTTTGGATAGTCTCTTGTTCCTCTTACCTTAGTCCTCTTTGAAGGCATGTTTCTGTAAATAGAAGAGAAAGGATTAGACTAAGAGTTTTACTAGAGCTCATGCTCACTTGCCCGACATAAATACTGAAATAAGGGAAACTTTTCTGAAAACATCTCATAGCCTCCTATCCATAAGTGTGGAACACAACACACCCATGCACAAGACTTTACTAGATATGGCTTTTAGACTTTCTAGGACTCTGTTGAACCTTAAGCTCTTATACCAATTTTGTAACCCCCCAAGTATGTATCCTGAATGCTACATGGTGCTCATAATCCCGAAGAACCATAAGCTAATCTATGATTGATACCTGCTATAATAACTGAATAATAATAATACTACACTATGCAGAAATTAGGCAGAAAACATGCCATAAGGCTCAATACTATAAATTATACTAGATATGGTATCACAATACCAAAACCTAAACATCAATACTGAAAACTGAACAACTATTTGAAAAAACTCTAGTCTAAAAAGCCTCTAAACAATCTGAACTGTGGAGTTAATGGGACAAGTCCCCAACTAACTCCGACTGCTGAAAATGAACTGAAATGTTGAAATAAATAATCATGTACTTGAACTATGAGGACTCACTACTAACTCTATATGCTGAGAATCTGAACTGCAAAGGGTGCTCGGGATCCATGTGTATGAACCTATGATATAAGACATCATAGCGCAAAAGAAAGATATGCGTCAGTACTTGGAATGTACTGGTATGCTCAGTGAGGTAAGCTAAAATACATGGGTTCATATGCATGAACAATACTAATTGAATATCATGAGTATGACTGTATAAGAGTACATGTATGAATATAGAAACTGTATTGAGATCGTAATAACACTGAATACTGAATCTAAATACTGAATAACTAATATTTGAGCATACTGATACTGAATTACTGTATCTGACAGTCTTGATTCTATCGATCTATACTAAATTTCATACTGAGCAGAGTGACTATTTTTGATAGTTATAAATCTATGAAACTGAACTGAGTTCCTTACTGAGACTGAATCTAAAACTGAGACTATGGGAAGTAATCATCTAATTGATATGCCCTTTCTCTAACTGATTTAGGGTCCAACCTGTAACTCTAGTTGGAAGGGTTCCAATAGTATGCCATGGGTAAGGACAAGTGTTGAGTCACCCTTATCTGGCAAGTACTCTGAATGAGAATTATGGTACCCTCATCTGGCAGGTAGATCATCCCATCAACCCTTTACTGGTAGGTTGATGTCTCAATCTACGCTAGCTATATAGTTCTGGAATGCAAGGACTGCTTCTAAGGATTTTACCATCTACTAGCAGGTGATTCCCCATCCTTGGGTTCACTCAGTGCTAAATCCTACTACCAACTTAATTGACAATGGACTAAATTCTAAACTATACTAGGCTAGACTGAACTATTACTTATCATACTGTATAACTGAACTGAACTAATGTTACTGAACTGATATTGAATGAGTCTGAGTTCACTGAATTATCCTAAGTTCTGTAACTGACTAAATTCTACTTATCGAGACATGACTGATTCTACGCTGTGACATACCATGGCTCTAGACAAGCAGCTAAATATAGGCATGGTAACTAACTACTTAGACATCTTTCATTCATTTTAGCATTCAATCAAACTCTTGCATACATGCTAACATGATGAAATTTCACTATTCAACTGACATGGACAATTCATCAAACACTTGTCGGGCACAATATATGGACATAATAATAAAACAACATGTAGGCATCATGATTCAATTCAAATTATACAATTCAAAGAGTTTCAACATAAATTCACATGATAAAGAACACATATCAATCAACTCTACATGAATCTTGTAATAAAGCATGAATACACTTTAATTCAAATCATGGATATCATGAAATCACTCTACATGAACTTTAAAAGAGTTTCTTGGACTCCAATGGTACAAGAAACCCTTGGATGAACACTTTTCATACCTTAGTTGGTGAATTCTAGAAAAATTAATGGTGGAATCTTGAGCCTTGAATTTGAATTTAATTTACCTAGGGTTCTTGTTCTTTAGTAACTTATGAGAAAATAAATATAACTTGCTAAAAGAGGGCTAAATTTCATGTTATGGGGGCTGAACGGCATGGAAAAAAGACTTTGTTAACCCTAAGCACGCGGCTTTTTAATGACTGTAAATTGAATCATTGACGCATAGGCTGAAGCACAGCATCATTTGCATCAACGTAATAGACAATGCACCGTGTTGGGTCTGTGTCGGTTCACTAGAATTTGATGTTGGGAACGGGAGAAAAAATTTATCAATGCGATAGTCGACGCGACGCATCAAGATCGCATTGATTCATTGGCTTATGATTCCAAAGGTGCTTCAAACGAAGTTTGAAAAATCCAAAACTTGTTTGGGAACACCTATCGACATTCATGATCAAGAATTTACTTAAATATAAACATTTAATGGACGTAAAGGTCACAAAATAAGATTTCCAACTTTCTAAGGCTAAAATAACACTAAGTCTGAATACTTGGCTAGAATTTTTCTAAGTTTAGGACCCCTTAACAAGCTTAAAGAACTAAATTAAGCTAACAATTTTGTGGGATCTTATACTTATCTTAACTGATCACTATCTTAGCCCACAATGGGCACTTAATCTTAATTCTATGGTGGCACCTAGTTCTTGGGTATGAGACTTTGGAATCATACCCAACTCGGTGCTAAATACTACTCCCATTCTTTTGCTTGGAACTTTAGAAAATCTACCTTAAAATAGTGCAAGGGTTTGTAATGAAAACCAATTATGCTTGTCTTCTTTAAATCTCAAACTATATGAACAATGTGTATTTCTTATATTACCTTAGGGCCAAAAGACCAATTCTTTTCTTTAAATATCGATAAACAATTATCAAAGTAACTTAATACCATAGTCTTCTTGAAATATCAAAACACATTCTTGATATTGCTTATCAAATAAAACATAAGAGCATGATCTTCTTAAAATCTCAGCACTTAGACTATGAGCTTAAAATTCATGCTTAAACTAATGTAAATTAACAACAAAGCTTCATGCTAAATGTCATCATTCTTAAAATCATTCAACAATATCAATTCATAAGAAGAAAGTACAATTCATGATATAAATCTTCAATTCAAATCATAAGTAGGTAAGATAAACATGAACTTCAATACTTAAAACATTTATAAATTCATTAAATCAAAACAAGATAATTTGGGAATGCACCTTAATATGAAATTCATGAAATCTTAACTTAAAAACAAGTTTTGGGCACAAGGATCGAAGAGGATCCTTGTTCATAATCCCACATACCTTGTTGGATTGATTAAATGTAAAAGCTTGAACTTTTTAATCTCTAATGGTGTTGTTGAAGCTTCTTCTTGAAGTTATTAATCTCGGACGCTTGGATTATTGACTTTCTTAGAGAAAATTTTGTGTATTTATAGGTGTTCTTAAAGAGGGATAGGTTTTTCTTAGAGAGAAAGGATGAATAATAATGTATCTAATGCTTTTGGGGATGAAATTAAGTGTTATGGATGGATTTGGGTAAGGGGAACTGACGAAAGTGCCCCCAGACCCTTTAGGAACTGAAATAGCATGTGAAATAGTTCTGTATCACATTTTCCATCACGCCACATCGCTCAATAGATAGAGGACCATCACTCTTCATCGTAATCTCTTCGGCTTACTGCCTCACACAGAAAATGCCATAACCTTTAACTCGAGTATCGGATTAAGGTGAAATTTGTATTGTTAAAAAGCTAATTTAATCTTTTACAATTTGGTGGGTCTTGATATGTAAAATTATATGTATATAAAAGTTATACACATTCAAAGTAGACCCTTATAGAATTGAATACCAAACTTTGTACGAATCAAGGGCTCTTAACTCAAATTTGTTATAGGTGATTCTTATAAATATTTTTCACCTCAAAATCACTTCATATGCTAGTATAATGATAATGAAACTTTTATCCACATGGGAATCATTTGGATTAGAGCTCATATGTGTAGTAACAATGGTTAGAATTCTAGCATGAAAATATGGGGTGTTACAACTATGATGATGATTGATGAGAGTGGGGCCCAATCTAGGACCACGCATGCTGAGATGTCTTTATTCTTCGCCTAATGCACCCAGGTATATCTTAGTACCTTGTTTATACTTCGTAGTTATACACTAGGATAGAGCATATTTTTTGGGGTGGGGGTATACCACAGCTGAAGGTATTTTTGCCATGCTTTTTTCCCATTGGCTTTATAATCATAGTAGAACTTGCATTTCTAGGTTGTATTGTGTTTTAGTTTTAGGTTTTGTTGTTTGTGTTTAATTAGAAGCAAAATAATGAACCTAAAGGTAGTTGACATATTTTGTGTTTATTCTTAACTGTTTTGAATATATGATACTCTCAAAAAATTTGTGAACTATGTGATATAAATATATGTATGACTATTATGAATCGCATTGGGATTAGGGACAAAATAATTATAGCTTAGTATTTGCATGAACTGGATAGTAGTAATTGGTAATATAACCCTACACCATGTGCATGTGAGATACTTACCTAGTTTCTTTTATTCATTTAATCTAGAACTTGTATGGTTAGTCTTTCCTAGGTTATAGGATAGTTTGATAGGATATAATCATAGTCAATTACTTATTCAGTCCACCATTAGCCTAAAGAACCATCCAAATATGAATAAATATCCATTGATCCCTATTTTGAACCTACATTGACCTATTTTCTAGTTTTCACTTTTCACCTTCCCAAGTTGATTACAATGAACCTATTTTGGCCCCATTCCCTCCTTGGACATTATGGACCTCAACTCAAGAAAATTACATAAGTTGAGGGTGGTTATCATCAGGGTGCATAGTTAAAGTTGGTTAAGTAGAAATGTGTAATGAAAAAAAAAATAAGTTTATTGTGGTAGAAAAAACTGAGAAAAAAAAAAGAAAAAGAAAAGGATAAAAGTGAATAAATAAATAGAAAAACGAAAACCACACCCAATATGAAAAATCAATAAAGGAGAAAAAAGGAATAAAAGAGGAATGGCAGAGTAGTGGAGCTAAAATATAAGTGTAGTGTGAAAGAGGGTGAGTCACTAGTTCCTAGATGTATTGTACCATCCCCAAGCCTACATCACAAGTCGAGTAAAGCCCTATAATGATCCTAGTCTGATTTTCTAAAAAAACTAAGGTATAGAAAATAGGGGCAAGCCTGTGGTATTCTATACTCATTGACTAGATCTTTCGTTGTGAGACTGAGTGTATTGACATAGTCCTTTCATTGACATGCATGATGATTTATGAGAGTAGCGACACTTTTTTGTGAGGGTATGTAGGTTGTATTGCCAACTGCTGAATTGTTCGGACAGTGTAACTTGCATAGTCATTTGATTGTTTGCTGCTAATGTAATGACATAGCTACATTCCTTTGTGTCATACTTTTGTACCTTATAGATCTATACAGTTAGTTTCAAAAGTTGGAAATAGTTTTCTTAGGTTTCTCTTAGTGTTGTGTTTGTTATGTGTTAGTCACCTAAGGACAAGCAAGCATTCTAAGTTTTGGGTGTTGATATGTATAATACCTCATATGCTTATAAGCTAGAAATTAAACCTTCATTCCTACGAGTGTAAAATCAAGTCCCGTGATTCATACTTTAATCTATGTTTCATAATCATTAAACTAGTGCGAAGAAACATTATAAGGTCGTAAAGATATTCATAAGTGTCACTTAGAGCAAAGTGAGCTAAGAGCCTTTGATTCAGCTAATTTTTGGCATTTGATATCACAAGGGTCATCTTTGAATAAGTATAATGTTATGTATATGTTGAATTTGGGAGATAAGACCCACAAAATTTTATATAATCAAATTAGCTTTCCAAAAATACCAATTTTTCCTTAATCTGATTCCTGAGCGAAAAGCTATGGCTTTGGAAAGGGGTGTGCATAGCCTAACAATAGCAAACATTCACTGAAATGGGTTTACCATAGGATATGCATCGAAAACTTTAAGGTTTGCCATAGGTTGTACGACATAAACTTGAAGGTTAGCCATGGGTTATGCATCGCAAACCCTATGGCCAAGCGGCATAGACACTCTACTTTTGAGTTATTTAGAGGACAACTAAGTCATTTAACACCTCATAAATGTCTCTAATCATAACTACATGAGATTAATAGCTCCTAAACATGTTTTAACCTTATTAACATCATCAATTTATCGTCTAAAACACAAGAGGAGAAAAAACCTAGGGTTTGGGAAATCAATTTTAAAGATTAAACCTTTTCACAATTTCTTTGTCATTAAGATATGTACGGTTATGAACAAGGATACTTCTTTCGTCCTTGTGGCCAAAACTAGCTTTTAAAGATGAATTTAAATGTATTTCAGTCTAGGGTTCATACCCAAAGATCATTATCTAAATTTTATAAAGTTACCAGTTATTTAAATGTTGAATTGTATGTCTACTTTCTGATACATATGCATGTGACTTGATTTATATAAATTTAGAATTAAATTCCACTATCCTGACTAGAATTGTTAAAGAATTTCAAGATTTTGATTATCAGGCATGAACTTTATGATGATTTGACATGAGTTTCAAGCATGGGTTTTTAAGCCCCTAGTTTGAGTATTATATTTCAAGAAGATTTTGATTTTAAGCACCCTATGACTAGCTTATATTCAGATATTGAGAAAGATTTGATCTTTTGATCCTCAACTTAGTTATGGAATCAACATTATAGTTTTTATTACATTCTACAGTAAATAGATGGATAATTGGTTTTCACTATAAACCCTTATGTTAGTTTTATGGTGGATTTCCTATAGAATGAGCATACAGATTAAAAGGGAGTAGTATTTAGCACCAAGTTGGGTATGTGTCCTAATTCACATAAACTAGAACTACGAGTAAACATAGGTATAGATTTAGATTATTCCCATCTATATGGATGCAGATACAGATTGTGATCACTCAGTTCATGTTATACTCCTTGGAAAAGTATGACACCTCTCCCCAGTATGAAGTTTTTCCCTTAGGGGAACTAGACGATGGACTACATGATAGCTCACATGGTTTATGTTGGTTAGAAAAACCTCCCTAAATCCTAAAACAAAATAACAAAACGTCTTTAAGAAACTAAGTGTAAAGGCTCATAATTTTATTTATATACTATTTTACACAGGACATTAGCTATGAGATTTCAACATTCAATTTACAAATGATAAATGTAGGACCTTTTTACACCTAGCCTGCATGATTTGAAAATAAACTTAACTTCAGTTCTACCTATTCCACTAGAAGAAAGAGTAAAAGTATAGCTTTTAGAAACTAAGTATTATGGCTTACAAGATTTATACATTATTCTTTATTTCTCATTATTTATGATTTTTAGCTTTTAGTTATTCAAGCCAATATGAGTCATTTACACTTAGCATTCATTTTTTACAAGTTATATGATCATTGAGTTACTATTTTAGTTGTGCATTCACCCCCACATGCTTCATACATTCTAAAAGTAATGATCCACATATACGTTTATGCGCTACATTACTTAATAATTTAGGTACCAATTTAGTTATAGTCCATATATCACGATTAGACAGTTGAAAATTCCATCCAGCTGGTGATGAGTCCTTCTTTTTTGGGGACTTTAGTTAGATATTATTTATGTACCTTACTATATTACTCATATGTATTGATTAGTGGTTGTTGGAGTCTTGTCCTAGCTATCTATAATTAGTATAGTAAAGGATTTATAGATGTTAGTCAGAGTCAGTCATATAATTTTAGTTCCTCGTTTTAGTCTTATTAGAATGTAAAATTGTATCAGTATTGTATTTTCCCTAGAGTTCATCATGATTATGTTTTCGCAGAGTTAAATCCGTTATTTTAAACATATTTAAATCAGTTGCTTGATATATGCAAGTTCATGGGTTAGCTTAGGATGACTTGTAGTCCTAAGCACCATGTGACATCAAGGAGATAGTCTCGGGGCATTATAAACTTGGCATCAGAACATAGAGTTCAAGTGTCCTAGGGTGTCTGTGAATTAGTGTCTAGTAGAATCTTTTGGAATAGTATGGAGATGTCTATACTTTTCTTCGAGAGACTACAGGGCATTTAAGAAAAGTTTCCTCTGTTTCATACTCTAGGTCATGTTGTAAAGTTGTTCTCTCAGAAACTTCTCTCAGTTCATGCATAACTCTATATTTCTCCATCTATGACTTATTCTTAAGATAACATGATTAGTAAGTTCTAATTCATCCAAAAGATGATGCTCTCAAATTTACTATTAGTAATTTCAGAAGTCACAAAGGGGCTTGGGAGGAGCTCTCTAGTGTGATATAAGTTTCTCAAGTTTAAAAGTATGTCCTCATCCTTATGAGTTGTTCAGTTAAGACAGAGTAAGATATGTATTCAGATTCCTCGTTAACCTTTTAATACAGATAGTGCTCATAAAAGAAGATAGTATGTACCTAGATTGTTAATTAGATTTTGTATTCGAAGGATTTGCAACCTAGAGTATTATGATTTATAACTAATAGAGCCATTTTATAGTTGGAAGTATGGGTTTATAAGTGCAGTCAATAAAATGGTAATGATGATTGATAGAAAGTATAGAGATTAACTTATGCATGCTATAGATTTCGTGTTATGGTGATGTTTCCTTTTGTATTAGTTTAGTGGAAGGTAGAGAAGGAGTTATTAGTTAAGTTGAATCATTGTTTTCTTGAAATATGAAAGGAGTTATTGATGATATTTGTTGGGTTAGAAAAGTATAGGATATTCAGGAAGTATTTAGGTTGTTAATCATGCCTAGCACTAGACACTAAATTTAAATAGTAAATGATCATCAAGGTGGAAATAATGATTTCTTTGTTAGTATGGCTAGTTGTATGGAAGTGATCTTGTAGTCTTGAACAGTGTATGCAAGAGTGTAAGTTCATTTATTCATAATTTAGTATGTTGAAAAGGTGTTCCCAAGGTGATATGGTGATTGAATTATTTTCTAAGGTTATTAAGTGTTTTGTGTGGTTAGTAGTATCCTTTAATTGATAAATGTGAATGAGGCTATGTGATATATAATATTTTGGTCAGTTAACTTATGGGTTACAGGTTGATGATGTTGAGTATATTGGTGTAAGGAAAAATATAAGTTTAGAGATGTGATATTAATAGACTATGAAGGAAGTCAGTATAGTTCAACAAGGGTTTAGAGATATCTATGTTAAGTGTTAGAATCTAAGTTTGAATTTTTTTGAAGATTGAGCTACTAGAAAGAAGAGTTGAAACTCTAGTTGGTCTAAAATCATGGTATGGTGTGACTCAGTAAGATTCTAAGTTGGTCTGTGTTTAAGTTGTTATATGATGATTTTTTGGGGCAATTGAAATCTAATAGTTGAATATCAGAAGGAGGTATTAGCAGTGGGTGTCACACATTAAGATATAGTCTTTCAGGGTGAATTTTCTATTTATGTGTATTGATATACCCCCAGGATCTAGTGTATAGTGGTTATAGTCTAGTTAGAGTTTATTTAGTGGTTCATAGACTTAGAGTGATGGCTTAAAGCTACGGGGGGGATGATAGAATTAGTAACCAAGTCAGGCTTCCAAATTCTAGTAGTGATGCTAGTGTAGTGTAGAAAAGTAGTAAGGGAGGATAATGCCCGACCCATTCCCATCTCGGTATAAATTTTTGTACTTCAGCTATCACAATATCTATTCATGCCTTACGTGTTGGCTACATGACCACAATTCATATTTAGGCACCTTATAGAAAAAAAATCATATACGCTTCTAATTACCAGTATAAGGAGTTCCAGTTCACTCAGCAGTCAGAATCTATTCTATAAATTATGAACTCCAAATTCAGGTTATGCAGCTCATGACTCATGTACTCATGCTTTACAGTATGTTCAGTTCCAGTACTCATGCAACACTCTTAATGATCAGCAAAATTAAGATTTATATCATGTACATCCTCAGTTTAGATCTCTTTAATGAATCCATACCTTTGACGTTCTATTTCTCAAGCCTAAGTTAATAGTTAAAGTTATGTATTGTATTATTTTCCCTTCAGGTCCTTATGCGTTAGCCCTTTAGTGGACTCTTCTTATGTTAAGATAGTGGTTATAATAATGGATAAGAAACAGTTTGATGAGAGAGAGTAGATGACCCTCATTAAAAAGGATTATTTATGTTTTTTATATCTAAGGCTAAAGGATGAAGGAATATTGAGGTAAATCTTTGGTATATGTCATAGTTAGTTGAGAATTCTTGGTATGTCTTCTTAAGAATAGTGCAAGAAAGTTTTTATAGATAGAGGTTTCGAGAATATGAGAAGTACGACTTTATGGATGTTTGCCTTGAAATTCATATGTGGTTATAATAATAGGCTTGAATGTCATGTTGGGATTTAAGTGGATGAATGCAATATACCCTAGTGAATCTATAGTAAGAGTTCCGAGTTAGTCATTGCAATGGTAAGGCATGTTATGCTTAGGGTGTGATCTCTAAAAGAGACATAGAAGATTGAATCATGTGGTTTAGACTAGTATTATAATGTGGCGTGTTGTACCTTGTGAATTTGAGTTAGGCTTGATCATGGTGAGAGAATTTAGTTTAGTTTAGGCTTTAGTAGATGGATTTATCAATGCCCCTGTGAGAATTATAAGTTGAATCAAATGAGTATGGATTTTAAGGGGAAGGTATAGTTGAGGGTGTATTTGTGAAGTGTTGCTAAGCTTCAAAGTAAGAAGTTTCATTACCTAAGGCCTAGTAAGTCTATCCTAGATTATGATTTATATGTCTATGATCCCTTGTTCCCTAATGTTAATGTAACTTCTTAGAAAGAGTGTTGCAAAAATACTCTAGTTGAGTATGTTGAGTATAAGATTTTAGTATGATTCAGTTAGTATAGCTGGCAATTTGGCTTAGCAATCAAGAAGATAAGCTCCTATAGATTTCCAACTTTCCATCTAATCTTACTACCCAAATTTTTGTGAGTAAGGCCATCCCAGGAGGTAATTTGTTCACTTTATGTGCTTTGCGAATTCAAGTCAGTTCATGCTTCATGCCTCAGTTTCATATTTAGATATTAGGTCATGATTCAGCCCGTAAGTGTCCCGTGTATAATCTCATTCCTTCCTTAGTATCTCAGCCAATTCAATGTTATCTAGGGGAAAAAAAGTCCCAAGGGGGAGATATAGTGTAATGCCCCGAGGTTTCATGTTCTAAACCTCTTAATTCTTCATCATGAAACAATATCTAGCTTAAAGTAATAGGTACTCATAAGTTCACCCTCTTATTTCTATCTCAACCTTATAACAAGTCTTATGTCATTGCGGGTATTAAAGAAATCAGTTCAATTTATGATATTCAGTTAATGTATCATGTTTTAGACTCTTTTAGGCAATCATGTTTTTAAGTCATGCGAGTTTAGTACGTAATTTTAGTCCCTCCATATTCTCAGTTTAGCAAGTCTCATTCGAGGATGACTATTCCCAAGGGCAAATATTTTAATACCTCGTATTCTTCTGAGCTAGAAATTAGACCTTCATTCCTATGAGTGTAAACGCTAGTCCTATGATTCATACTTGAATCTATGTTTCCTGATCACTAACCTAGTGTGAAGAAATATTATAAGGTGGGAAAGTTGTTCATAAGTGTCACTTAGAGCAAAGTGAGCTAAGAGCCTTTGATTCAGACAATTCTTGGTGTTTGATTTCACAAGGGTCATATTTGAATGAGTATAACTGTATGCATATATGTAATTTGGGAGATTAATACCCACCAAATTTTAGATAATCGAATTATCTTTCCAACGATACCAATTTTGCCTTAATCGGATACATGAGCAAAAAGTCATGGCTTTGCAAAGGGGGTGTGTCGCCTAACAATCGCAAACGTTCACGGAAATGGGTTTTCCAAAGGGAGTGAGTCGCAAACCTTATTGTTTGTCATAGGTTGTGAGACGCAAACCTTAAGATTGGCCATGGGTTAGGCATCGCAAACCCTATGGCCAAGAGGCGTAGACACTTTATTTTTTAGTTATTTCGAGGGCAATTAAGTCATATGACTCCTCATAAACGTCCCTAATCATAACTACATGAGATTAATAGCTCCTAAACATATTTTAACCTTATTAACATCATCAGTTCATTATCTAAAACATAAGAGGAAAAAAATAACTTAGGCTTTGGGCAATCGAGCTTAAAGGTTCAACGTTTTCACAATTTCTTTGTCATCAAGGTATGTGGGGTTATGAAAAAGGATACTTATTTCGTCCTTGTGCCCAAAACTAGCTTTTAAATATGAATTTACATGTATTTCAATCAAAGGTTCATTCCTAAATATCATTATTTAAATTTTATGAAGTTACCTGTGATTTAAATGTTGAATTGCATGTCTACTTTCTGATACTTATATGTGTGACTTGATTTATATACATTGAGAATTGAATTTCACTATCCTGACTAGAATTGTTAAAGAATTTCAAGATTTTGATTGTTAAGCATGAACATTGTAATGATTTGACATGAGTTTAAAGCATGGGTTTTTAAGCCCCTAATTTGAGTATTGATATTTCATGAAAATTTTGATTTTAAGCACACCCTATGACTAGCTTTTATTCCGACTTTGAGAAAGATTTAATATTTTGATCCTCAGTTTATATATGGAATCCGCATTACAGTTTTTATTATAGTTTACAGTAAAAAGATGCATAATTGGTTTTCATTATAAACCCATATGCTTGTTTTAAGGTGAATTTCCTACAGAATGAGCATACAGATTAAAGGGAGTAGTATTTAGCTCCAAGTTGGGTATGTTTCCTAATTCACATGCCCCATAACTATGAGCCAACATAGGTATACATTTAGATTATTCTCATTTATATGGATGCAGATACAAATTGTGATCAGTTAGCTCAGGTTATACTCCTTGGCAAAAGTATGACATATCTCCCCAACATGAGGTTTTCTGCTTAGGGGAACTAGATGTTGAACTCCATGATAGGTAACATGGTTTATGTTGGTTAGAAGAACCATCCTAAGTCCTAAAATAGAATAATAGAATAGCTTTTGGAAACTATGTGTAAAGGCTCACAATTTTATTCAGATATTGTTTTACACAAGACATTAGCTATGAGATTTTAGCTTTTAGTTTACAGATGATAAAGGTGAAACCTTTTTACACTTAAGCTGCATGATTTGAAAACAGACTTAACTTCAGAGCTACTTATTCCACTAGAAGGAAGAGTAAAAGTATAGCTTTTAGAAACTAAGTGTTATGGCTCGCAGGATTTATACAGTATGCTTTATTTCTCATGATTTATGATTTTCAGCTTTCAGCTATTCAAGCCAATGTAAGTCATTTACACTTAGCATGCATTCTTTACAAGTTATATGAACATTGAATTACTGTTTTACTTATGCATTCACCCCCACATGCTCAGTACATTCTAAAAGTACCAATCCATATATATGTCTATGTGCTACATTGTTTGATAACCAGATGATGTATTTTTAATTAAACATCTTCTAAACTTTTTAAAATGAAAAAAATATATGAATATGTTTTTTGCGTTATGACAAAAAAGAGATAAATTTTCATATATTATTTTTCTTTTTCATTATGTTTATTTATTTTTGAGATCTTAGTAATATCTCAGAATTTACAATCACTTTTTAATAATACTTATCAAATTTAGCACTTTGCATGATAATTTACAGGATATTATTTTTTCTAACCCGGTTTATAATATGATTATATAGGTTTTAAATTTTTTATTTTATTTTTAAAAGGGTTGTACACCACTAAATTTAAAAATTGATCAAATTATCCTAAAAATATTAATTATAACATAATTTCTTATTAAATTTAAAATATATAGCTATACTTTTTTAGTACTTTCAATTGTTTTAAAATTTTAGTTCCTTTGTAATAGAAGTTATTTATCTTTTGTATTTTTCTCTTGTTTCGTTTCTTTGTTTATTGAAAGAATTCTTAATTGTATATTCATGTATTTTGAATTTACGTAACACTGAAATTTTAGTAAATCAGAAAAAGCATCAAACTAAATTTGATCATAGATGAAGTAGTATGCTCCAATATAATGATACTTCTCATGCTACATATATAAAATGATTATATATTTCTCAAAATCATTTTTGAAATTATTTTCAAGTAGTGTATTAAAGAGGGAGGTCTTTTCATATACAATTTTAGAGTATTTTAATATTTTATTACAAAACAATAACTTAGAACAAAAATATATAATCTTTTTGATTGGATAGTTGTCAACGAAATGCAACTATTGAAATTCCAAACTTGTTAGAATGATATTAATTTGAAACAGTTTAATAAACATTAAATTGTAGGTTCCTTTGAGAATTTTTGTTTGGGTTATATAGCTAAGCTGAGAAGTGAGAAGTAGTATATTTTAAAAAAGAGAGAAAAAGATTGAATGTAAAATGGAGTCCACAAAGAGAGATGAATTTTGGATGATGAATTTGTATTGTGAAATGACTATAATGCCCTTGGTAGTCTCATAACTCACTCTTCTATAATATAATGTAGGTACTAGTTTAGTTGTAGTCGATATAACAAGATCAGACAGTTGTAGATTCTATCCTACAGGTGACGAGTCCTCCTACTTCGAGAACTTCAGTTAGATGTTATTCACGTACCTTACTTTCTTAATCATATGTATTAATTAGTGGTAGTTCGAGTCGTGTCCCGGCTATCTATAATCAGTATAGTAGAAGCTTCATAGATTTTAGTCAGAGTCAGTCATGTAATTTTAGTTCCTCTTTTTAGTTATAATAGAATGTAAAATTGTATCAGTATTGTATGTTTCCCAGAGTTCATAATGATTATGTTTTCACACAGTTAACTTTGTTATTTTATACGTATTTAAATCAATTGCTTGATAGAATGTTACTTCATGGGTTAGCCTGGGATCACTTTTAGTCCTAAGCACCGTGTGGCATCAAGGGGGTAGTCTCGGGGAATTACCATATGCCATGATTTCATGGCACTTTCAATGCTTAAAACTAGAAAATATTCAAGTACTTAGGTCCTTTTTGCTGGATGTGATATGCTTCATATTTGTTTTGTAGGAAAATAAGGTTGTAAATTATTAAGAATGAAAATTGGAAGGAAAATCTCAAAAAAGTGAAGTTCTGCTTAGACAACGTGTCATTAGGTGGTAATGCAACTTATCGTCCAAGTTGTAGGGTGAACAGCGAAGAAATCTAAGAAGAAAAATAAAGTAGATATTGGCTATGACTTGTAGGATCTGACTACGAGTCGTAGGTAAGAACATTTTGAGAAAAAATATAGTGAAGTCCTGAAAGTATATATGTATGAACCTAGTGGAAATGATACAGGTAATGGGTTATAGAATATGACTACGACTCGTCTTGACGACCCTTCTGAGAATTTAGAGAAAATAACTAAGATCTGAAAGATTACTAGAGAGGCAATGAGTCTAGATAATTAATCATAGTGAGACATGATGATTCATCACCAAAGATTATTGAAGCTAGGATACGGAGCTCAGTCCAGGCGACTCGTTGTCTGAGGTGTTACCACTATCGACCTTTTTTTCCTATTTCATTTTAGATAGTATTTTTTAGGTTTTTTGTGTAACTATAAATACCACTTGGATGTTTTGCATTAGTCTACAAACTCTATATACTTACAACACTACATTGATTCTAAGATTTGACTTTTGATCTTGGAATCCATTGTTTTTAGGTTTTGTGGTTGGATATTAATTGGAGATTTTGGTTTTCATTCTTAATTTATTATAAGATTATTCATATGCTTTCTTTCATGAATTCAATGGATTTTGTTTCAAATATGAGAAGCTAAACCACCTAACTAGGGTTGTGGGAACCCTGATGGAATAACAAAGTAGAGAAAGTACAAAGTCATTCTATATTGATATTCTTACATGTATTGTTATTTCTTTCAATTTGATTATTTTCTTAATGACGGCAGTGGTTAAGAACATGTTTGTATTCGACACCATATCCATAAGTGAGGTTGATATTAGGGAAAGGAAATCCAATAGTAATTTGAAGCTATCAACCTTTATCAAATTAACTTGAGACCCACAAGGTAATAGTTAATCAGGGATCTAGAACAAGGGTTACTAAGGGGACACTCTATGACCAAAAAGGTGATAAGTGAAATTCACCAAAGGTGTTCACAAGATTGTTGGTGATACATGTCTTATAAGATTCTTCATGTAAGGCATTGAGATAGTCTGATGGATCACGATAAGTCTACAGAGCTAGGAAGTCAGAGGGAACACAGTCCTTGTATTCATCTCATATTTATTTCAACCTAAAGCGGTCAAGTTTTATTTCTATAATTACTATTATTACAAAATCTCCCTATTTATTTTTCTACACTTTTTAAGATACTTCAGCAAGTTTGTGATAGAGATTCAGCCTATTCCTTAAGGTTTCAACCTTAACCTCTATTGGGTTATATATTTGACAGTGACCGCATTACACTTTCATTGAGGTGTAATCTTAGGTGACATCATTCGCGTTATTCTATTCATCTGGATACAACCAAGATATACCATAACATGAGATAGCTTTATTAGTGTCTAGGGATGAAGAGGGACATAGTGGATTATGTGTCCAAGTGTCACAATAATGAGCAGGTAAAGTATGAATATAAAAGGCCTATGTGCTAGTTTCACAGGATGCTGCTTATGTTGAAACTAGAGCATGCTATTATGGATGGTAGTTCTTTCTATTACCTTGGGGAAATATAATACCATTTAGGTGATAATAGATTATTTGAAGATGTCAACTCACTTTTTGCTAGTTTTGTTAGACTACAGCTCCTAGCAGGTAGCAAGAATTTAAATCAAGTAGATAGTAAGACTTTGTAGGTTGTCCCTTACCATCATTTCTAATAGAAAATCAAAGTATACTTCTAAATTCTTGGATAGGTTGCATGAGGATTTGGGCTCCAAACTATCCCTTAGCGCAATATTTTATCCTTAAATAATTGGCCTGTCATATAGGGCGATTCAGGTGCTAGAGGGCATGCTGAGATCCTGTATTAATTACTTTGATAGTAATTGTGACCTGTTTCTTTCATTGTGTGTGTTTTCTTACAGCAACAACTATCACTCCATCATTGATATGTCACCATTCAAGACACTCTATGGTAGGAAGTATAGTCACCTATGGGGTAGTTTAATACTAGAGATGTTAAACATTTGGGCACTGACTTAGTGAGGGAGGCTCAAGGAAAGAAAGGCTACATTAAAACCAATTTATTGGTTGCCTAAATTAAACAAAAAAATTATGTGGATCATAAGATAAGATACATAGACATCAAGGTTAGTGAAAAAGTATTTCTAAAAGTGTATGTCATTAAAGAAGTCATGAGGTTCGGTAAGAGAGGCAAGCTCTACCCTTGGAATATTGGTCCCTTTGATATTCCTGAGGATGGGGGCTCATTGCATACAATGTAGAATTATCGCCCGAGGTTGTCAAGAATTCATCTAGTAATCCATGTTTCTATACACACAATTTATCATAGAGATTGAGATTATATTATTAAATTGAACTCGGTTCTGTTAGATAAAGATTTGTCTAATGAAGAGGAACAGATGACAATTCTAGATTGGGATGTTTAGAAGAGAGGAAAAAGTAAATTCATTCTTTAAAGGTTCGGGGAAAGAATCTTCCAATCGAGAAAGATACTTTGGAAAAAGAGAAGGACATGTGGGATAAGTACCCTCAATTGTTTGGGGATAGAGGTACTCTTTTTTTTTTCTTGTTTTACTCTATTTTTCTCATTTGATGATTCAAGGATTAATGATGGATAAATTAGTGTCTGTTGTAATGAAATTTTCCATCATTACGTATAATCCTCTTATTTCTAATTTCATGCTAAAATTCTTCCCAAATTTAAAGTTATAAATTTCAGGCTAGGCTAGTTTTAGAAGAAATCCAAGCGAGGTATTGTCCAGGAAAATCTAGAAATAAATTGGGTAAGTATGGTGTTGTTTGATTTGACTTTTAGTTGAGCTGATAACAAACTCATACATTTTATGGAATTGAATTTTGGTAACCAGAAATCTCGAAATTGATCTTAGTGTAAAGGATATTATTTTGAATACCTTGAACGTGGTGGGTTGTGGAAAGAGGGAGTTCTTAGCGAAATTAGGAATTTTTCCTTGCCATATCTCTATGGATATATACCCAAAATTTGAAAAAAGTACCTGCTATAGGACCGATTCAATGGTCGCAACAGCAACATGGGTCACTATAACGATGCTACTCGCTATAGCAGCAAAAATCATTGTTTTATTTTAAAAACTTTCCAAAATATTTCCTTTGTATAAAACACATTTTAGGGAAAGGGAGAGGAAATTTTAGACTAAAATAATCAACTAATCATTATTTTTCTTTATTAAAGTAAGGATTTCATTCTCGTTAACTAGTAACTCTATAATCTAGCCTTAGAATTTCTAGTTTGCTCAAATTGGGAGGGTTAAGGGATGATTTTAGTTGGTGTTATTGTGTAAAGGATTAAATTGGGTGTAAAATTAATGAGTTTTGGTTAAATTTGTGAATTTACCCTTACATTTTATTTATTCACAAAATCCTTCATGAAATTGGTAGTTTTAAGTGAATTAAGGTAGAAAAGCCCTAGAACAAGGAGGGAATGTTCATTAACTTGGCCTTACGATTAGGTGTGATGTATAATCCCAATGTGGCAGTTAATTTCATTGATTATGTGTTTGTATGTATTTCTAGATCGAGATCAAGCAGAAATTGCATAGAAGGGCAAGTCTCCGGCTTAGTGGAGTTATGCAAGCTTGGTTCAAGGTAGCTGATAAATTATAGTTTAATTCAATTTGTGCTATATGTGAATGTTAACTATGTTTTAGTATGTCTTGTTAGTGCATGTTTTTTTGTGTGGTCAATTCAATGACTTTTCTTTTGTATAATTTGACCTACTGTAACACCCCAAATCAAGTATCCGGAATGCTACGCGGTGCTCATGACCTTGAAGGACCACAAGCTAACCATGACTGATATTTTTACCTATATACTGTATGACATCATGTAAAATGTGGAAATAATAGACTGAAACATGCCATAAGGTTCATAACGGATAAAACATATTATCTAAAAGTACGGTATATCAATACAAAAACATGAACCGAAATAAACTGTCTGACTGTACTATAGTCTGAAAAACCTCTAAAACTGAATTGTCTGAATAAGGAGTTGATGGGACATGTCTCCAACTAACTCCAACAACTGAAATAAACTAAGTAATGACATAATAAAGTATTGATTATGTCCTCGAAGGATGAGGACTCACCGCTAACTCTGACTGCTGAGACTGAAATGCTACTGATGCTCTAGAGCTCATGCTTTTGCACCTATGGTATAAAATACCATAGCGCAAATGTGTCTATACGATTGAATATACTGGTATGCAAGTGAGGTAGGCTAAATGCAAGGGTTTATATACAAGAATAATACTATCTGATCGAATAACATGAACATAAGAATACATGCATAAATAAGTGAACTGTATTTGAGATTAAGACATCACTAATCTGAATAATGATAACATAGGTTTCATATAACTGCTATACTATTATCTGAAAGACTGTGTCTGATAGTCCTATTTTTTATAGAACTAGCTGAGTTCCGTACTGAACTTGGTGATTGTATTTGATAGTCCTGAATTCTGTAAAAACTATCTGAGTTCTATTACTGAGACTAAGACTGAGACTGTAACTATGGAAAGTATTCATCTAATCGACATGCCCCAAATTATGCAATATAACTGAGTTGGGGTCCAATCTGTAACCCCAATTAGAAGGGTGTCAATACCGCGCCACTAGTAAAGACAAGTTGTGAGTGATCCCTTATCTAATAGGTACTCTAAGGAGAATGGTGGGACCCTCATCTAACAGGTTGAGACACCTCATCAACCCTTATCTAACAGGCTAAATATCTCAACCTACGTTGGCTACGTAGTTCTGGAGTGCAAGGATTGCTTCTAAGAATCACACCCTCTACTCGTAGGTCAGTTCCCATCCTTGGGCTCACTCAGTGTTGAATCCTACTCCTATCTAATTGACACTAAATTAATTATACTAAACTAACTGGACTGAGTTTACTGAGTTCCGTTAACTGATGAAGTATTATTGAGATCTGATAACTTATTGAGATTACTGAGATTACTGAGTTTTCCTGAGTCATGAGACTGACTGAATTCTACTGAACATAGATTGACTGAGAGTACTTGAAAACATGAAATTGGCTCAAGGTACACAGCTAAATTGTCGGGTACAAGTACCCCCTAGAATCAATATCATGAAACTGACAAGACTTGACACTTCTTGACACATGACAATAGTCAATAATTCAGTGTACAATCATCGGGGATAAACATGTCATAATTTCATAAGCCTAATCTCATGAGCATTGCACCAATCCATCACAAAGAATAACAATAACATGGGAGTCATTTAAACTTAAGGTTGGAATAGAGGTTCATTATTTTGGTCACAATTGAGTCATAAGGCATGTTTCCTATTCTCTTAGGCATTTTATCAAACACCTTGCATGCATAACTATAAGATTAGGCTTGGCCATTAAATTAATTAATCATGGTTGCATAAATCAACACAATTTAGTAGATTTCAATCCATATGCTAGCATAAATTAATGAAAACACATTTAACGATTCCAACTTGGGTATCATAGACAACATCAACATGATCGTAATCAATCCATAACATAAACATCACAATTTATAATTTAAAATTGGATTCTTGGGCTTCATGGATGAAAGGAATCCATGAATGAACACTTGACATACCTGGGTGGATGATTTCTTAAAAATTTATGAAGGAAATCTTGAATTCTTGACTTTGAATTAAGAACCTACGGCTTTTTGTTCTTAGGGATTGATCTTTGAGAAAAACCCTAATTGGATGTTGTGAATGAATAATGAAGTTATGAGCTATTGTCTGATATAATTAGGGGTTAAAATGGGTGGAAAAAGACCCAAATACCATTTTAAAAATAGCCTTAAATTATGGAACGGGATCTACGATGGCTCGTGCGACGGTCCATCACTGGCTTGATGGTCCATCAACCTACCCGTCGCACCTTGGTGGTTCTGATAGCTCTCAGTAAAACTTCCATAACTTTCTACTTCGATGCAGGATTCGGATGAAATTGGTATCGTTGGAAGGCTAATTCAATTTCTCACCTGATAAAAAGTCAAAATTGAGGAAATTATAAATTATTTAAACATTAATCATTTAGAAAGTTATCACTAACTCTTCTGGAGACTACATTTGACTTAAAAAAGTTTAGGGTATTCTAATATCTCCCTCTTGGAAACATTCATCCTCGAATAAGACTGACTGAGAAGGGAGAAATGGTAGACTGAAGCATATCCTGAACATGAATGACTAAAACATGACTCCATGACTAACATGACTGATAAACTAAATATATATCATACTGAACATGCATATCCGATGTATGAGTAACTAATTTCTGAATGCATGGCTGAGTGTTTTGAGGAACTAAATTCTCACAATGAGAATGCATATCTGATGCATGATTACTTGACTGAACTGATACATGAATGAATGACTGAATATGCAATGGTATTTAATACCTTATTTAAATGGAATTCTAAACATGAAATGGATACCAAGCTTGTAACTGAAACCTGAATCATGAAGCTGAAAAGTTTAAGGAGAACTATTACTTTGAGCTAGATATGAGTTAGCTGAAAAGAGGTGAGGGTACTTTGTTCACATATCTTCTTCTTCTTTCCAAGTAGCTCCCTCAACAGACTGATTTTTCCAAAGAACCTTGAATAGAGGGACTTCTTTATACCTCAGTCTGCGAGTCTGATAGTTTAGGATTTTGACTGGAATCTCTTCATAAGAGAGGTTGTTCTAAACATATATGTTCTTAATGGGGACTACGACTGCTGGGTTACCTATGCACTTTTTAAGAAAAGATACATGGAAAACTGGATGAACTGAGGTTAGATCTGAAGGCAACTTGAGCTTATAAGCTACCTTGCCAAAATGACTGAGAATTTTGAAGGGACCGATATATCAGGGACTGAGCTTTCCTTTCTTGACAAACCGTTTTAATCCCTTCATGGGAGAGATTTTTATATTGACATAATCACCAATATCTAACTTAAGATCCTTTCTGCACACATCTACATAAGACTTCTGTCTGCTCTGAGAAGCTCGGAGTCTTTCTATGATCAGTAGGACTTTTTCTAAGGCATCGAATACTAAGTGAGGCCCTATAACTGAGGCCTTAAAAACTTTGAACCAACCAACTGGAGACCTATATCTCCTACCAAAAAGAGCTTCGAATAGAGCCATCCGACTACTGAAGTAATAGCTATTGTTTTATGCAAACTCAATCAAAGGTAAGTGGTCATCCCAACTACCCTTGAAATCAATATCACATACCCTTATCATGTCTTCTAGGGTCTGAATGGTCCTTTCTGCTTGACCATCTGTCTAGGGATGGAAGGTTGTACTGAGATAAACTTGGGTATTAAGACCCTTTTGAAGTGCATTCCTAAAATAAAAGGTGAACTGGGTATCTTTGTCTGAGATAATAGATAACAAAATACCGTACAATTAGACTAACTCCCTAATATAGAGTCTAGCATAATAATTGGCTAAATAAGAAGTATGGACAGGAAGGAAATGAGTTGATTTGGTCATCCTGTCTACAATGACCCAAACTAAATTATGCTGGCGACGAGTATGAGGAAAACCTATCATAAAGTCCATGTTCACTTCTTCCCACTTCCAAGTAGTAATACTGAACTCCTGCATGGACCCACTAGGCTTCTGATGCTCAATCTTAACTTACTGACATGTAGAGCACTTAGCCATAAACGCAGCAATATCTCTCTTCATCCTACTATACTAATAGACCTTCCGTAAGTTGCGGTACATCTTTGTGGCCCCTGGATTAATAGAGTAACTCGCACCATGCTCTTCTGCAAGAATTTTCTTCCTTAAGTCATCTACACCTAGAACACACAGACGATCCTAGCAACGCAGAACACCATCTCTCCCTTGGGAGAAAACCTCTACTTTTTGATCCTTAACTGACTCTTTTAACTTGGCTAGACTGAGATTTCTATCTTGATTTTCTTTTGCCTTGGAAACTAGAGATGATTCTAAACTATTTTGAACCCATATATTACCCTCTAAAGAATTACTAGGCGGACACCTAGTCGGGAAAGTTGATGGACTTCCTAAGCTAACTTTCTCTTACTGTCCTCAACATAATCAAAACTACCCATAGAAAGTCTATTGAGAGTGTCGGCCACCATATTGGCCTTCCCGGATGATAAAGGACACTCATGTCATAATTTTTCAAAATCTCTAACCACCTCCTCTGACGAAGATTGAGATCTATCTAAGAAAATTCATATTGAAGGCTCTTATGATCTATTAACACATCTACATGAACTCTGTATAGATAATAGATCCAGATCTTCAAGTCAAAAACTATGGCTGGTAACTCGAGATAATGAGTAGGATAATTCTTCTCATATAGTTTAAGCTGTCTAGAGGCGTAGGCTATAACCTTACCATGCTGCGTGAGGACACAACCCAAACCTACTATGGATGCATCACAATACTATGAACCCATCAGAACCATCTGGAAGAGCCAAAATTAGAGTTGAGGGAAGTTGAGGTGAGTCGAGTCTTAAACTCATGAAAACTCTTCTCACAAGGATTTGACTACTAAAACTTAACTTTCTTGTGCGTCAATCTAGACATAGGGGATGCAATAGAAGAAAATCCCTTAAAAACCATCAGTAATAGCAAGAATAACCCAAGAAACTTCTGATATTTGATGTAGAGAGGGTTAGGCCAGTTTCTTACTACTTTGGTCTTTGAGGATCGACCTTAATGCCATCACAGGAAATAATATGACCAAGGAATACTACTGACCTTAGCGAAAATTAACACTTATTGAATTTGGAGAACAACTGATGATTATTGAGAGTCTGCAATACTATTTAGAGATGGTCTGCATAATCACGCTCACTGCGGCAATAAACAAGAAAGTCATCTATGAAGACTATGATGAACATGTCCAAGTACTACTTGAACACATGGTTCATTAAGTCCATGAAAGCTACTGGGGAATTAGTAAGACCAAAGGACATAACTAAGAATTTGAAGTGACCATACCGAGTACGCAAGGCTATTTTTAGAATGTCACATTCTCTGACTCTGAGCTGATGATAGCCTGATCTAAGGTCTATCTTAGAAAAATAGCTGGCACCCTAAATTTGATCAAATAAGTCAATGATTCTGGGAAGTGGATACTTGTTCTTGACCATGACTTTATTGAGTTGACGGTAGTCTATACACATTCTGAGAGAACCATCTTTCTTTTGCACAAATAAGACTGGTGCACCTCATGAGGACACATTGGGTCTGATGAATCCCTTTTCTAGGAGATCCTTCCACTGTTCCTTCAATTCTCTAAGTTCTGTTGGTGCAATTTTGTATGGAGGAATAGATATAGGTTGAGTATCTGGATGGAGATTAATGTTGAAATCTATTTCCCTTTCGGGAGGAATAGCTAGAAGATCTTCGGAAAAATATTTGAATATTCATTCATGCCTAGGACTGATTCAAGACTAGGAGTTTTAAAACTAGTGTCCTTAACTAAAATAAGATAATATACACATCTCTTAGGTATAATTTTTCGTGCTCGAAGGTCAGAAATAAGCTGACCTCTGAAACCTAGAGTACTTCCCCTTCATTCAAGGATAGGTTCATTTGGAAACTAAAATTGGACAACTCTATTTCTGCAGTCGACTGTGGCATCTAGGAATTAAGTCAATCTATTTGAGAATGACATCAAAATCAGTCATCTCTAATTTGACTAAGTTTGCCGAAGTAATTTTCTGAGATACCATAATTGGACAGTTCTTGTATACCCGTCAGGCTATGATAGTTTTACCCATTGAGGTAGATACTAAGAAGGGCTCTGCTAAAATTTTAGGATTGATCCAAAATCAACTTCTATGTAAGGAGTAACAAAAGACAAGGAAGCTCCTAGATCTAGCAAAGCGTAAACATGTAATTGAAAAATCTATAATATACCAGTAACCACATCAGGAGAATTTTTCTAATATTTTCGAGACTGGAGAGCATAAAGTGGATTTGGGCATTTCGCACTAGTAGCACTAGAAGTGGCACCCTACTAATTTGGGTGATCGGACTGAGCTAAGGAACTGCTGACCCTGATAAACTAACTGAGGATAATCTCTGACTCTTTCGCCTCACTTGCCACATCTGAAATAGACATCACTGACAGCTCTGCACACACCTTTGTGGTTCTTACCATAAGTCTAAAAAAAATTGATTAGTTTGAGCATTGGTAACACTGCCCTGAGACTTAGAGCCTGGCGCCCTATCTCTATTACCATCCCTGAACTTAAAAGCTAGTGCACTAGATGAAGAAGCAGCTGTAACTGATGATTTAGGATGGAACTGAGAACAGCTTCCTCCCTCAGACTTAGGTTGAGCAAAGTTGAAACTACCTGTCCTTGCTCTATTATTTTTTTCTCTTTTGCCTTTATCTTTTGCTCTTCTATCTATTGAGCATGGATCATAAGCCTGGCTATGTTCATGTCACTAGTCAACATCGTGGACCTACACTCATTGAGCGCATCATTATTCACCCCAGAGATAAACTTACTCATCTTGGCCTTGCTATCTGCAACCTCATAAGGAGCATATCTGGCTAATTGAGTAAACTTAAGAGAATACTCTTTCACCATCATGGTTATTTGCCTGAGGTTGATAAATTCTAACACCTTTATTTCTCTCTACTCTAGGGGTAAGAACCTTTCTAGGAATGCAATGACAAACTCCTCCCACTCTATGGATCCTGTATCAATTGGCCTTTCTGACTTCCACTGTTTGAACCGAGTGTGAGAAACATCCTGCAACTGATATACAACTAGCTCAGCATTCTCACTAGGAGTAACCCCCATGATTTCGGTAACCTTCTGAACCTAACAAGGAATTCCTAAGGGTCCTCATCATACTTAGACCTGAAAAAGGATGGAGGGTTCGTTCGGATGAAGTCCCAAATCCTAGATGCAGCTGAATTAGTCACTGGGTTGGCTAGAACGATAGCCGATCATTCATTCTGAGTAGAAACTGACTGATCAAGAGTAGTAACTACAGCACTAAACTCTGCATAAGAGATATGTTCATCCAAAGGATCTTCGGGCTGAGGGGATGACTGATTCCCAGTTCTCTTCTTGGGAGGCATGTTCTGTAAATGAAAGAGAAAAGGATTAGAATGAGGGATTGACTTGAGATTATTCTTACTGGCATGACATGAATATTGAAAAATGGGAAATTATTCCTAAAATATCTCATAGCCTCCTGTACATAAATGTGGCGCACAACACACCCATGCACAAGACTATACTAGATGGGGCTTTCATACTTCCTAGGATGCTATTGAACCTTAGGCTCTGACACCAAGTTTGTAATGCCCCAAATCTAATACCCAGAATGCTACACAATGGTCATGACCCTGAAGAACCACAAGCTAACCCATGACTGATATTTGTACCTGTATATTATATGACATTATGTAAAATGCAGAAATAATAGACTGGAACATTCCATAAGGTTCAAAATGGATAAAACATACTATCTAACAGTACGGTATATCAATACCAAAACCTGAACTGAAATAAACTGTCTGAACATACTGTAGTCTGGAAGCCTCTAAAACTAAACTATCTGAATAAGGAGTTGATGGGACATGTCCCCAACTAAATCCAACTACTGAAATAAACTAAGTAAGAACATAATAAAGTAATGATCATGTCCTCAAAGGATGAGGACTCATTGCTAACTCTGACTGCTAAGACTAGAATGCTACTGATGCTCGGAAGCTCGTGCTTCTGAATATATGGTGTAAAATACCATAGCGCAAATGTGTTAGTACGATTGAATGTACTAGTATGTAAGTGAGTTAGTCTGAATGCAAGGGTTTATATGCATGAACAATACTAGCTGACCGTATAACATGAACGTGAGAATACATGTATAAATACGCAAACTGTATCTGAGATAAAGGCATCATTGAATCTGAATACTGATAACATAGGTTTCATATAACTTTTTTACTATTATCTAAATGACTGTGTCTGACAGTCTGGTTTCTGATGGAACTAGCTGAGTTCCATACTAAACTGGGTGACTATATCTGATAGTCCTGAATTATGTAGAATTATCTGAGTTCTATTACTGATACTGAGACTGTAACTGTGGAAAGTAGTCATCTAACTTACATGCCCCAAATAAAGAAATATAGCTGAGTTAGGGTCCAATTTTTAACCTCAATTGGAAGGGTGTTAATACCGTGCCACTGGTAAAGACAAGTTTTGATGATCCCTCATCTAATAGGTACTCTAAGGAGAATGGTGGGACCCTCATCTAATAGTTTAACCCACCTCATCAAACCTTATCTAACATGTTAGATGTCTCAACCTATGTTCGCTATGTAGTTCTAGAGTGCAAGGATTGCTTCTATGAATCACAACCTCTACTTGCAGGTGAGTTCCCATCCTTGGGCTCACTTGATGCTGAATCCTACTCCCATCTGATTAGACACTGAATCAATTATACTGAACTAACTAGACTAAGTTTACTAGTTTCATTAACTGATGGAGTATCACTGAGATCTGATAACTGACTGAGATTACTGAGATTACTGAGTTTTCCTAAGTCATGAGACTGACTGAATTCTACTGAACATGGCTTGACTGAGAGTATCTTTAAAACATAATATTGGCTCTAGGCACACAGCTAAATTTTTGGGTACAAGTACCCCCAGGACTCAATAGCATGAAACTGATAAGACTTTACACTTTTTGACACATGACCACAGTCAACAATTCATAGTACAATCATCGAGGATATTCATGAAGTATTTGCATGCCATAATCTCACACATGAATAGAAGTGTATTTAAATATGTCATAATCTCATAAGCCTAATCTCATAAGCATTACATCAATCCATCACAAAGCAGAACAATAACGTGGGAGTCATTTGAACTTTAGGGTGGAACATAGGTTCATCATTTTGGTCACAATTGAGTCATAAGGCATATTTCCTTTTCTTTTACGATTTTTATTAAACACCTTGCATGCATAACTATAAGCTTAGGCTTGGACAATAAATTAATTCACCATGGTTGCATAAATCAACACAATTTAGTAGATTTCAATCCATATGCTAGCATAAATTAATGAAAACACATTTAAGGATTCCAATTTGGGTATCATACACAACATCAACAAGATCGTAATCAATCTACAACATAAACATCACAATTTAGAATTAAAAATTAGATTCTTGGGCTTCATAGACAAAAGGAATCCATGAATGAACACTTGACATACCTGGATAGATGATTTCTTACAGATTTGTGGAGGAAAGCTTGAATTCTTAACTTGGAATTAAGCATCTACGGTTTCTTATTCTTGAGGATTAATCTTTGAGAGAAACCCTAATTGGATGTTGTGAATAAATAATGAAGTTATGAGCTATTGTCTGGTATAATTAGGGGTTAAAACGAGTAGAAAAATACCCAAATACCTTTTTAAAAATAGATTTAAATTGCTGAACAGGATCTACGATGACTCATCCGATGGTCCGCCGCTGGCTCGATGGTCTATCGTTTTGATCGTCGTACATAGTCCAAAATAGGGATTAACTACCTTAGTAGCGATGGCTTGGGCGATATTCCATCACTAGCTCGTTGGTCCATCAAGTTGTTCGTCGCACCTTAGCTAGAAGATTGACTTACTGCCTTAGCTGTAACAGTTTAGGCGAAGGGGTCTATCAACCTGCCCGTCACACCTGGGTTGTTTTGACAGCTCTCAGTAAAACGTTCATAACTTTCTACTCCGATATTGGATTTGAACAAAATTAGTATAGTTGGAAAGCTAATTCAATTTTCCACATGATTAAAAGTCAAAATTGGGGAAATTCTAACAGATTTAAAAATTAATGATTTAGTAAGTCAACACTAACTCTTCTGGAGACTAGATTTGACTTGAAGAATGTTTGGGGTATTACATCTACCTTCTGATTAAATGTGGAATGATTTGGTATTTGAATATTCTTTTAGCTTATTGGTGAATTAAATTTTATAGGCACTTGAGTTTGGGGTTTTGGTCTATGGATGGAATTTTTCCCCTTTAGATCATGACTAGAGAGTGTTAATGATACCCATAGCTTGTATGTACAAGGTTCAATTGTTTGAGCCAAAGAGTGAGACAAAGAGTATAATTGTATGTTTGATAATTGATTAACTTGTCTTGACTTATTTTTACTTAGCTTGACTTACTTGATTTCATTGTAAATGGCTTAACATGTTCCTTATAATCCTAAACAGTTTAATTGGTGTTTCTTATACTAGGTGTAGGTTTGAATGAGCATGGATTAACTTGTTGTACTATGTTTTGGTTATATGTTTATATTCTCATCTTCGGTTGGTCAAGTGACCCTACCAGCCCACTATCGCTCTTGTATGCTAATATTTGACCTTCTTTACATTAATTGAGTGTAGTTCAGATTCTAGAAGCTCCTGGAAGACCTTAATTATGACTCTAGCATGTGATCCAGATTTTAGGGGTGAGCAGCTTATTCGGGATACCATAGAATCTTTCTTTTATGATATAGTCCTTTGTTTAGACATTATGCAGTTTTTTTGGGTTTTAGGTCGCATCCTCTTCATGACAATTTTAGTATGTTTTGACACGCCAACTTTTGGATTCCAAGAGTGCTTTTTTAGAACTTTATTCCATATTTTCTTAAGATTAGAGTATTCTTTCGGGCTTATTGCTTCTCCTACTAGTGAATGGGGTGGGTGCCACTCACATCTAATTATGTTGAATTGTAGTTTACTAGGTAGCATATAGGGATCTTCTTGAATACTTCTCTTGATGTTCTCCTTGTTATTTGAGGATACACCACTATTGTAATATTTTATAGATTGTGGGACACCCTATCATCTCAAGTCTACCCCTTTTAGGATTCCTATCAGTAGCTTCTGTGGAGAATTCTACATCAGTTCTGTCAAAACTACCCACAGACTTATCATCCTCAAATGGAATCTTCTCATTATTAGCTTTTTCTACCTTAGGCTCACTCCAAATCAAGTTTGAAGTAGAACCTCCCTCTTCAAATTAGAAAGGTTCAGTTGGAGTGGCTGTGGGCACCATATTTTTTATATAGTAGCCTTAGACTTACTAGCTTTAGATCTGGTGGATCGAGGCTTGTGTTGATCACCAATGTCACTTATGGAGTACTCAACCTCTGAATACTAGATTTCTCAGATTTAGTCTTTGAACTTGAAAGTATGTCCTTTGGTTCTCACTTCTTAGCTATTTCTTTGTGGACTGGATCATCTTGCCTATTTTTGCTCACTTTGGGTGTCATAGTACCTGTAGGAAAAATCATTAGTCTTAGAGTAAAGCAGAAATAGGTTCTAAGTACTTTATACAGATGGACTATACAATAATAGTTGAAAGAAAGGGCGAACGTTCTTTCAACAGTTGCATGTCCTCTTTCAATTTTCTACCAATGATCTTTCTTAAATATGATGATCATTGGAAGCTCTCATCTGATGGACATCTAGTAACCTTAGATATATGAAATCCACATCAATCCAACGACTGATGGTTCATAGAAAGAATGGTCATTGGTTGTACCATTGAGTGTACACTATTATTAAAACAAATTAAATCTAACTCATTAACCCTATTTTAACACCAAAGAGTTACTCAGACCTCACCCTTCTGCATCTTTGACTCAAAAATTTGAGAATGCACCTGAATCTATTAACTTTAGTGTCACAACACCTTATAAACTCATATTTTTATACATTCATTGCTCAAAAAAGGTAAGAATTATTTTATTTCTCTTTAAATTTAAGCACAATCAACAATTATAAGGCATGCAAAAATAACTTACTTTACAGGGAATTTGGGTATATGAATTAAGGAATTTAAAATGAGCCAAGTTGAGAAAAATGTAATTTAAAAATTGTAAAAGGACCCAATAGATGGATTATCCTTAGGATCAATGGTTTATAGAATGATTTTTGTATCCAACCATTTATAGGGGGTTAAAAAAACTCACCTGGGAAACAATAAAACTTAGGGACAATCACTGTATGTTGCAATAATCAATCCATGAACTCATTAGTTCCACTTCCAAAATGTTGGGTTTCATAAGTTTAGTCAGATCATGATACCACAATCATTCTTTCTTGGGACATTCTTTGTTTATCAATCATAGGACCACCTCCTAAAAATCAATTCTCCGGACCTCATGTAGGCAATACAAACTGAGATCACTAGAACTTTTAACGATCGTTCAACCCTTTCATGGTTTTTAATTTTTTTCACATACGTAGGTTATTTTATGCATTATCCTTTCACAATTAACACATGTTACCTTATATCATAATTTAAAATAAAACAAGTACAATATGCATGGTTTTCCTCCCAACATCACCTAATTTAACGTTGCCAAACAATGTGACAATTTTGTCTACTCAAACATCACCAATCTAACACATGGGTTTCTTCCCATTAAAGGACTTGATTTAACATCATAGCATGACTTGGGTATGCCTGATTACTCAGGAACTATAAAAATCCACATCATATACCACGACTCTCTCAACATCACTAAGATAGTGCCTCATTTGTTGGCCATTTAATTTGAACTTCATGCCCTCACTATTTTCAATATCAATTGTACCATATCAAAATATAGTTACTACTCAATATGTCCCATTATTTTGACTTTAACTAGTTGAGAAACAAGGAAGTTTGGAATCAAACAACAAAACCCTATCAGTAGCGGTGAACGCTCTCTTTTCTATCTCTCGATCATGGTATGCCTTAATCATTTCTTTGTATAAAGCTAAACTTTTCTATGATCTAAGACAAAATTCATCCATCTTATTTAGCTACTAAAGTCTCTCTTTTTTTTTCGTCATTACATAATAGAGTTAACCTCTTTAGTGCCCACAATGCTTTATTCTCAAGTGCAACAAGTAAGTGACCCCCTTTCCATACACAAGATGAAATGGGGAAGAACTAGGGACCTTGAGTGTTGTTTGGTAGGCTCATAATACATCATCCAACTTTCTAGCCACAGTATGTTCTATTGCCATCCATTGTTTTTGCCAAAATAGACTTGATCTCATGACTATAGACCTCAACTTGCCTAATTTTGTAAGAATGATAGGGTGTGCCACCCTATATTTCACACCATATTTTTTAATCGGGGTACTAAATAGACGATTGTAAAAATGTGACCCTTCATCACTAATGATTGCTCTTTGTGTACCAAATCTTATTGATATGTTATTTCTTAAAAGTGTGGTCACACTCTTCCATTCATTGTTTGGAAGTTTAACTGCCTCCATTTACTTTAAAATATAATCAACAAAAACTAAGATGTACTACATACCATATAAGGTCATAAATGGACCCATGAAATCAATACCCTTGAGTCAAATAGCTCAAGCTCTAGGATTGGGGTCATTAGAACTCTAGCCTTCCTGATATGTTTTTTTGTCTTTGGCATTGAATACAATCTCTTACATAGTAATGTGTATCTTTATGAATGGTGGGTCAATAGTACCCACACTACAAGATCTTATGCGCAGATGATGCACCATTATCATGACGGCTAAGTGATGAAGAATGACGCACCTCTAGAATACTCATCATCTCTATCTCTAAAGGAAACCTATAATTTAGTTTGTCTACACAAATTCAAAACAAGTATAGCTTATTCCCAAAAAACTTATGCACATCATGCATAAATTTCTTTCATTGCTGAAATGATAGATCCTAAGACATCACATTGCTTAACAATAATAGGCAAAATATACAAACCATGAAATCAAGTCTTGGGATATTGCTAATAACTACTTAACTAGAAAAGTATCATCTATCTCAAGCTCCTCCTTTAATTGCAACATTGCTTTTTTTAAGCCATGAGAAGTGGTCATCCATTTGGTTTTAGTGCCTTTTTGATATTTGACCTCAAAGTCAAATTCTTATAACAGAATACCCAAAGAATCAACCTGAGCTTAGCATCCTTCTTCACCATAAGGTACCTCAGATTTGCACAATTAGTATGCAGAATCACGTACGTGTCAAGCAAATGAGATCTAAGTTTCTCAAGTGCAAAAACCACAACAATCAATTCTTATTCAATCACAGTATAATTTTTATAGAAAAATTAAGTGTTTTACGAACATAATAGATCGGATATAGAATCTTCTCTCACCTTTGGCCTAGGGCTGCTCCTAGAGCCATACCACTAGCATCACACACAACCTCAAATGGCATGGAGCAATTAGGTAACATAATAATAGCGACTGAAATCAATTTCTCTTTCAGACACTAAAATATTTTTATACATGCATCATTATAATTGAACTTGCCCTCCTTCTCCAATAATTTACATAAAGGGTGTACAATTTTAGAGAATTCCATGACAAATTTACGATAAAACAAGTGTGCCCCCAAAAAGCTACAAATATATTTTTCAAAAATTGGTGGAGGTACTTTTTCACTCACCTCAGTCTTTTCCTTTTCATCCTCAATACCTTTATTTGAAATCTTAAAACCAAGTGTTATTCCTTCTTTTACCATGAAGTGACACGACTCCCAATTAAGCACCAACTTGCAATCCTTGCATCTCCTTAATACACTAACTAGATGGGCTGAGCAATTTTCAAAGAAGTTGCCAACAGCCAAAATTTCATTTATAAAAACCACAATAATGTCCTCCACCACGTCAGAAAAGATGGACTTCATACAATGCTAAAAAGTCACTGGCCTATTACACAATTAGAAAGGTATCCTTTTAAATGTAAACATCCCATATAGACAAGTAAAAGAGGTCTTATATTGATATTTAGGGGAAAATAAAATCAGATAGTAATCCTACTAACCATCAAGCAAATAATATCGTCCTCTACCAGCAAGACGATCGAATATCTGATCCATCAAAGGTATCAAAAATTGATCGTTTTTTGTTCATGCATTCAACTTCCTATAGTCCATGCATACTTTTCAACCACTTAACGGCCTTACATGAATAAGATTATTCTTCGCATTTGGAAATGACCCTAGATAGGAAGGTCTGGAGGACGCGAATTAGGGCAGAAGACTAGGGCCAGTTTGGGTCGCTAGTGTAGGGAATTACTTGGTGGGGGTTTTATTCTTGTTATGATTCCGTGTTCCATATTTTATTATGAATCTATGTGCTTTCCTCTATTTTCTAATACTTATGGGTGCCGTATTTATGTTATGTAATCTAGTTCTGTGCTTTACTATGAGTTTGTGTGGTATCTTGTGACTTGAGCCGGGGGTCTATCGGAAACAGCCTTTGTACTTCTTTAGAGGTAGAGGTATGGACTACGTACATCTTACCCCCCCAGACCCCACTAGGTGGGAATACACTGAATTTGTTGTTGTTGTTGTTGTTGTTATTCGCATTTGGAAACATAGTGATTCTATCTTATTTGGAACACATGGAATTGGGTTCACCTTTTTGTTATCGGCAATAGGATAAACCACTCTAGTATCTAACCACTTGATAATCTCCATATTAAATACCTCTTACATAGGCAGATTAAGTCTTTATTGATGCTTAATATTAGGAAGAAAATATAGCTCAAGTTGTATTTTGTCTGTGTAAATTCCAAGCAAAATCCTAATGATATCAGTAATTGACAACCCAATGGCCATTTTGAACCAAAATACACAGTAGACTCAACCTGTATCTCAACCAAATTAGCTACGATAATAATTGGCTAAGTGTTGATAGCTCCTATGAATACATAACAAAAATAAGGTGAAAGTTCTTTACGCTCCAAAATAGAAGGCTCATCAATAGAAGTCCTAGCCAGTGGAGTCACTCTATTAATTAAATCAAGATAAAACTTCTTTAGTGCAAGTGTAGGAACCCAAACCAATAAGTGCACTCACCACTTTATCATAACCATTGATGTCATCAACGTCAAAATTCATAATAACTGCTCCAAGTGCTTTAGATCTAAGCCGCTCCTCAATAGGACTTACCAATGAATCCTTATTGACCGTATCAATAATCGAGATCATGCACATGTCCTTTGGCTTCTTCATAGATTGTTATAAATTAAATGTCTCAATATTATGATATCTGCAATTTCTTTTCTTGTACGGTTCTATGGTTTTGGAATGTTGGGATGGAAGTATCTGGCGTCAAATTTTTGTAGAAACTATTTTGATTGAAAAATCTCTTAGAATGGCTCTACAGCTGAAGAATTTAGAGAAGGTGGTCCTGTGGATGTTCCTTATATTGTCATATATACAAAGCAGAAAGATGGTGTTTTCTCTGTAAACTATAAATTTATATTATAAAATTCTGAATTGTGATGGTGTCAAGGATGACTAAACCAGCCAAAAAAGTAAAGAATGAAACCCTTACCAAAACATCACTTAAAATTTTCATAGGCTTCTTCACATTGTGGTCTGCATAAGGAGTCCCATCAAAGTTTATTTAGGTGACTCAAATCCAAATGATCTATAAATTGCTAGTAGCATCATATTGCTGCTATCACCTAAGTCAAACAAGACTTTCAAAAAATTGGAAAATCCAATTGTACATTGGATTATGAATTCTTTACGATCTTTAATATTCTCAACTAAAAGCTGGTAAGCTATTTTACTATTATGGTGCACATTATCAATGGATTCAAAACTCATAGTCCTTTTCTTTGCAACCTAATACCTCATAAACTTTGTCTAACCTGATATTTTCTTAAGTACCTAAACTAGAGGGATATTAATTAATAATATTTTCAAAATTAAGGTAAACTTATGATACTTTTCCTCTTCAAAACTCATCTTCATTCTTGTGGAAAAAAGAAAAATAGGTCATGGAATGGGAGTCAATACGTGTGGAACCTTTTTTTTCCTTCTCCTTTTTTGCCTTAGCCTCCTTTTTAAAAAATGTGGGATTTACAGACCCATTTACATCATCAATTAGATTTTTGAACTCGACTACTATCTCATAATTAATAATTATTGGCTCCACATCATTCTTAATAATCATAGGTATAGTTGGACCAACAATCATCTTACCTCTTTTTAGTAATTGCCAAGCAATGACCATTGTTCTTTGGAATTTGGATGGTGTTTCTTGGAATTATACCTTGTTGAGTTGATTCATCGCGATTGAAATCTGACTAAACTACTGCTCAAGTTACTTAATGGGGTAGCATGTGAGTCAACTTTCTGACTCATCCCTAAAATATTTTTCTAAGTTCTTTAATGCAATCAGTATCACTGTTCCTCTATAAAACATAAAGACTACTCTTTTTTCTTTGTAGTCATTCTTTTTCTTCTTATCACCATCTCTCCCGTGACTCTTATCTCAATACCAGATCTATTGTAGTTATTATCTGTACTAGTTTTGAGTTTGTTCCCCTTGACCAGAGTGCCAGTAGTCTTAATTAAACCCTTTTCTTTTGGTTCAAATATTTATGAACTGATCATCTAGATACTTAGTGTCCTCCTCAGCATTAGAGTCATCCCATCGAGATATCTTACCTTGTGAACCAACCGCATTTACCTTTTCTTCTTTCACTGCTACAAACTATTTTTTGAACAAGATAAACTTAGTCCTTAATTGCACTAACTCTCGAGTGACATAATGTAACGATCTTCTCAGTCGTTTGTGATATTTTATCACCTTTCATATTTTTAGCACTCTCCGTAGTTTGTGTACGTGAATTATGACTCATGAGATGAATAGTACCAATTTTTGAGGTCCTAAATAAATTTTGATGATTTATTTAAAGTTTCGTACATTTTATATAATTTGTTTGGTTTGGAATTAATGGATTAAAGTAATAACTTATTTACTTATGTGCTCAGTAAAATAAATTTAAGTAGATAGAATTGACCAATAATAATAATCACAACATCAGATACTAGAATAAAAAGAACGGTTAAAATTTTAGCCTTCAGGTAAGAACTCACTTTAAAATAATGGAAGTAATGTTGTGTAATCATTACGATTTGCTAAATAGAAGTAATGATTATGTAATCATTACAATTTATCAAATGATTGGATAAGCCAATCATTGACTCATAATGGTGATATAAGGGTGAATTGGATATATATATATATATATATAGTCACGGTTCATTGAAATAAAAATTAGGTTTAAATGGGTTATTGTAGTTAAGTAATGCATAGTAGAATAATGATAATTTAAAAATTTTGTTCGTTACAAAATGATAGAATTGTAGCATGTTAAGAATTTGATGAGTTTAGTACAAAATTGTTTCTACTATTTTTTGTAGTATGCAACTGTTAAGATAAAAACTTTTCCATTCTTTTACTGTTAGTTAGAATTATGGTTAAAATAATGAATAAATTGATGTCGTTAGATTCTTATTCTTATGGAAGTTACATTTTGAACAGATTTTTATCATTCAGAGACTTTATAGAATGATAAGAACCTTGCAAAGCAGTTTGCATTTGATTTCTTCGGTTGAAATAGGTTACGGTTTAATTAGAGTTTAGACTTGATTTAATGGTATGTATGCTCCTAAATTATATGCTTGTTGATTGGTCTTCGGACATACTTGATATTGATAATATTTGGGTTGTTGAAATTTGTATGAATAATTATTGAAACTCAATTTGATGGAATTACCTTATGATTGTAAATGTACTTATAAATTTAATACATTGTATTATATCCTAAGAGGTAGTGGGGATTTGATAATATGGTCATTAATATGATCATTAATATGGTGTTGGTATTGCTTGTTTATGAAGGAGTGAGTACCACAATGGTACGAACATGATATTGATATTGCTTGTCTATGGACGATTAGGTACCACAACCATACAAATATGATGTTGGTATTATTTTTTGATGGATGATTGAGTACCACACTGGTATGGTACATGAACATAGATTGTTCCATGTAGGTCATGACTAGTTGGGAAAAAATAAGTACCTTAGTATTCGCGTACATATTTGGGTTAAATTTGAGAAGTTGTATTGGTTATTAAGCAAATAACTAGCAAATGGTGTTCTAATTGCAGGGTTTAGAAGGACATAGTTATTACCTATGGTATTGTTGTTGATTTTATGATTGTTTATAGTAGAGGAAAAGCGAGGGGAGGACGAGATAGAGTAAGGGGAGCAGAGCCCATCAAGGGAAGAGCTCGGGTTGTGGGACTAGCTAAAGATAGGCTAGTAACTTTTTCCCCAAATGTGGATATGCCTAGGATAGTAGAGGATGGAGTGATGCCATTACAGACTGAGGCGATTCCAGTTCATGATAGGGTTGCACTAATTCAAGGAAGTTCATCTCCGATTCAGATGTCCTCTATTGTGATTCAGCAGGTTCTAAGCTATTTGAGTGGGTTGGTAGGAACTTGAACGATTCCTACAGCACCCATAATTCAGCATCCAAGAGTGAAGCAAGTTGCTGTTGTAGCTCCTTGGCTAGAACATTGGTCAGAGTCGAATGTTTTTTCGAGATAGTTAGTGGTTTCGGTGAATACTAAAGATGAGAATGATTTGTTCTGCAAGTTTATTAAGATGAAGCCTCCTATTTTTCATGACACTGAGTTTGAGGATGACTATGAGTTTATTATTGACTGTCATGAGAGGTTTCACAAGATGGGTGTGGTTGGAAGGTACGGTGATACCAAAGCAGCCCATAAACACAAGAACAACACCACGGAAGCAACTACAACATGAGATAACAACAACACAAAGAAAACCACAGCCAACAATTTCACTAGAATAAAAAGAAAACACTTAAACAAATAGAAGAATATAAAAGGATAGGTAGTAGACATCAAATCCTAGAACCCCTAATCCTTACAATAGTAACACCACAACCTTACGTAGACACGAGAGGGAATCCATCACTTAAGCACTAACATTTCTAGACAATTTTGCAACACTAGTGATTCCACACTAATGCTACCCTAGTTTTGGTTTTGCTCACTCTCTCACAAGAAAATAGTATTTCAATAACAATCAACAACTAAGAGTAAAATGACCTAACATTATCCTACTTATAGTCTTATTACAAAACAAAGATGAAAAGATCAAAATTCCCTTAATGAGGGGAAACAAATAGCGACCTTGGAGTGTATGATAGTGGCGTCTTTGGAGTGTTGCAAAGCCCTCTTCACACTTCCACTTTCACACTTCCTTGGTTGAATTTAATGCACACTTATATACGTCCGTCTTCATGATCATTCCCGTATCATCCTCTCCATCTTAAGAGGAATTTGGCCTCATCTCTTTTAACAAGGAACTTCACACACACCATTATGCGGTCTAATATCTCCATATTATTTATTTTTCACATCAGCTTCTTCTTTCTCTCCATCTTGAGGTTTTCCATTAATCTTATCTGATTCAATTGCCATCTCTTCTCTAAGATATTCCAACATGACTCCCATGCAAGATAAGCTTCAGGATCACTCTCACCCTTGAAAATAGGTAGGCTCAATTTGATGGATTTAAGACCTACATCTCTATCTTGGTGGCGGGTTCCTTGTTGGTCCCATTAACTAACTCTTCCCCCAATGCCCTCAGTATCCCCTTTGATCCCTACTTATTCTTATCAATTCTTCTTCCATCATATAACTATCATCATTATCTCCATATCCTTCATGTTTCTCTCTACCATATTTCTCAATATGGACTTGTCGGTTTTTGTGAAATGGAGCTTTGAAGGGAGAAATTTGATTTGTTGGAGGTTGAGGCCTTTGGTTAAGTGGATCTTGGATGAGAGGGTTTAAGTTTAGTGGAGGCATTTGGCTTCCAAGTCCTTCTTTTTGGACTTTATTGAACTATGAGGGAGGTGGACTATTTAGGTCTCGATTTGTAGGGTAATTGGTAGCTTAGTTTGTGGCATTTTGTGGTAGTATTGGACGATTGAATATTTGAGGTACAGTTTCGGAGGTAATGGTGGTGGAAATATTTTAGTCATGTCTACTAGAGAAAACATGGTTTTGAGGAGTAAAAGCACGTGAGTTTCTTTGACTCTGCACACGATCCAACCTTTCACCCAATGATGATACATCCATTTGCACCTTTACCATTCTTCGGTTGAGAGCCTCCATCCCGGCCAAGATAACATTAAGAACATTGTTGTCCATGGTTTTAGAGATTTTCCCCTCGATTTTCATTGTAGCCAATAAGTTACCTACAGAACACAAACAAAATAGTTGTACAAATTTGGTGAAATGGCAGCCCTTGATTGATTGCGGTTTTTTGAAGAGTTCTTATTTTTCCAACTTTGAAATTGTTTTCAGTTCTCAATTTTGGAAGAGTACAATCCGTTTTGGAGGGGAATACACAAGTTTTTGGAGCCCTTTATCACATTCAAAAAAGGTTGACATGTCTTGCACCTTTTGGGAAAGACACCAGGTTGGTGGTCCTTTCCTGTTTTGTCAACCTTGGAAGGAGTTCTTTCTCTCTTTTGGCAACAAGCCTTTTTGAAAGTCATTTTGTCCCTTACTTCTTTGGGTAGAGCTTTGGTACTTGTTTCAAGACAAACAAGACATTTCACTCCTTTTCACTTATCCTTAGGATCAAAATACCACTATTGAAAGTTCTTCTTGCAACAAGACATAAAGATGGGTTAAGAACATCAAGAACCTTCAATAGAGAATTGAAGACCAAGGTTCAAGTTGTACCTTCAGACAACAACAACCCCTTTTCAACCACAAATCAACAAAAAAATACCAACAACACACCTCTAAATCTCGGATTCATAACAACAACAAATCACACCTCCAAGTATCGAATTCACAACAACAACAAACCAATAAAACAAGTTAAAGAGAGAATCTACAACAAAGACTTGGATCTTGACTCTATTAGGGTTAGTGAAGGAGAAACTAACACTAGTAACAATCAAAACATACTGAATACTTGTAGATCTAGACTCAAAAAATTGGCCAAGATACAATAAGGATAACTAGTTCTCGCCCAAACAAGAACAACTACTACCCTTGTTTTTTTGAATTTTTAAGTGAGAAAACCCAAGATTAATTTTGTAAGAACGAAATCAACCACAAGATTCGATACCAAATGATACCAAAATAGACCACAAAAAAATAACAACACCAAGTATCCAACAACAACATGAGATAACAACAACACAAAGGAAACCATAACCCCCAATTTCAGTAGAATAAGAAGAAAACCAGTTAAATGAATACAAGAATATAAAAGGATAGGTAGTGAGACATACACTATTACAAGAATTAGTAACTAAAGGATGTATAAAATCCTAGAACCCCTAAGACTTACAATAGTAATACCACACTCTTACGTAGACACAAGAGGGAATCCACCACTCAAGAACCAACGTTTCTAGACAATTTTGCGACACTAGTGATTCTACACTAATGCTACCCTAGTTTTAGTTTTGCTCACTCTCTCTCTCAAGAGAATAGTCTTATAATAATAATCAATAATTAAGAGTAAAATGACCTAACATTAGTCTACTTGTAGTCTTATTACAAAACAAATATGATAAGACCAAATGCCCTTAATAAGGGAAACAAAAGGTTCCCTTGGAGTGTATGATAGGGGTGGCTTTGGAGTGATCTAAAGCCGTATTTACACTTCAATTTGCACATTCACTTGGTTGAATTAAATACACACTCACATATGTCTATCTTCATGATCATGCCCATATCATATGGTGCAAAATTGGTTACTTGTTAGTTTCAGAGAGATGCCAAGATGTATTGGAGGGCTTATGTAGAGTGTAGGGATGCAGGTTTGCCTCTGGTAACCTGAACTTAATTTTACTAAGTTTTTTAAGAGAAGTATGTGACTCATACTTTATGAAACAAAAAATGATGAGTTCACTAATCTTAAGCAGGGGAATATGTTAGTTACGGCCAATGAGGTCAAATTTCGTATATTATTTCAATATACGTTGCATTTCCTAAAAATTAAGGAGGAGAGGATCCATATTCTTATGAAGGGTCTAAATACAAGCCTCCAAATTTCTTCTCTTCAGATAACATCTTAAGGTAGGAATTTTCAAGAGATGGTTGATTCTATCAAGAAGGTGGAGGCATAAGGAAAGAGGGTTATTCCAAGGTAGTAGAAAATAAGGCCCATAGAAGAGGCAGTTTTAGTGGTTCTTATTCTAGGGGTCAGAGATCATAGGAAAACCCTTCCCTTCCCATTTAGTCAGCGATAAAGGTGTCTGTTTGGGGTTCTAGCCAAAGCTAGCCAACTATCTTCAAACTTTGATGGTTACCTCACTTCATCTTCGTTAGCTCAATGGCTTACCTTAGATTGTATATATTATGAGTGCGGTGGAGTTGGTTATATCAGGAGGTTTTATCCTAATTTAAGGTAGTATAGTCAATATAGCCAGCAGCAAAATCCTCGAGCTGTAGTTTTAATAGGTAGGGAAGGTGGTTGTAATAGTATAAGTAGTCCATAGAGTGGTCGTAGTGTTCATCAGGCAGGTAGAGGTAGTAATCTGTCCCACCGAGGTGGTTCACAACACGATAGAGGTGACGGTAGGACTAGTTGTAGGGCTCATAAATTTTATTTTCCAGGAAGGCCTAACGAAGCCATCAAACACTGTTATATAGGTACTATTATTTTCTTTGATTGGATGGCCACGATATTATTTGATCTTGGTTCTACTTTCTCATATGTATCTACCAATTTTGTTATGGAGTTGGACATGATGTGTGATCTACTTAACTTTCCTATTCATGTGTCTACATTTATTGGTGATTCTATCATTGTCAATAAAGTTTATCATTCTTGTTTTGTTATGTTTATGTGGTATCAAAATTAGGTAGATTTAGTGATTCTAAACATGGTAGATTTTGACATAATTTTGGGTATGAGTTGGTTATCTTTATATCATGCTATATTAGACTATCATGATAACACGGTGATGGTGGCTATATCGGGAATAGATAAAATTGAATGGGAGAGTGATTATATTCTTTCTTAAATGAAATTTATTTTCTTTCTTTATGAAAGAAGGTTAATTGGGATGGGTTGTTTGGCCTTCCTATCACATCTTCAAGACACTTCCATAGAGGTCTCATCTATTGAGTCAGCTCTTGTAGTGTGTGAGTTTCAAGAGGTTTTTCCTACAGATTTGCTTGGCATACCACCAGATCATTAAATTTATTTTTGTATTGATCCAAAGCCAGGTACTCATCCTATTTCTATTCCTTCCTATAGGAAGGCCCTGGCTGAGTTAAGGGAGCTAAAGGCTCATTTTTAGTATTTTTTTAAATAAGGGATTTATTCATCTGAGTGCCTCTACATGGGGTGATAAACAGTTATAAGGTGCATTTTAAAAAAGTTATGATCTGTAATAAGTATCTTTTGCCCCATATCGAGGATTTATATGAACAGTTATAGGGTGCATCCTTATTTTTCAAGATTAATTTGAGGTTCGAGTATCATCAACTTAAGATACGGCCTGGCGATATTCCTAAGACTTTAGAACCAGGTATAGTACTATGAATTTCTTGTGATGTCTTTTGGGCTGACTAATTCTATAACTTCTTTTATGAGTTCGATGAATGGGATATTTGAACCCTACTTAGATTCTTTCATGATTGTCTTTATTAATAATATTCTGATTTATTCAAAGAGTGAAGAGGAATATGAGAATAACTTAAGGATTGTTATAGGTTTGTTAAAAGAGAAAAATATTTATGTGAACTTTTCTAAGTGTGAATTTTGGTTGGCTTTTGTATCCTTATTGGGGTATGTGGTTTCGAAGAAAGGGGAAATGGTAGACCTACAGAAGATTGAAGTTATTAAGAATTGGGCTAGGCCAACTTCAGTGATGGAGGTTCATAGCTTTGTAGGTTTAGAAAGATATTATCGTAGGTTCGTGAAGAGGTTTGCTTCTATTTCTACTCATATGACTCGATTGAGTACAAGGATGTACCTTTTATTTGATCTGATGATTGTGAGGAGAGCTTTCAAAAGGTTAAGACCTTGCTGACCAAAGCTTTTATTCTTGCCTTGCTGATAGAGTGTAAGGGTTTTTCTATTTATTATGATGCTTCACATTCTAGCTTTGGTGGTATTTTTGATGCAAGAAAGAAATGCTTCAAGGCAGTTGAAGCTAAATGAGAGGAATTATCCAACTCATTATTTAGAGTTGGCTATTATGGTTTTTACTCTTAAGATATGCAGGCACTACTTATATGGGGTTCATTGTAAAGTGTTCATTGATCACCATAGTTTACAATATATATTTAGCCAGAGGGATTTTGTATTTGAGATAACGTAGGTGGATAAAGTTTCTGAAATATTTTGATATCACCATTCCATACTATCCGGGGAAGCCTAAAGTGGTAGCTTATGCATTGAGCTGAAAGTCAGCAAGTATGGGTATCTTGAGTTACGTGAATGCTACCAGGCATCCATTGGCTAGAGAGATTCAGACTCTAGCTAACAAGTTTAGTTGACTTGAGGTGATTGAGAGAGGAGGAATTCTAGGTAGTATTGAAGCAAGGTCTTCATTTCTTCATCAAATCAAGGCTAAACAATTCGAGGATGCGAACTGAGTAAGATTTGTGATAAAATTTTATAGGGAGAGGCCAAGGAAACCATTCTTAATGGTGAGGGAATGTTTTAGATAAAGGGTCAAGGTTTGTATTCCCTATGTTGATGATTTGGTTCCTACTATTCTAGCTGAGGCTCATTGTTCAAAGTATTCCATACATCCTGGAGCGACTAAGATGCATCATTACTTGATGCAGCATTATTGGTGGGGTTGAATTAAGTGTGATATAGTCAATTTTATTGCAAAATGCCAGAATGCCAGAGTTGCCAGTAGATAAAGCACGAGCATCAAAAGTCGGGTGGTACTCTTCATAGGATGCCCATTCCTAGATAGAAATACGAGAGGAAAGTTATGGATTTTTCGTTGGTCTTCCCAAGACTTTGGAGAAGTATGATTCTATATGGGTTATTTGTTTAGTATGACGAAGTCTGTATATTTCATTTTGATACAGGTGACTCATAATGTAAAAGAGTTGGCCAAGATTTATCTTAAGGTGATTGTTCGATTGCATGGGTCCCAATTTCTATTATTAAAATAGGGGTAATCAATTTCACTCTATCTTTTCGTAGAATTTGCATGAGGAGTTGGGTACTAGGTTAGACCTTAGTACAACTTTTCACCCTCAGACCGATGGGTAGTCCAAGTGAATAATTCAAGTGGTGGGGGATATTCTTCGGGCGTGTGTGGTAGATTTTGGAAGTTATTTGGATCATTTTTTACCTTTGGCTAAGTTTGTATACAATAACAGTTATCAATCGAGTATTGATATGGATCCATTTGAGGCTTTATATGGGAAGAGGTATAGATCTCCTATTAGGTGATTTGATGTATTAGAAATAAGACCGTGGGGTACTAATCTATTCATAGACTCATTGGAGAAGGTTAGATTCATCTAAGAAAAGCTTATAGAAGCTCAAAGCAGGCAAAAGGAGTATGCGGATCGGAAAGTGGGAGATATGCGCTTCATGGAGGGTAAGCAAGTATTGCTCAAGGTTTCACCCATGAAGTGTGTCATGAATTTTGGGAAGCGAGGTAAACTTAGTCCTAGATATATTGAACCATTTGAGATTCCTCAGCGTGTGGGGCCGGTGGCCTATAGATTGGCACTGCCTCAAAGTTTGTTGGGAGTTCATCTTGTGTTTCATGTATCTATGTTAAAGAAGTTTCAAAGTGATGGTAACTACATAATTCATTGTGATTCGGTCTTGTTAGATGAAAATATGTCATATGAAGAAGAACTTGTTGCTATTTTTTATAGAGATGTTTGTAAGTTGAAGACCAATAAGATTGCGTCTGTGAAGGTACCGTGGAAGAATCATCCTATTGAGGAGGCCACTTGTGAGATCGAAGAAGACATGAGTATTGACTATCTGCATCTTTTTGCTGATTCAGGTAATTTAACGTTACTCATTCTTCACACTTTTTTGCCATTCAGGGATGAACGATTGTTTAATTGGCATCTGATGTAATGATCTTTCTGATCGTTTGTGAAATTTTCTCATCTTCCCTATTTTTAGCCCACCTCGTAGTTTGTGTACGTGAATTATGACTCATGGGATGAGTATTATCAATTCTCAAGGTTCCAAAAAAATTGTGATGATTTATTTATAGTTTCGGATATTTTAGATAATTAATTTGGATAGTGAATTAATGGGTCAAAGTGATAAATTATTTACTTATGTGGTCGATAAAACAAATTGAAGTTGATACAATTGACCAATAATAATAATCGCAACATAAAATATTACGGTAAAAGGAAGGTGGAAATTTTAATAGAGAAGAAAGTTGTTCAGCGTGGGCTTTAGCCTCCAGGTAAGAACTCACTTTAGAATAATGGAAATAATGTTATGTAATCATTAATGATTGGATAAGCCAATCATTGGCTCATAATGGGGATATAAAGGTGAATTGGATATATATATATATATATATATAGTCACGGTTTAGTGAAACAAAAATTTCGTTTACATTGGTTATTGTAGTTAAGAAATACATCATAGAATAATGATAATTTAATAATTTTGTTCATTTGAATAATGAAAGAATTATAGTTTGTTAAGAATTTGATGGTTTTATAAGCTATTGTTGCTACTGTTTTCATAGTACGCAATTGTTAATATGAAAACTTTTCCATTCTTTTACTGTTAGTTAGAATTAGGGCTAAAATAATGAATAAATTGATTTAGTTAGATTCATATTTGTATGGGAAAACAAATTTTAATCATTTAGAGACTTTGTGGAAGGGCAAGGCCCTTGCAAAGTAGTTTCATTTGATTTCTTCGATTGAGGTTGGTTACAATTTAATTGGAGTTTAGAATCTATTTAATGGTGTATATGCTCCTAAATTAGATGCTTGTTGATTGGTATTCGGGCATACTTGAATTTGATTATATTTGGGTAGTTGAAATTTGTATGAATAATTATTGAAACTCAACCTGATAGAATTACCTTATGATTGTAAGTGTATTTATAAATTTAATACATTGTATTGTATCCTGAGAAATATTGGGTATTTGATAAAACATACCTAATATGATCACGAATATGATGATGGTATTACTTGTTTATGGAGGATCGGGTACCACACTAGTATGAATATGATGTTGGTATTGCTTGTTTTTAGAGGATCGGATACTATGTCGATACGAATATGGTGTTGGTATTAATTGTTAATGGAGGATTGGGTACCACCCCAGTATGGTACATGAACATAGATTGTTCCCTACAGGTCATGACTAGTTGGAAAAAAAAAAGTCCCTTAATATGTGTGTACATATTTGTGTTGAATTTGAGAGGTTGTATGGGTTATTAAACAGATAACGAACTAATGGTATTCCAATTGTGGGGATTAGAAGAACATAGCTGTTATCTATGGTATTGTTGTTCATTATGTGGTTGTACAGTATGATTGATACTCTTGATGGTTATTGGCCTGTTATTGATTTATTTGTTGATTCATTAAATATTTGTTATGTGATGACGTTTGTCTATGTGTTATTTAATTTATATTGTGTACATGTCATTAAATTGAGTTGGCTATGATACCTAACAGTATATAGTGGTTTGTAGAGATACTAACTTGTACTTTTCTTTTGTTGAGTGTAGAAAGTGTTTTAGAGGCTCAGACACGACTTCATCTCTAGCATTTAATAGTTGATCTCAAGTCAAGGGTGAGTTTTCCATTTCCAGGCTGCCCTAGGTCATCATATCAGTCATTTTCCTCCTCTCGGGTATTGATACACTTTTTATTATTCTTTATTTTGGATATCTCTTTGGACATGGTCTTTGTTTTAGATGTTCTTATATGATGATTTTTAGGTCTTGGGAATTTCAGTAAGTAGTTTTTTTTATTTCCTCATTACTAATGATTAGCTCTGGGTTATTGTATTAAAACGGTTTTACGATAATATCATCTTATATTGACTAAGTTATTCGGTAATGGTTCGATTTAGATGGTTCTCTCATAGAAAGATTAGTGTGGGTGCAAAACTTGTCGAGTAGCGTCTTGTGGGCGCCACTCATGGTCATTTGGGTCGTGACATATAATTATCAACTATTCACTATTCTGTAAATGCTCCTATCATATATATTTGCCTTCGGGCATGTCTACCTCTCAATTGCGCCAATCTTGGTCGGTTTTAGTGATTATATCAACAATATCAAAACTTTTCTACCATGGTAAATTCATATTCTTCCTACCTATGATATTTTGTGCTATAGCCTTGTTGTTTGCATTTAAAACTCTTTAGAAGATCTCCACCAAAGTAGCCAGATATTCTGTAATTTGGGACATTTTGTAGTTTCTTCTTAAAACCAACAAAATCTCATACAATGCCTCGAAATGCAACTTCCTAAATTTTAAATCTCATCTTTCTATTATAACATTCTAGAAGATGGAAAAAAACACTCCAAAAATTATGTCTTTAAATCTTGCCAATTAGTGATTAACTCTTTTGGCAACTTAGTCAACTATAGAATAGCTTCTCCAATTGGAGAAAAGGGAAAGAACCGCAGTGTAATAGCATCCCGACTCACAATAATCAAGTTACAGGAAGTTTAAATCCCTATAAAGTTCATCAGATAAAGGTTGGCATCAGCGGTAGCAAGGCCTTGAACACTCCCTTAAAGTTTAGAAGTTGTATTATTGCATTAGCGATGTCGAACTTAGTTCCTAGTGGCAATAAAATTTGAACAATAAAACCTGTTTTAGTTGTTTCTAGATAGTATAGCTCATTCTCTTTATCATTAAATTAAAGAACATAATGTTTGGGAGGTTGTTGCCCCTATTCCTAACATAATGTTTGGGAGGTTGTTGCCCCTATTCCTTCTCTACCTATTTTGTTCTTCATGTGTGGCCAGACTGCCTGCCTCTACCTATCTATCCCTTTCGACCATTACTATTTTCCTGGCAGTTTCTTGCCTTGTGTTCTCTTCATAAACTAGTCGAGTAGTGGTTTGCTCTACAATCTCCTAAAATCCTAGGTTCCGCACCCCTAGGTTTAGAACTCCCTCTTCACGAACTCCTTTGTTAACCATTCTTCTTCTAGCTCTCAAAGTCCTTTCAATCTCAGGATCAAGTGGAATTAGGAGATTTCTTTGAATGTGAGTGGTGGGCGTGCACCAATATGTGACCTAGAAACAATAGAAAAGTAAAATCAGGTAATAGAAAGCAACACCATACAAACAAATTTATCAACTCTGTAACCGTATTTCCTAACAATGGTTTCAAAATTTTATATTGCCTAAATTATACCTTTGATAAAAGTATAAAGTGGTCTTTAATAAAAATTAGAACCTAACTAGGTTTGAGTCAATCCCAAGAAGAATATGTCAAAATATCTATCAATGTGTCCAGCTAACCAATCGGTAAATAATTTTCCAAAAATTGGGGGGTTTGAATTTATGACTTTGAATAGGAATAATTGTTGATTTATACTGGTTTGTAATCAATATGAGAAAGGCACTAAGATTTTGTGTCCCCATAACTTCATAACTCTGTAAGTTCTTCATAATAGTTATCCTGATGCTTGGCATGCAGAATAAAAAGGTTATGTTTGCCTACATGACATTATGCCCCTAATAGACCACTGTCCTCAATTATGTATTATTGTTTCATGAGGTTTGCACCGCTAACCCCTATCTTGGATTCAAGATTAGCTACCTCATTTACAGACTCAAGCTATTAAATAGAGGTTCATAGCTCAAAGCTTTGTTGTTAATTTCCTTTTCCCATTTGTTATACCTTATTTTTTATGAGTATAGATAAGGCAAGTTCTAACGTTTTATAGTTAAAATGTAATTATATCAAAGAGAATATCACAATACATGCACTAACACCCTTCAATAATCATGTCATCCTTTGACCACTACTTCGTTAATCTGTTATGATTTTCATAATATTAGTTGTGGTGTTTAAATACTCATGATTGTAAGAACACTATAATACTTCAAAATTTAAAGCATAATCAAGAACTTATGAAGAATGAGATAAAAATCACAAATCTCACTTTGAATTAAAATTCTAAAAATTGTTGTTTTTACTTGCAAGAACAATAATATACTTTGAAAGTAGTAATACAATGTAAACTAAAACTACAAACATAATAGGAGATTTATAGATAAAAATGAAACCTATCCTAAACACGATAGAATTTGCAGAGTCGGTGCCTCTGATGGAGGAAGGGATGATCACTGATAGATACCACAATTAAGCTTTATGCTTACTGGTTGATATTGTCCTTTTTTCTAACTTTTAGATTTTTCATTGGGATGATCCTCAGGTAAGCTTGTTGCTTCAAGGGATGATCGTTATATCCTCTCGTCCATTCCACATTGGAGTTTAACTATTTTTTAAACTTTTCTCCCATGATTTTTAGGATAAGGCTGATGTTTTTTCCAATGATCATATGATCTCTCATCTATTCTCATTTATATTTCACCTTCTTAGGTTTAGCTAATGATAGCAAGGGATGACCAATGTCAAATCCAACGATTGTTAGATAGTTCTTCTGGTAACTTTGAGTCCTAATTTTTGGACTTCACTTCTCCAGACTTATTTAACCTGCAAATAACACAAAATACATCATACCCACAAAATATGCCTTTGAACTAATAATTTCATTTGTTTTAAGCATTAAAAGTATCATAAGTTGTTTAATCACCTAAAATGAGATTGTGTGAAAAGACTTATTTAAAATGCAAGTGTGGTTGTGTTATCTCATTTTGTGATTGTATATGTTCTGATGTGAATTTCTATTGTGAGATGAACCGTTAAAGGTCACCGTCACAGAATTAGTGGAATTAAGGAAATACAAGGGTGGGGATATTTGACTAAGGATTGTATAATACTTGTCTTGGCATAAGGGTGGTATACACTAGATATCTAGGTTATTTGGTATATGGATGGAGCTTATCCACTACAGAACATGGGTAGTTGGTATTTATAATATAAATATCATGTGTGTACAAGTTAATGGTAAATTTGACGGTTCCATGAGTGGACTGGGTTGCATTGTTGTTATTATTTTGGATTCCTTAAGTGAATCGATTGATAATATTTCTATTATTTAGATTAATGAATGGTCTGAGCTATTGACATATTTGAATTGTGTAATTATGATTGAAGTCCAATGAAAAAAATTGTAAGATTGATTTAATTATTATGAATCATGATATTGAGCTGGTTGAACGGTGTAATTGTTCTGTGCTTTTCTAATTTACTTGGTTGTTATCGATGAAAGACTAAGTAAAGGTATAAATGCTAAGTATTATATATTTGGACTTATTTACAAATTGATGGTTATGTGTTTATATTATTTTGAGCTGACCTATGACCCTAACACTACATAGTGATTTTGTATTATTATACATATGCTCTTCTATTTGTTGAGTGTAGACCATATTTCAGTGGCTCCGATAGACCTCTGTCGTAGTAAGTGACCATTCCGACTCAAGGGTGATCTCCATTTTCTGACAAACCATGAGTTTTCATATATTATGTTCTTATCCATTTTTCGAACACAAACACTTTAGTGTTTCTAGATTTCAGATTGTACTTGTAGTTTATTATTGTTAGATATTTTTGTACAATGACTTTCAGTTCTTAGGGGTGTCTTTTGAAATAAATTATTCTACATTGTATGAACTATTAGAATTATCCAAATTCTTGGTTGGTAATAGATTTTATCATTATAAATTTAAGAATTGTTAAGTATTGGTATTCGATAATTGGGTTTAGATTGTTCTTCCATCGAATGGTTAGTGTGGGTACCACTTACAAAGGAGTTGCTTCATGACATGAGCGCACACTTTTAGCAGCGAGAATTTGTGATTTAAATGCTCATTTAAAAATTAATTATTTTATATTACGCTTGAAAGACTAAATTGTCATTTTTTTCTCAACATTTGATTCATAAATTCTGTCTTTATATAAACTGATAAATATAGTATTAAAATAAAATATGAATTAATTTACTATTTTATAAAAATTCTACAAAAATGTTATATTGTGAATTGTAAGGTAATAGATAAATAATAGTGTTGTCATTGTGAGTGTAGATTGGAGGTACAAGTTGGCATGGCAGTTGGTTTGTAATAGCGAGTGATGATGGTTGCTCAGTGTGGTTAACAATGGTGGCAGATAATGGTTACTTGTTGATGATAGTTATTAAGTGATAAATAATAATGGTTTATTGGTGGTTTCAATATCTATTGGTGATTTTCATGGTAATAATGCAAGCTTGACAGTGGTGACAAATGAATGTGGTGATTGGCGGTAATAGCGGTTGTGATTAATTATGGGTGCTAGTGGTTGATAGCGAATTTTTCCACAGAGTTCTCTTATTTCAGGATAGTCTTTAATTTTTATTCATCAAATTTGTGGTCTTAAAATTTTATCCTTACTATACATTTTACCCTTAGAGAATGTTTACCTTTGAGCATAAATTTTGTAGCATTTGATTCACAGGAAAGGATGTTTAGAAAACTTTTGTCTTGGAGCACAACTTTTTCCAATGAACATATGCCACGTGGCATAACTTGTGCTACTAAATTTATATCCTAGGCATAAATTTTGCCACTGAACTAATGTTTTGGGAATAACTTTTACATTGAACATAATTTCTTTTGCCTTCAAGCATAATCACTGCACTTATGTCTTGGGCATAATTTCGTTTGTCCTGGGGCATAAATTGTGTCATATAACATAACTTGCAATAAAATCTCAAATGCATTAATTAGATTACTTATTGCAAGTTATAGTAGCATTTTTAGATAATTATTTTATTAAGATTTTAATTGCAAGTTGAAGCAAATTTTTTTTAAGAAAATAATTTTTTATTTTATTTTTAAAAAATGGATGAAAATTTTATCAAGGAATAATTAACTCCTTTTTTTAGGAATTTGTATTCAATATCTCATAAATAAATGTGTTTACAATTATGAAAGAAATAAAATATGGTCAATGTTATATTTACCTTTATTATCGTTCTTACCATTTTTACAAAAATCTCTCGTTTTTTTTTAAATCAACTTTATTGAAACAAAAAAAAATGCCAAATTCACACGTTTAATCTTAACTACCTTTTTTGAATTCATTCATCTTCATAATTGCACTAAAGAAATCAATAAATTTCAATAAAAACATGCACAACACGTAAAAATATTTAATTTAAAAATTATAAACCTAAATCCAATTTATCCTCCATCAGCAGTTTCCGATGAAATATGTAGATATAAGAATAATTACAAAAATTATTAAATTCCATTACATGTTATTTAAATTTTATTTTTTAAAAATTTATTTTTTAAAAATTTTATTTAATAGATATATATCAATTAAAATATCTATTATATTTTTATGGTTATCTTTCCAACTGACCTTAATTATTGTTTTTATAGTTATTAGGGGAATTAAATTTGATAGAGTATTCTTTCCTTTATTATTGGGTAAAATTCTATTTGTATTTATCTTTTCATCTTACCTTAATTATCATGTTCGTAGTTAGTGAAAATTATCCTATATGTACATTAATTATTGTATTTATTTTCTCCTCTTTCTACTCCATCTCTCATCTTCTATAAGAATATACATTTAAGTGATATCAATCAGATTTCGTGGGTGGAGTGATGTTTATTTGTGAATTTTTTTTTGTCCGAATTTATATTGAAAGAATCATAAAATGAGTGTACAGATATATGTATACATAAATTATATGTGGATTTAAGTTTTATGAGTTATTAGATATGACAAAAAAATATTTGCTATATGTAGTTTCCTCAATACAAACCCAATATTTGAAAATAGAAAATATTTTACATGATACTCAAAATAGCATATTACATATTGAATTCATACACTGCTACAGTTTTATATCAATTTATATACTTTCTTCATGCAATACAAAACAACTAATCACATCATATATGGAATATAATTTATATTATATATATTTTTCATACACTCTTTTTTATAAGATACGAAACAACGAATCACATCATATGGGACATCAATTTATACAACTTTTTCATACTCTTATATTGTTTTCATGTAATATAAAAAACTAATGACATCATCATATGATACATCAATTTATATACCTTTTTACATACTTTTGTCATTAAATATGAAACAACTAATCAAATCACAAGAGACATTGATTTATATATTTTTCTCATACAATACTGAGTTATATACCTCTTTTATACAATACAATACAATCAATATGTATATAGAAAAATTAAAAAAAAACTAATCCCATTATGTTTAATATCTGGATTGGTATATTTTCTATCACCTGAGTTCCTTTAGTTGAATGTAAACTGCTTTTATCAATAATGAATTCGGCACTTGTTATGACCCAAAAACAAGGGTCACGATGGAACTTGTCGTGGAAAATATTGACAAGTAAGCCTATCACCCAAACTGATATACAAGGAAAAAAAGACAGAAACAACCTTGGGGCAAGAACACCTACTAAGACCTTAGGGTAAGTAGCTTTCTCGAACTTTTGGTTCCGCCATAGAACCTTTATCGAAGCTACGTCCTTCGTCTGCAACCGATGAACTTGCCGAACGAAGATCCTCACTAGGATATCCACATAGGACAAGGAATGTGAAATACCAATGTTATGAAAGGGAACAAGTAACGAAGGATCACCCACGCATTTCCTCAACATAGACGCATCGAATACCGGATGAATGGAACTCATGATGGAGGGAAAATCCAACTCATTTTCAACATTACCAACCCTTTTCAAAACTAATTACAGGCCAACATATCAAGGATTAAGTTTTCCCTTCTTTCCAAACCGCATTACTCCCTTCATGGAAGACACTTTCAAGCATACCTAATCTCCAACCTCAAACTCTAACTGTCTTCGCCTTACATCTGCATAGGTTTTTTGGTGACTTTAGGCGGTCTTAAGCCTATCCATGACCACCTTCACCTTTTCCATTGCTTTTTGAACCAAATCCTAGCCAAACATATCTGCTTCACTAACCTCGAACCACCCAATAGGATATCTACACCTCCTACCATATAATGCCAAAAATAGAGTCATACCAATACTAGAATTGTTACTATTGTTTACTCAAATTCAATGAGAGGAAAGTGGTCAAACTAACTACCACTAAAGTTGATTACATAAGAGTGTAGCATATCTTCCAAAGTTTGTAGCGTTCTTTCATCTTGCCCATCCACCTGTGGGTGAAAGGCGGTGCTAAGGCTCTATGCTAAAAGGGTGCAGGAAATATCGTAATGCCCCATAAATCCTTTTCCAGTCTGAGCCTTAGAGCGTATTTGGTAAAGTGAAAATCCGAGTTAAAATATTTCAGAAATATCCTCCCAAATATGAAATACTTTGAATAATGTGGTAATATATTTGAGCATTAATTGAGATCATAGAGGTCCCCTAACTTATGGGCGAGTTGAAAGTTTTCCTACGTTTAGGTTTTAGCGACCGTCAAGATTTGGGTAAAATTCAATCGACCATAACTCCTTGCATATATCAAATTAGAAGACCTACTATATATCAAATGAAATATCTTTCCAATGATACTCATTTCGTCAAAAAATGATCTCGGAGCAAAGATTTATGTCCATTTTACTCCAGAATGTTTGGCTGGAAAACTAGTGACAACATTCGTGATAAGCTATCACGCCCGTAATGGCCTATCACCAATATCATCATCCCTGGGAAGATTTCTCATCCTAGTAATGACATTTTGTGATAAGCTGTCATACCTGTGACAACCTATCACCAATGTAGTCATCTTTAACCAGAAACTCAATATTTTACCTTTTTTACGACATTCGTGATGGCCTATCACGGATGTCGTCAAGAATACTTTTTCAGCAATTTAAGGGCATTTTGGTCATTTCTCATTTTTTAAGCCTCTATAAATATGAGAAACCCTCATTCAAACCCTAATTTCTCCATTTCTCTTCCAATTCTCTAAAGAGAGAATATCTAGGGTTTTAATTCAAGAACCCTAATCTTCCAAAAATAATCATAAATCTTTAATATTTCTTCAAGAACTAAGTTCCTCACAGTGTGGGCTTCGAGAATCATTTATTACATATACGGATAGAGTCTCAAGCATTAAAATTCATCCGACTTCAAAGGTTAAGGTATGTAGATATTGATTCTTGGGTCCCTTTCATCTAAGAAGCTCAAGAATCCTATTGATAAAAACTAAAAGATTTTTATATTTGTAAGTTGTTAATGATTTGTATGAGTTGAAATGGATGTTCAAGGTGTTGTGGTGTTTTGATTTATGTTTGTATACAAAATTTATGAGCTTTAACCCTAGTATGTAGAACTAATGTGATAGAACCTCTTGAAGTTATTTTCTATGTAATGTGTTCATGACTTGTGGGTGTAGAAATGGTTGAATAAGTGAAGCATGTCCCCCATAGGTTTGATAAAAATGCCAAAATGAATGAATTATTCCATGGTAGTAGGAAATTTCCAAATAAGTGTGAACCCGTGCATGCCTAGTATTTGATAAAATGCCTTAGTGAGTGAAATATGCCAAGATAGCATAAAATCCCCAATTAAGTTGTGACATGACAGTAAGAAGTTTCCCCAAGCTATGTGATATCCAAACACATGTCAAGACTGATATAGGTATGAAATAGCTAAGGTAAAACCTTGTTGAATGGAGTACGTTCTAGTAGCATGTTTCCCCTACATTATTATATGATTATGATTCCGAGATGCTTAAAGTGACCCCTTGATGACTACGATGATGAATAGACATTTGTGATTCCTAATTATTGAAGAGTTGTGTTAATGATTGGGAAGATGCTTTAATGATTATGATGATGCATGAATGATTATGATGATACATGAATGATTGTTATGATGAATGAATGATTACGTTTTACTTTTATGTTATCGAGTCCTGGGGGTATTTATACCCGACAATAGAGTTTTTATCTAAAGCCCTTGTCAGTTTCTTGATAACTCCAGTCGAGCCATGATTCTCTAAACTCAGTAAACTATAGAACTCTGTATCCTCAGATAAGTTAGAACTTAAGAAAGCTCAGTAATATTAGTTTTCTCTATAATCTCTGTATCGCTAGTAATCTAGCCTCAGTCCTGTAATCAATTCAGATCTAATAGTATTTAAGTTTAATCTCAGAATCAATTTGAGTAATCTATTCAAGCTTTGTATCGTCAGTCAGATACCATGATTTGATACTTTTTCCGTCAGATACGAAACTAAGTAATCTCACCGTAACTCATTTAGATATTTTGATAAACATGATCAGTAACAGACTCAGTTCAGCTGTTTTCAGTTGAGAATTCAGTTTAGAGTCTTTCAGTTGGGAGTAGAAGGTAGAACCGAGTGAGGGAAGGGATGGTGGCTCTCCCGTTAGAGAGGCTGAGTCATTAGGAGCAATCCCTAAACTCAAAAACTGTGTATCCAACACAGTATATAGGAGTCTCCCCTCAGTAGAGGTTGTCACCGTCAGAGAGGTTTGACTATTATATTGCCTCAGGCCAACTTCGTACGAGGGTCATCCCATCAGAGAGGCTTGACCAGAGAGGTCTTTACCTGTGGCATAATATTGATACCCTTCCAGCTGGGGTTATAGGTTGGACCCCACCTATGGTAGGTTAGGGCATGTCAGTCAAGTAACTATTTCCTATAGTTGCAGTTTTAGTATCACTCTTCAGAAATCAAGACTGTATGGTACAACCGTCTATCCCAGTATGAAACTCAGATAGTTCCATTAGTTCATGGACCATCCCATTAGATAGGCCTGGTCTCATATGTAGATACTTATTATCATTATTAGAGATCTCCCGTCAGAGAGGGTTGATCTCAGTCTCAGATTCAGTTGAGTATTCTCGTGATCATATCTAAAGATCTCCTATCAGAGAGGCTTGATCTCAGTCTTAGACCATGTTGAGTATTCTTATTATCATATCGAGAGATCTCTCATCAGATAGGCTTGATCTCCATCTCAGATTCTTTACTCTATTGAGTATTCTTGTTGTTAGATTCGGACATGATCATACTTTTTATCATTGATAATCACTTCCAGAATAATCTATTAGAATAGTTGATCTCTAATTCTATCAGTCGAAAGAAGTAAGCTCAGAATTTAGTCCTTGATATAAGTATATATAGATCCTCAATTATCAGTATCAGATGAGTCAGTGTTTCAGTATCTCAGTGTTAGTAGTGAGTTTAATCTGTAGTAAAGTGGTATCTAAGTTTCAGTATCTAAAGTTGCGATGATTGTGTTCATGGTCTGTACATTCATGTATGTGTTCTCATGCGGCATTTTTATGATTATTCAATTTAGATATTGTGCATGCATGAACCCTTACATTAGCCTACCCCGACTACATACTCAATACATTCCTGCACTGACGCATTTGCGCTATGGTATTTTATTTGACACCATAGGTTCAGAGGCACAGGATCCAGAGTATCCTCAGCAGTTCAGTCCCAGTCAGCAGTAGTAGCAATGAGTCCTCTTCTTTCGAGAACGAATCTCAGTTTACTATTATTTCTTCAGACTTTATTTATTTTCAGTTGATGGAGTTAGTTAGGGACTTATCCCATCAACTCCACAGTTCAGATAGTTTAAAGGCTTTCCAGATCGATGTTGTTGATGTGTATTATGAGTATTCATAGATGTATTGAACCTTATGGCTAGTTTTTGTATTTATTTTAGATATTATGCAGTATATAGATACAGATATCAGTAAAGAGTTAACTTGTGATCCTTTGGGGTCATGAGCACCATGTGACGTATCGAGATGGGATTTCAGGACATTACAAACCTGGTATCAGAGCCTAAGGTTCAATAGTGTCCTAGGGAGTATGAAAGCCTCATCTATTAGAGTCTTATGTATGGATGTGTAGCGCGCCACATTTATGTACAACAGGCTACAGGATGTTCTTAGGAGCAGTTTCTCTTCTTTCAATGATTACTTCATACGAGTGAGCATGAGCTCAAGTTGATCCTCAGTCTAATCCACTTTTTTCTTCTAATTACAGAGTATGCCTCCTCGCAGAGATTTTGTTCGTGAGGTTGATGACCAGCCCCCTCAGCCAGTAGATCTTGAGAATGAGAGTATGTCACATACAGAGTTTCGAGCCAATTTCCAGGCGCTAGCCCAAGCTGTGACTAATGTTCATGGCAACTATCAGGCTACAGTCCCACCTTAGCAAGATGGGAATTCTGCTGCAGCTAGGATTAGAAGCTTCATTAAAATGAACCCGCCCAAATTTTTTGGGTCAGTAGTAGGTGAGGACCCGTAGTTGTTTCTAGAGGAGGTAAAGAAGATCACTCATATTATGCATGTTTTTGAGGAGGAGAGTGTTGAGTTAACATCTTATAGGTTGAAAGACATTGCTAATGATTGGGTAGTGATATGGGAGAAAAGTAGAAGGAAAAATACAGCTTTCATGACTTGGCTAGAGTTTTAGAGTACCTTTATAGCTAGGTTTTTCCCACTATAGATGAGAGAGGCTAAGGTAGAAGAGTTCATGAACCTAATTCAACGTTCCATGACCATTAAAGAGTATTTTCTTAAGTTTAACCAATTAGCTAAATATGCTCCCGACTTGGTAGCTGACCCTAGAGCGAGTATGAGTAAGTTTTTGTCTAGGGTGTTGAGTGATGTGTTGAAAGAGTGTAGAGCTACCATGCTCAATATAGATATGGATCTTTCTAGGCTAATGATGTATGCACAATAAATTAAGGAAAATAAAATGAATGAGAGAAAGAGAGTGAATAAGAGAGCCAAGATAGGTAGTTGTGGTTTCCCGCAGGCAGGGTCACAAGGTGGTAGTAGTTCTCAGTATAGTCATGAATTTTAGTTGTAGATCTATCTTCAGCTAGTGTACTCACACCTGTGTTTGGGGGTGTCAGATCTGAGAGAGCGCCAAGTTCCAAAGCCTAGAGTAGTGCTATTGGTGTTTGTACCCATCTGCGTTGTGGAGAGTGTGGCAGGCACCACCAAAGTGTGTTTAGAGCTAGTAGTGATGTGTGTTTTGGTTGTGGTAAGCCAGGCCATAGAATGCGAGAATGTAGAGTGTTGACTCAAAGGGGTAGACTTTATGTGTTTCAGGCTCGCCTTGATCGGGAAGGATTCCCTGAAATAGACCAAGATATGTTATGAGCCCTTTATATTTATGACACGCATTGTTAGATCCTTTCCTCCTATTTTGATATTATATATTAGCATGATTTATGCATAAGTTTCAGATCTTGATCGGTCAATTATGACCCAGTCTGTAGGTGTCCCGTGCACCACTTTAGTATTTCAGCGAAGTGTGTTTAGAGGGACATAGAGTCCCAAGGGAGAGATACCCCATAATATTATGATGTTGCATTCCATTAGATTCATTTTAATAAATGTTTAGATTTTCTTTATGAAGTTAGCATCAGTTGTCATTGCATTGTCGATCGTACTTTCAAGAGTCAACTTAGTTGGACATTCATGCATTTGATATGCACATTTAGTAGAAAGAGTTCAGCTTGTCAGCGTGTGTTCAGTCGTGTATTCATGAGATCATCTCAAATATGAGCCCATGCATCATATATGCATGTGTATTATGAGAATTGAGCTATAAGTATCATCAGTCGAGTATTCCACGCATCAGATATACATGCCCATTGTGAGAACTCTATATGTCAATCGATCTAGTTGTGTAGTCCTGATCTGAGATGTTTCCATTTCTAGAGTAAGTTCTGTTGATCCATATTCTCAGTCTATCAAGCAACATTCGAGGATGAATGTTCTCAAGGGGGAGATAATGTAATGACCCGTAAAATTCTTTTCCAGTTTGAGCCGTAGAGCATATTTGGTAAAGAGAAAATCTGACTTAAAATGTTTCAAAAATATCCTCCCAAGTATGAAATACTTCGAATTGTGTGGGAATCTATTTGAGCATGAATTGAGATCATAGAGGTCCCCTAACTTATGGACGAGTTGAAAGCTTTTCTATCATTTAAGTTTTAGTGACCGTCAAGATTTAGGTCAACTTTAATCGACCATAACTCCATTTATATATTGAATTAGAGGATCTACTATATATCAAATGAAATCTCTTTGAATTATCTTTCCAACGATACTAATTTCATCAAAAAACGATATTAGAGCAAGGAGTTATGCCTATTTTACTCCAGCATGTCTGGCAGGGAAACTGGTGACGACATTCATGATAAGATATCACGCCTGTGATGGCCTATCACGAATGTCGTCAGCCCTAGGTAGATTTCTGGCCCTAGTGATGACATTTTGTGATATGCCATCATGCCCGTGATGGCCTATCACCAATGTCATCATCCTTAACCAAAAACTCAATATTTCACCTTTTCTTACCACATTTGTGACGGTCAATCACCAACTTGACAGCCTATCACAGATGTCGTCAAGAATATTTTTCCAACAATTTGAGGGCGTTTTTTCATTAGTATTTTGTTCATTTCCCATTTTTTTGAGCCTCTATAAATATGAGAAACCCTTATTCAAACCTTAATTTCTCCATTTCTCTTCCAATTCTCTAAAGAGAGAATATCTAGGGTTTCAATTCAAGAACCCTAATCTTCCAAAAATTATCCATAAATCTTCAAGATTTATTCAAGAACTAAGTTCCTCATAGTGTGGGCTTCGATAATCATTTATTACAAGTGCAGATAAAGTCTCAAGCATTAGAATTCATCTGACTTCAAAGGTTAAGGTATGTAGATATTGATTCTTAGGTACCTTTCATCGAAGAAGCTCAAGAATCCTTTTTTAAAAAAACTAAAAGATTTTTATTTTTGTGAGTTGTTAATGATTTGTATGAATTGAAATGGATTTTCAAGGTGTTGTGGAGTTTTGATTTATGTTTGTCTATAAAATTTATGAGCTTTGACCCTAGTATGTGGAACTAATGTGATAGAACCTCTTGAAGTTGTTTTCTATGTGATGTGTTCATGACTTTTGGGTGTAGAAATTGTTGAATAAGCGAAGCATGTCCCCCATAGGTTTGATAAAAAATCCCAAATGAATGAATTATTTCATGGTAGTAGGAAATTCCCAAATAAGTGTGAACTCGTGCATGCCTAGTGTTTGATAAAATGCCTTAGAGAGTGAAATGTGCCAAAATAGCATGAAATCTCCAATTAAGTTGTGACATGATAGTAAGAAGTTTCCCCAAGCTATGTGATATCCAAATATATGTCAAGACTAATATAGGTATGAAATAGCTGAGGCAAAACCTTGTTGAATGGAGTACAGTCTAGTAGCATGTTTCCCCTATATTATTATATGATTATGATTCTGAGATGCTTAAAGTGACCCCTTGGAGACTGTGATGATGAATATACTTTTGTGATTCCTAATTACTAGAAGAGTTGTGTTAATGATTGGGAAGATACTTTAATGATTATAATGATGCATGAATGATTATGATGATACATGAATGATTGTGATGATGAATGAATGATTCTTCTTTACTTTTACGCTATCGAGTCCTGGGGTATTTATACCCGGTAATAGAGCTATTTTTTAGTGCCCGTATCAGTTTCTCAATAACTCCAGTCGAGACATGATTCTCCAAACTTAGTAAACTATAGAACTCTATATCCTCAGATCAGTCAGGACTTAAGAAAGATCAGTAATCACAGTTATCTCTGTAATCTCTGTATCGCTAGTAATCTATCCTTATTCTCAGATCTAATAGTATTCAAGTTTAATCTCAAAAGTGATTTGAGTAATCTATTCAAGCTATGTATCGTTAGTCAGATACCATGATTCGATACCTTTTCAGTCAGATACAAAACTAAGTAATCTCAGTGTAATTTAGTCATGTCTTTTGGAGAAACATGATCAGTAATAGACTCAATTCAGTTGTGTTTAGTTGAGAATTCAGTTTAGAGTCTTTCAGTTGGGAGTAGAAGCTAGCATCGAGCGAGGAAAGGGATGGCGGCTCTCCCATCTGAGTGGCCGAGTCATTAGGAGCAATCCCTGAACTCTAGAATTGCGGAGCCAGCGCATGATATAGGAGTCTCTGATCAGTAAAGACTATTACCGTCTAAGAGGTTTGATTATCATATTTCCTCAGGCCGACTTCCTGCGAGGGCCATCCCGTTAGAGAGGCTTGACCAGAAAGGTCTTTACCCGTGGCATGGTATTGACACCCTTCCAGCTGGGGTCATAGGTTGGACCCTACCTTTGGTAAGTTGGGGCATGTCGATTAAGTAACTACTTCCCACAGTTGTAGTTTCAGTATCACTCTTCATAAATTAGGACTGTGTGGTACAGTCGTCTATCCTAGTATGGAACTCAGATAGTTCTATTGGTTCATGGACCATCCCATCAGATAGGCCTGGTCTCATATGTAGATGCTTATTATCATTACTAGAGATCTCCTATCAGAGAGGCTTGATGTCAGTCTCAGATTCAGTTGAGTATTCTCGTGATCATATCTAGAGATATCCCATCAAAGAGGCTTGATCTCAGTCTTAGACCATGTTGAGTATTCTTATTATCATATCTAGAGATCTCTCATCAGATATACTTGATGTCTATCTCAGATTCTTTATTCTATTAAGTATTCTTGTTGTCACATTCGGACATGATCATACTTTTTATCATTGATAATCACTTCCAGAATAATTAGTTAGAAAAGTTGATCTCTAATTCTGTCGGTCGAAAGCAGTAAGCTCAGAATTTAGTCCTTGATTTAAATACATGTAGATCCTCAGTTATCAGTATTAGATGAGTCAGTGATTCAGTATCTCAGTGTTAGTGGCGAGTTCAGTCTGCAGTAAAGTGGTATATGAGTTTTAGTATCTAGAGTTACGATGATTGTGTTCATGGTCTGTACATTCATGTATGTGTTCTCATGCGGCATCTTCATGATTATTCAATTCAGATATTGTGCATGCATGAACCCTTGCATTACCCTACCCCGTCTACATACTCAGTACATTCTTGTACTGACGCATTTGAACTATGGTGTTTTATTTAACACCATAGGTTCAGAGGAACAGGATCCAGAGTATCCTCAGTAGTTCAGTCCCTGTCACCATCAGTAGTAGTGAGTCCTCTTTTTTTTAGGACGAATCTCAGTTTACTATTATTTCTTTAGACTTTATTTATTTTCAATTGATGGAGTTAGTTGGGGACTTCCCATCAACTCCATTGGTTAGACAGTTTAGAGGACTTTCAGACGGATGTTGTTGATGTGTATTATGAGTATTCATAGATGTATTGAACCTTATGGCTAGTTTTTGCATTTATTTCAGATATTATGCAGTACACAGGTACATATATCAGTAAAGGGTTAGCTTGTGGTCCTTCGGGGTCATAAGCACCGTGTGACATCTTGGGATGGAATTTCGGGGCGTTACAAATATAATGAGAACTGTGTACCACAATTATAAATTATCGAGATAGGCGCACTGATGACATCCAAATAGTACCTTCTATCAGATGATGGTACAATCGTTGTCAAAATATAGTAAGCCAATGAAGATTGGGGCTGAATCCCCAGGGAATACGTCGAGTTGTAGATTTCAGATGTTGTAATCAACAGGCAAGAACTGGAAAAGAAAATGGGGAGATTTGTATAGAAATATCAAAAAAAGAGCAATTATCAACTTCGACTATGATCAGTATTGGTGAACAGTAAAATTATGTTCCCCCCTAGTTTCTCAACTCCGTAGGCTTATCATGCTTTGTTGAACCAATCCGATACCTTGCATGCAGAATCCATAAGTTATGTACCATCTATAGTCTTTTGAACGAGTAGATAAATTTTACCATTAACCTGTTGAGTCTCAGGATGTTGCCTTCCTAACCCTTATTTTGATCCTAATTAACTATTACCTTTTCAGTATTTAGTTATTAAATGAAATTTAGACATCTTACGTAGATAATACCTAGTAACGTGGATCGACAGCTAAACTCCAAATTACTGATGTCATTATGTTTTCCTAGTCACTAACCCTCTTTTGGAGTAAGTAGCAATAATCTAGGTGGAATCTTAACATTGGACACCGCTAAGAAATCTATTATAATAAAGATAATGCAATGTATACCGTGGGTATCAATTCAATTCAACAATCACACTTCCCCTACTTCATCAATCTGCTAGGGTTTTCACAACCATATCTATGGGTTTTAGCTGCTCATACTTGTAAAGAAATTGATATCATTCATAGTTGAAATCATAGATGAAATCACAATGATAAGAATTGTAAAAACTCGCAACTGTTACTGAATAAATCAATTGAAGTCAATACACGTAAATCCCAAGATCAAAATCGAATCTTGGAATCAAATATGTTTGTGAATATCAAAAGTGCGTAACTCCTACTAAAAACACATAAAAGGTATTATAGTACATGAGGAAACCCTAAAACAAAAGCCCAAGCAAAATAGGAGAAAACAGGGTCGGTGGCCACATGTGGTCCATACCCGTGATCTGGCACCGAGCGCAGGTAGTACCTGCGGTCTTATCCCTGGGCACACGTACAAACTATAGGTACCGGATGTCAAAAATCCTGCAAGTTTAACTCTAGGGATTTGGGTCTTTTGGCACTTGTTTCATGTACCTGTTGTAATACCCTGAACCTTTTCTAGTTTAAATTTGTTCCTAGAATGTTAAGGGATGTCTTCCTAAATGATTAATATTTGTTTCACATAGAATTTTCTAGATTTCAACTTTTTATTTTATGTGGGAAATTGAATAAGATTTTTATCAATACCAAATTCGCCTAAATCCGACACTCGGTGAAGAAGTTAGAGAATTTTTAAGTCGATAGTATACCAACTAGGCAGTCACCGCTTTGCGGTGAAGGACAATTTCATAATTGTCACATTCTAGTGAACCATCATGATGTTGGCATGTCACGGAGAGGTACATTTTCCCAATTGTCGAATTCATGTAACTCACCGCGATTAGGTCGCATTACTGTGAGAATACCGATGGGAAGGCCACCGTATTACAGTAGAGGCCAAATCAACATTTGTCAAATTCCAGTCGATCACCGCAATTGTACCGCATCGTGATAAACCCCAAAATAGAAATTGTCAGTACATAGTAAGTCACCACGATTCCATCGCGTCACGGTGGGTATCGCGATAACATATGCACCACGTCATGGTGAAGCCTTAAATGGCATTCCAGTTATGAATTTTAAATTCGAACGGCCGTTTGGTCTTTTTATTAATCCTCCAAATCGTGAAACAAATGATTAATGATGATATTGAGCAAAATAGGATCATTTTTCCCCAGAGTCCCTCAAATACAAACCCTAGGATTCAACGTTCATCTCAAGAATCCCAAGATTCCATCATCCTTTCTCTAAATTAGTTCTAGATTTAAGACTTTCAATCCAAGAATTCCAAGAATCAACCTTCAAAAGCACAAATAGCATCTCAAACCAAAATTGTTCATCAAATCAAGCATAATAAGGTATGTGGGATTTGATCAAGGACAAATCTTTAATCCTTGTGCCTAAAAACTTGAATTTTATTAAAGATTACATAATTTTCAAGTTGGGGTTTACATCCAAACTATCTTGTTTTGAGTTTAAGAATTTACAAGTGATTTGAGTATTGAAGTGCATTTTATCTCATTTAATTATGCTTTGAATTGAAGATTACTATTATGATTAGAACTTCCCTATAGTGAATTGATATTGTTGAATGATTTCAAGATGATTATTGAGAATGAAGCTTTATTATGAAATTCTGAACATTTTAGTACATATCCTTTAAAACCCAAGTATGAGTTTTGACATTTCATGAAGAGCATACTATTATCATGCTTTAACAAGCAAGTATTTAAATTTTAAAGAAAGATTGATCTTTGATCCTAAGCTAACATAGGAATCCACATTAGTCCTACAGTTTATGATTTAAATCAAAGAGAAGCATAATTGGTTTTAATAACAAACCCTTGTGCTTTTTTAAGGTGGATTTCCTAACAGTTCTAAGCAATAAGTATGGGAGTAGTATTTAGCACCGAGTTGTGTATGATTCAAAGGTCTATGCCCCAGAACTACAAGCTATTGTAGGTTTTAAGCGCCCATAGTAGGCTAAGACAGTGATCACTTAAGATAAGGTTATACTCCCTAGAAAGAGTATAACATCACTCCCCAATATGAGGTTTCTTTCTTAGGAGGACGAGACGTTGGACTCCATGTCAGCTCACATGGTTTAGTCAGTTAGAAGAAACTCCCTAAGTCCCAAAGTTCCAAAAATTTCTAAATATCCTAAAGTTTCTATGTCCTAAAGGAAAATAATAATAGAAAAGTTTTTTCGAAAACTAAGTGTAGAGGCTCGCACGGTTTTACTCAGATTAAGTTCTATTGGAAGTTAGTAGTTTCATATTTCAAATTTAGATGTGAGCTCTTTCTAAACTTAGATAGTATGACTTAAAGAGAATGTTTCTGTACAGCTTTTAGAACTAAACGTTGTGGCTCACTAGATTTATAAAGTTTGAATTGCGATGCATGATTTCATATTTCAGTATTTTAGACATTCCAGCTTATGTGAGACATTCATGTTTAGCATGCATCATTTTTCATTTATCAAGTATGATGATTTTTACTTATGCATTAAACCCCCATATACTCAGTACATCCTTAAAGTACTGATCCACATATATGTCTATAGGCTACATTGTCTTATAATGTTAGTCCAGGTGCTTAGTATTAGCAGCGTGAGTAGTTCGAGCATCTCTATCTACGCTCCCACAGTTGGTGAGTCCTCAAATTCGAGGGCCTACTTCTTCAGATTTCCAACTTTCATAGTATTTCATTTATTGTTTTTAGTTTAGTCTAAGTCAGTTGGGGGTCTGTCCCAATGGCTCTCTAATTCTTTAGTAGTAGAGGCTTGTCGAACTATTAGTTGATTTATAGAGTTTCAGTACTTGTTATTCAGATAGTATCTACAATTTATTCAGTTCTGTTTTGGTATCATACAGTATTATTTCTTGACTAGATTATATTAAAGTAAGGTTCAGATCTAGTAGCAGGCTGAAAGGGTTAGCTTAGGGCTACTCGTAGCCTTGAGCACTATGTGATGTCTTAAGATCAAATTTCGGGGTGTTACACCTACGGTCCGTAGGTCCTACATGCGGTTCGTAGGTTGACTTAGTAGGTTCCAGGAGTCATTTTTTAAGCTCATATTTAATTCTTAGACATGCTTTGATCATACTCAAGCCGAAAAATGTCCCGAACATCCATAATTGCTCCAGAAATTGCCAAAAACACCTTTTCACCCTTTTTGTGAACTTATCATCCAAAACATATCCAAAAGGCATCATATCTAATAAAATAACCTTAGAAACTTGCATCTTTTCCTTGTTTCAAGCATCGAAAGCACTATATTTCTATAGCACATCAACACCCTCAACTTAGAACGCCTGCATGTCCTTAGGCAACAAAACATAACAAAAATAAAAGAAATTCTTAGCTAGGAGAAACTAAGTTATTCAAGGCAGTCTGTCCACATTTAAAGCTCTAAACACAATATCCCCCTCCAATCTTATTTTTCAAAACCAACTGTGTATGAACATGAAGCACAACAATGTGACACAATGGGATCAAGGTATGGAAATTACATTAGCAACAGACAGCTACTCATATATACAAGTTATATTACTCGAAACAAGCAAATAACTAGAAATATAACTCAAGTTCCATCACAATATAAATGTCCCAATCACTCATATGAAATAATACATGTTAATACAGGGACAGTCAAGATACACTCACACTCAGAAGAGAAGTTAATACCATAGGCTTGCCCTTATTTTCTTTACCTTAGCATTCAGATAGTCAAGTTAGGATCACTATAGGACTTTCCTCAGCTTGTAAAGTAAGATTAGGGGCTGGTATGGTACATATAGACATATCAATTGACTAAGCCTCCTTGGCACTACCTAACCTTGAGGTCTCACTTATTAACTATTTTCACTTTATTTCAGCCCTTATTTCTTGTTTTTATTCTTTTATGCACATTCAGGCTGAGTATCGTTCTGTATTCTTTTTTTTATTTTTCACAACTTTTCTTTTCTTTTTATTTTTCTATCACACCTACCTCTACTAACTTCTTCTATAATTTTATCCTTTTTCATACCCATTTTACACTGCACACCCCTACTATAGCCACCCTCAACGTAGGCATTTTGCTTGAGTTGAAGTGCATAATATCCAAGGAGGAATAAGGCCAAAACAAGTTCATTGTAGCATAAATGGTAAGGTAAATGGTGAAACAAGAAAAATAGGCTATAAGGCTTAAAATAAGGATCAAGGAAAATAATTTACACATGTAAGGTCATTTAGGCTAAAAGTGGACTATCCGTTCCTAACCGACTATCCTTCAATCTAGGGAAGATTAACCAATCAAGTTCTGAATTCGACACACAAAGAGAATAAGGTAGTATCTCACATACACATAGTACATAGTAAATATTACCAAATACTACCTATCTGATTCATGCATTTGTTAGAAAGTGATTATCATATCCCTAATCCTAATGCCATAATTAGATCCATAATGTTCACACCTATATACATTTACACAGTTCTAAAACACAACTTTTTGGAAGGGCATAAAAAATCAATCATAACATTACTACTTCCCTAAGTACTTAAAAGTCCCTTAATTACACAAAAACAACACAATATGAAACATGTTACGCCTAAATATGTCAACTCTACTAGGAATAAGACTCTGGGGAAAAGAGGCACGAAACAAAAAAAACAAGAGGATATCAAGACCCACAAGAAGCCTCACCTCCAACTTAAAATAATGCATTGTCTCCAATGCATCAAACCTTTACAAAATAAGAGAGTTAAGAACATACTTGTGGCACCATAGGTGTGGAGATCTAATGTTAATCATGCAATACAAATATAAAATAACAAAATACATTGGGTTGCATCTTAAGCAGTGCCTGATTTACTATTGTGGCTTGAATCAATTCCCTTGGCTACTCATACTTCACCAAGGTCTATTTCAGCACAAACTCTAACTTCTTCCTGGTCTCCCATGTAGTATTTCGCGCGCTGCCCATTTACTTTAAATGGTACATCACCATCACTCTTTATCTCAATAGCACCATATGGGAACCCCTTAACCACAATGAATGGTCCAGTCCATCTTGATTTCCGCTTTCTAGGAAACAACCATAGTCTTGAATTTTGAACAAGACCAAATCACCGAGTTTGAATATTCTCTTCTTGATCTTCTTGTCATTGTACAACTTTATCCTTTCTTTTTATATGGACAAGCTCTCATAATCACAAATTCAAAATTCATCCAACTCATTCATCTTGCTCAACTTCAAGTTTATTGCATTGCGCCACTAAAAATTTAGCCTTTTTAATGCCCATAGTGCTTTATACTCAAGCTTAACCGGTAAGTAACATGCTTTTCCATACCCAAGTTGATATGGGGAGGCACCTATGGGGGTCTAATAGGTTGTATGGCAGGCCTACCATGCATTGTCTAACTTTCTAGACCAGTCAGTCCTGTTAGCATTCACAATTTTTGCTAATATGGACTTTATCTCTCTATAGGAGACTTCCACTTGCCCACTCGTCTGAGAATGGTAAGGTATTGCCACCTTATACCTTACACTATATCTATCAAGTAGAGCTTTGAACAAGTGGTTGCAAAGTGTGACCCACCATTACTAATAGTTGTACGTGGAGTGCCAAATTGCAAAAAGATGTTTCTTTTCAAAAAGGCAATGACATTCCTACTTTAATTATCTGGGAGTGCAACTGCCTCTACCCACTTTGATATATAGTCAACCTCTACCAAAATGTACCTCATACCTTAGGATCTCACAAAAGGTCCTAGGAAATCAATCCCCCACATATCAAATAACTCCAACTCAAGAATAAGTGTCATGGGGAGTTCATGGTGCCATGAAATATTGCCCTGATTTTGAAATTGGACATAGGCTTCTGCAAAATCATGAGAATACTTGTAAATAGAAGGAAAATATAACTCACACTATAGAATTTTGTGGGTTATCCATACCACTGTGGTGACTCCTAATTGGTGAAGAATGACAAGCTTCGAGAATGCTTACCATCTCTACCTCTGGAATGCATCTCTGAATCACACCATCAGCTCAGCTCCTAAATAAGTATTGCTTATCCTAGAAGAAATTCCTTACCTCATGTATAAATCTCTATTGGTGCTGGTAGGATAGATTATTTTGCACAATATTGCTTGCCAAAAAGTTGGCAAAATTAGCAAGCAAGGGGATCAAATCATGAGATACTCCCAACACTCGCTCATCAGGAAAAGCATCATCCATCTCAATATTATCCCCTAGTTTCTGTATGGTCTCCTCCTTAAGTCTAGATAACTGGTCTGCAGCTTGATTTTTATTTCTTTTTTAGTATTTGACTTCGAAATCATACACCAAGAGAACCGAACAAATCAGTCTGGGTTTGGCATTTTTATTCGACATTAAGTACCTCAAGGTTGCATGGTCAGTGTGCACTATAACCTTAGTCCCAATCAAATATGACCGAAACTTTTTAAAAGTAAAACCACTATAAGTATCTCCTTCTCTGTAACTGTTTAATTTTTCTCTATGGGGATTAAAGGTTTGTTGGGATAGTGGATAGGATGAAGTTTCTTATCTCTTCAATATTCTAGAGCATCTCCCCAAGACTACTCCTCTTACCTCATATATTACCTCAAAAGGTGCACACCAATCCGAAGACACAATAATGGGTGTTGAAATCAACCTTTTCTTTAGGCATTTGAAAACCTTATTACAATTATCATCGATCAAAAATTTCACCTATTTCTCTAAAATCTTGCATAGAGGACTTATAATTGTAGAGAAGTCCTTGATACACCTTCCATAAAAGCCTGCATGACCCAAAAAACTCAGTATGCCTCAAATTGACACTAGCGGTTGTAGCTTCTCAATCACCTCAATCTTTACTTTGTCCACCTCAATACCATGTATAGAGATCTTGTTCCCTAGCATGATACCTTCTTTTACCATAAAGTGGCATTTTTTCTAATTTGGTACCAAGTTGCACTCTTTACATCTTTGTAGTGCACAGGCCAAATGGGCTAAGCAATCATCGAATAAGCCCCCAACCACTGAAAAGTCATCCATGAATACATCAATAGTGTCTTCCACTATGTTGGAGAATATAGACATCATACATCTCTGAAAAGTGGTCGACGCATTACACAACTAGAACGGCATCCACTTGAATGTAAATGTCCCATAGAGTCAAGTAAAAGTATCCTTTTCTTGGTATTCGAGGGAAATCATGATTTTATTTAAGATTGAATACCCGTCAAGAAAATAGTATCAATCCTTGATGCTAATATGTCCAATATCTGATCCATGAATGGCATAGGGATGTGGTTTTTTTAATGTCCACTTGTTCAACTTCCTATAGACCATGCATACTGTAATACCCCTCATGTTTCTAAGCTAGGAAGTGAATAGGTATTCCTACGTATGAAATCTCCTATCTTGTGATTCATACTTGAGTACATGACTTACAATGAATATCCTAGTTATAGGATAGCTTATGATGCATTAATCATGTTCATATGAGTCATTTAAGGTAATACAAGCTAAGAGTTTTTGAATCCATCAAGTTTTAATGTTCGATTTTGCAAAGGTCATATTTGAACGAGCATAAATCAATGTTAATGTGGTATTTTGGCTGATTTAGTCCCACCAAATTGTAGAGAATTGAATTAGCTTTCCAATGATACCAATTTTGCCTTAATTCAATACCCGAGCAAAAAGGTATGCCCATTTTCGTGAGAGACAGTAAGGATGGCGATTGGTTAGGTGCCGCCAAACACAAGCATAGGCGATTGGTTAGGCACAGCCCAACCTAGCTTAGGAAATTATTTGAGTGCCACCTAAGTCAGTTCCAGGTGCTAAAAATACTCCGTTTTGAATTATTTTAAGGGTAATAAAGTCTTTTAACACTCTTTACACATCCCTAAACTTAACCCTATGAAATATATAGCTTCTAAACATGTTAAAATCCTATTATCATCTCAAATCTCATCATCCAAGAGCACTAAAAGAGAAAAAAAACTAGGGTTGTGTAACTAAGCTTGAAGATCCGATTTCAAAGAAATTCCTCCGTCAATCATCAAGAATCTTCCTTTTAAGGTATGCATGAGTTGATTTATGGATCTCTTTCATCCATAAATCTTAAAAACCCTCTTTTTCATTATAAAGTATGATTTCTGTATTGTTGGGTGTTGATGATCATGTTGTTGATATTGGGTGATTCCCAAGATGGAATCTTTATATGTTTTTATGAATTTCATGATATCATATGAGTTGGAAACATGTAAATTGGGTTGTTCATGATTTATAATTTGATGATTTCACCTATGCTTAAGATTTTCATGTAAAGTATTTGATAAAATGCCTAAGAAACTAGAAATCATGCAATATAGCTAAATTGTGACTAAGTAAAGGATTTATGATATGCCCTTACGTTCCAATGACTTCTATGTTGATAATGTGCCTTCTAAATGTTGTTGGAATACTCATGAACTATTCTTATGAGATTATGCTATGTTTACTTGCAAATACTCTTATGAATAAGATGTAGGATAACCATTCAATCCACATGAACTTCCATTCTATTGGAATGTGTTGGCAATATGATTATGCAATGAACATGATATTAAGATTGTGCAAGTACTTCCATGTGATATGAAATCCTTTACATGCAATACATTGTTGATAACCATGCTTATTATGAGATCCCTACTTATGATATTTTAAATTAGGGACTCTATTTTTATGATGAAGTCAATCATGTGTGTCAGTTTCCTTCCATCGAGTCCTGGGGGTACTTATACCCAAAACTATAGCTGTGTGCCTAGAGCCATGTCATGTTTCACGATATCCAAACTCAAGCTATAATTCCATAGGCTTCAGTCTATCATGTGACTCATGAAAACCTTCTGATCTTAGTCAGTTATCAGATATCAGTAACATTCCGCTAGTCAATAGAATTCAGTAAGATTAAGTCATGCACAGTTAGTTATTCATGTCGAGTCCCTCCAGATGGGAGTAGAGGTTAGCACCGAGTGAACCCAAGGATAGGAACTCACCCCCTAGTTCAGGGTGTGATTCTTAGTAGTCATTCTTATGTTCCAGAACTACATAGCCAGTGTAGTTTGAGACATCTTAACCCATCAGATTAGGATTGATGTGGTGGCTTGACCCGTCAGTTTAGGGTTCCCACCATTCTCATTGAGTACCCGCCAGATAAGGGTCACTCACAGGCTGTCCTTAGTCATGGCACGGTATTGACACCCCTCCAGTCGAGGAAAATATTAGACCCCATCTTAGCCATAAAGCCATACATGGGGCATGTCGGTTAAACACTACTTCCCACAGTTTTAGTATCAGTGTCAGTAAAAGAACTTAGGGCCTTCTTCAGATTTTAGTATATACAAAACTGTCAGATACAGTCGTCCATGTTATCAGTTTCAGTATCAGTCATGACAGTTATTAGTAAACTATGTATTA
>NC_061121.1:206389230-206402402 GCF_002878395.1 Capsicum annuum
GTGTTTAACCGACATGCCCCATGTATGCCGTTATGGCTAAGATGGGGCATGTCGGTTAAACACTACTTCCCACAGTTTTAGTATCAGTGTCAGTAAAAGAACTCAGGTCCTTCTTCAGATTTTAGTATATACAAAACTGTCAGATACAGTCGTCCATGTTATCAGTTTTAGTATCAGTCATGACAGTTATTAGTAAACTATGTATTAATTTACAGGTCATGCTATCACGTATTCATGGTCCCAGTTTCTATATATATGTGTGTTTGCACTCCCACGTTCATATTAGTCAGTCAGTGTTGTTCATGCATGAAACCCTTTATGTTCAGCCTACCTTCCTCGTATACTCAGTACTCCGGTTGTACTGACACATTTGTGCTATGGTGCTTTCTTTTCATGTTACATCATAGGTTCCGAGACACGAGCTCCAACCTAGCAGTAGCGGTAGCATTCCAGTCGTAGAGACACAGTGAGTCGTCATTGATTTGAGGACAATATAATTTGATTCATTTATTTATTTCTTCAGTTCAGTTTTACGGAGTTAGTTGGAGACATGTTCTTTCAACTCCTTATTCAGATAGTTTAGAGGCTTTCAGATTTATGTTCAGATTTACGTTCAGATTGAGTTGTTTTGGGTATTTTCACCCACATGATTGTATTCAGTTGAACCTTATGGCCTTACAGTTCTATGTATTCAGCCTTACTATATCATGATTTGCAATATACAGGTACAGATATTAGTCATGTGTTAGCTTATGGTCCCTTGGGGTCATGAGCACCATGTAGCATTCTGGTTCAGAGAATTGGGGTGTTACACATACTCTTCACCTAGTCACTCGCCTCATTGGTAATAATTCATTCCTCTTATTTGGAACTACTTTGACTTCTCCTTTCTTAGGCATGCATTGAATTGGGCTTACCTATTTGTTGTTTGCAATGGTAAAAACCACCCCCATATCTAACCACTTGATTATCTCATTATTCATTACCTCCTATATTGGAGGATTTAGTCATCTCTAATGCTCAATACTGGGAATACTCTTGTAATACCTCAAAAATCCAAACCAATGTTAGAGCTATGTTTCAAGCTCATGCAAAGTATCTTGTAGTTCTTTGGTAGTTTTTTGAGCAATTTTAATGTGTATTAAGACCTTAAATAACTCTCAGCTATTAGACGGATCAAAATATTCCTTACCGATTGAGATTTTAGGAAGAATGTTGCTTTAGTCAACTTCAAACTAACATATCTTTTGATCTATTGAGAATTTTAAAGATCAAGACCCACCAAATTCTAGGAAATTTAATTAGCTTTCCAACGATATAAATTTTACCCAAATTCAATAATCGGGTGTGAAGTTATGGCACTTTTAGAGAAAAATAGTAGCCTAATGCGATAAGGCCGCATCACGGTGATGGCCAAAATCACGTTCTTACTTTTCCAGTGGACCACTATGATAATGTCATATCACGTCAAGGGGAAATTTAGCATTAGTAGGGTACCATAATGGCGTCGCGTCACTCCAAGCTTCCAGTTCAGAATGTCCATTTCCAGTAGCGCAACGCGATAGCACTGCATCACACCATTGGACAAGTTAATTTGATTTTAATTGTGATTTTACCATAAACCCCATGAATCTTGATTTTATACCATGTTTACATGAACTCATTATTGTTATTAAATCTCTCACATTTTATACTATTATTTATTGATTTAAACCATAATTAGTGATGTTGATGTTGAAATCATGCTATTACTACAAGCTTTGAACTATTCCCATGCTTAGCTTACACAATCCATATCAAGTGTTTGATGAAATGCCTTCAAAAATGAATTTTGAATTACTACTTTCATATTATGTCTCCAAAGTTTTAGTACTATTTTGCTATTATTGTTATCGAGTCCTGGGGGTTGTGAATACCAGAAAACTTAGTTGTTTACTTAGCCTCAGTATCTTCAAAATAGTTTCAGACATGTTATGAGAAGTATCAGTTCAGTCAATTATCATGATCAGTTAAACTTAGAATAGTTCAGTATTCTGAGTTAGTTCAGTTAGGAGTAGGATTTAGCACCGAGCGAGTGCTGTGATGATGACTTCCCAGTCAGTTAGGAAGAGTCATTAGTAGCAATCCCTATACTCCTGAACTATCAAGACAGTGTAGGATTCGAGAAGTCAGCCGTCAGTTTAGGCTTGACTACCTCCTAGGGGTCACCCGTCAGTTTAGGCTTGACACCCTTTGTCCTTCGGGATAGTACATCAGTGGATTCATACAGCCAGTGTTAGTACCCATGGCACGGTACTGACGCTCTTCCAAATGGGGTCACTAGTTGGACCCTAAATTTTTCATTACAGCATGTCGATTAGATGATAGCTCCCACAGTCTCAGTCCAATAATCAGCCCAGTAATTTAATTTTTGTTTTTCTTGACCATAGCATAGAGATATTAGTTATTCATGTATAAATACTCAGTATTTCAATTTATAGATTATATTCCTAACATGTTTTATGTTTGGCCATGCATTCTCAATATTTACAGATTCCATGCATTTTATTTAGTACTTCATGTTATTCATTCAAACAGTTATTACTCCTATGCATGAAATTATGCATATTAGTCTACCTCATTTAGCATACCACTACATTCAAAGTACTAATCGCATACTAGTTTCTTATGCTATACTGTCTAATATCATAGGTTCGTACACTCAGTTCCTGGATTGTGTATAGACATATTATATTATCAGCAGTAGCAGTGGCAGGTCCTCATAATTAAAGGACATGGTTTATTCACATCAAATTATTCATTCATTTTTAGTATTTTTCTCATTCAATCGGAGTTAGTTGGGGGTTTGTCCCATCAGCTCTATAGTCAGTCAGTATAGGCTTTTCAGACTAGTATAGACAATCAGTCAATTTTGTTATTATTTTATTAGTTTTTGTTATTATTTTATTGGTTTCAGACAGTTGTTTCCAATTGTTGTTTCGAGATTTAAGATCTCGTATTGATTTCAGTTTCTAAAATCTTATAGCCTATCAGTTGTTTTTCTACATATGTTATTATATTGTTTAGTGCTCACAGGAGGTACCAGCTCATGGGTTAGCTTGTGGTCCCTCGGGACTATAAGCTCCATGTGACACCTAGGGTGTACTCTCGGGGCATTACAAACTTGGCATCAGAGCCTAAGCCTTTAAAGTATCCTAGGAAGTCTAAAAGCCACATCAAGTAGAGTCTTGTAAATGGGTGTGAAGCGCTCCACACTCATGGATAAGCCTAAGCCTTTCAGTGTTCATGTCGTGTGACTGAGCATGAGCTCATATGAAACTCCCTGTCTAATCTATTCTAGCTTCTATTTATAGAACATGCCTCCCATAAAGACAAATGGAAAAATAAATGTGAACCAGCCAGCATCTCCGCCCGTTCAGGAAGATCCCCTAAACAAGTATGTTTCTTATGCGGAGTTCAGAGTAGTGTTGTAAAAGATGAGTGCCTTACCGCCAATGTTTAATAGCAAGGTAGGGCTAGGATATGTCACTTCTTTAGTTCATGGAATTCTGAAAATCAAAAGGCAATGCCTTTGCAAGAAAGACGACATAGAGAGGTGAGGCGAGGCAGCAACAATGGCATAGCCTTTTAGTTTTTTTTAAAAAAATAGGGTTTTAGGTATATAAGCTAATTTTAGGGCTTATTTACACATTTTAACTCTACTAACCTACTAATTGGTGCCTGCGGTTCCTACCATTCATCTCACAAGTTTGATTCCGGTGACTTTCGCTACTACGGTAAGAAGTGATTTCTATTTTTTTTATTCTTTCTTCTTCTTCTTCTTAATCCAGCGATTGGACTTGTATTTTGGAGCTATTTTTTCTTCCTCTTTTTATCTTCTCTTCTATTTACAGGCCGACATTACTGTATCTGTAACAGTGAACTTGTCTTACAAGACATACACTGTTACAGTGTTATTATAATAGTAACTAGTGTCCACTGTCCAGTAAGCTCTTAATTCTTACTATGTAATTTTTTTAATAACTTATGTAGAATTAACATAATATGATGGTAATATACTAATTAAATTATTTGATCATTAACAGCTTTTAATTTCATTGGCGACTCAATCTACTAGTAGCAAGCAAAAGGACATAGGATGGAATTATGGTACACAAGGACCAACAAAAGATGTGGCGATATGTAATTTTTGTCTACATACTATAAATGGCGGTATTATTCAATTCAAACAACACTTGATAGGTGGAAACAAAAATGTGAGGATAGGTCAAACATGTCCGGCAAATATTAGGGATAAAGTAAAGGCATTTGTTGATAGCAAAGCTGTAACAAATCCAAAGAATCAAAGATATATGTCGTCATATAATAGTGTTGATGATGATGATGACATGAATAAACATGAGAAAATGATGCCTCCCTCCAAATATCAAAAAATGTCTTCGAGTGGTAGTGTTTCATCATCCGCACATTTGACGAAAGGTCCTACGAATAGGTTTTATCTACAAAAGCCACAATATAACACCAACTTTGAAAAGGCAGGAGTAGGAGGAGGACGAGAAATTAATGACACAAAAAAGATCTTAAGGGAGCGGGCGATCAATAATTTTGCAGTACGGATGTATGATGCGAGCCTCCCATTTAATTGTGTTAATTATAATTCATTTACTAACTTCATATAAGTGGTAGGACAATATGGATCGAGAATGGATCCACCTACCTATCATGAAGTTAGAGTTTCTCAATTAAAGAAGGAAGTAAAGAAAGTTGATGAACTTATTAAGAAGCATAAGGTGCAATGGCAAAAGTATGGTTGTTCCATTATGATGGATAAATGGACAGCTTGTAATGGAAAAATGATCATTAATATTTTGGTCAATTTTCCAATAAGGAGCATCTTTCTTGGTTTTGTTGAAACTAGCAATGAGTCCATCACTGGCACTAAGATGTACAGCTTGTTTGAGAAGATAGAAGCTATTAGATCGAAAAATATTATACAAGTTATAACTAATAATGCCAGTAAGAATGTAAAAGTGGGGGAGCTTATGAGGGTTGTGTACCCACATATCTACTGGACTCTATGTGATGCTCATTGCATCAATTTTGATTTTGCAAGACATATTAATCCATATGCCTTAGGTAATACTTAACACCTCTTTTTTTAGTTATTGCTTATTACTAAAGTATGAATATTTATTAAGCTAATAGTTGATATAATGTATTTTACAGTTTTTAAGAAGGCCACAAAGGTGGTTTCTTACATAAGTCAAAGGCCGTTGTTGTTGAACTTGATAAGAAAATTCACCAATGAGAAAAATTTGGTGAAACCGACCAAGACAAGATTCACAACAGCCTTTTTGACTTTGGAGGCTATGTACAAACAAAGGAATAATTTGAGAACCTTGATCATCTCCAATGAATGGAGTTTAAGTAAATTTGCAAAGGAAGTTTTGGGGAAAGAAGTTTCCGCCATTCTTTATTCTGAATATTTTTGGAATGATGTAGTCAAGGCTCTTAAAGTTTGTGGTCCTTTTTTCTCGTTCCTTCACTTGGTGGATAGGGAAGAAAGACTCCCAATGGGCTATATGCTTGAAGCAATAGATAAGGCGAAAGAAACTATTCAATGAGCGTTTGATAGAGTTTTGAGGCATTATGAGAAAGTCCTCAAAATAATTGATTTAAGGTGGACTGACCAACTCAAGCGACCATTTCACTCTACCGGGTATATTTTGAATCCGGGATTGTACTTTAAATCAATGATGAGTGAGGAGAAAATTGCTAAAGTGTAGGAGAATTACTACACTTGTGTTGAGACGATGGTCCCGATCTTTCCACACAAGATTTACTACTTGCTGAGCTTGCCAAGTACAAGAGTTTGGATGGATTTTTTGGCTCTTGTCAAGCTGTTAGTGCCTGAGATAGAAGGTCACCGGGTTAGTGAATATTTAATTGGTTTAGTTATTTTATTTTAAAGCACCTTAAGTTATTGACTTTTTTATTCTTGTTAACCTTTAATTTTTTTCTGTAGTTAAGTGGTTGTCCCTATTTGGCAATGGAACTCCAAATTTGCAAATATTTTCCATGAGAGTTCCGAATTTAACTTGTAGTGCATCTAGATGCGAGCAGGACTAGAGTGTCTTTGAACATGTGGGAATGAGTTACAATATTAAACTTTATATATTAAATCAACTATTATTTGAATCTAATTATTAACTACTTTATTATGTACAGATTCATTCCAAGAAGAGAAATAGGCTTGAGCTATCGCATCTCAATGATCTAATGTACATTAAATACAATAGAATATTGGCACATCGCTATGATATTCGCGATACCATTGATCATATTATCTTGGAAAATATTGAAGATGCTAATTCATGGTTACTTGTTGACCCCGATGATCAAGAAGATGAACTGGTGTATGATAAAGGTAATCTTAATTGGGGCATTGTTGCTATGGCAGATGGAGCCGATGAAGATAATATCTATGGACTTAGGGGAAAGTCAAGGTCAAGGTTACTTAAAAAGGGAAAAGAGACAAGTTCAATCCAGACTCGGGTCCTAGTTAATGAAGAATTCGAAGAGGAAGAATATGAGGGGCAATAAAATGAAATGCATGTCGGAACTGAAGATTATGCAAATCTTGAAGAAGAATAAACTTGTTTTATGCATATTGAATTGTTGAGTCATTTAAGTTCTAGACTTTTAGTATCTATCTACTATCTATTTTTAATTCTTCAATTGAAATATTTCCTAATATATTAGAGTTATTGAAATTTTGTTCATTTATATATTATTTTAATTTTTTTATATTAATTGTCATCGTACATTCAAAAGTTGCTCGCCTCGCCACTCGCCTCACCGCATGGCGAGGCGGGTCCTTCTCGCCCATTGCTGTCCAAAACATTGGTTCAAAGTTGCATTCACTACTCTAGCTCACTCTGTAGCGGCTCAGAATGTTCAGCCCGCCGCTGTCCCGGCCAACCCAGTGGCCAATACTACCTTTATTTTTAAGATCCAAATTTGAAGAGGATCCGCAGGAATTCTTAGACATGGTTCAAAAGGTAACAGACATTATAGAGGTGACTTCTAGTGAGAGTGTTGAATATGATGCTTATCAGCTGCAGGATGTAGCCCACACCTGGTTTAAGTAGTGGAAAAGAGATAAAGGCACATATGTAGGGCCTTTAGAGTGGGAGGAGTTTTCTACAGCCTTCTTAGATATATTCTTCCTATTGAAGATGAGGGAAGCCAAAGTATTAGAGTTTATCAACTTGAGGCAGGACAACATAAGTGTGAAGAAGCATTCCCTTAAGTTAACTCAGTTAGCTAGGTATGCTCCTTATGTGGTGGCTGATAGCAGGTCTAGGATGAGCAAGTTCAGTTTTGGAGTATCTGACAGTGTGGTCAAAGAGTGTAGGACTATGATGTTAATTTAGGAGATGGTTATATCTAGTCTTATGGTCCATACTCAACAGATTGAGGAGCAGAAGAGTAAGGAGAAAGAGAGAGAGAGTAAAAGGGCTAGAATAGGTAGCTTTAATTTTACTCTAATAAAGTCAGAAGGTGCTAATCATCCTTATTTCCATCAAAAATCTTTAGCTCCTGCCCCATCTTTAGCTAGTACCCCTGTTGCCAAATTTAGAAATGATAATAGGGATAGAGCGCTAGGCTCTAAGTCCCAAGGTAGCGTAAATAATAGTCGTACAAATCCTCTTTACCAGAAATGCGATAGAAACCATCAGTATGAGAGTGGAGTTGGTAGTGATGTATGCTTTGGGTATAGCAAACCAAGCCATCGGTCATCAGTTAGTTGCTCAGAAAGAAAGGTATTTATGCCAACAGGGACAGTCACATTATTCATCAGTTCTAGATGGCTGCTCGACTCAGTAAGGCGCCGCTTTCAGCATTACCAGTGATCAATGTCAGAATAGGCTCTATACACTTCAGTCCCGACAAGATCAGAAAAGTTGTCCTGATGTGGTTATTGGTACATTGCAGGTCTTTCATTTACATGTTTATGTTTTACTAGACCCTGGAGCATCTCTTGCTTTTGTAACCCCTTATATAGCTATTGATTTCGATGTCAATCCTGAGATTTTAGTAGAACCCTTTTCAGTGTCTACCCCAGTAGGTGTCTTTATTGTAGCCCGACGGGTATACAGGAATTATTCGATTACAGTATTTTAGAAAGTTACTTCATTGGACCTTGTAGATTTATAGATGACTTTAGGGTGCCATTTATTTCTCTAAGATGGACCTCAAATTCGGCTATTATCAGCTCAGAGTCAAAGAATATGACATTTCAAAAATAGCTTCCAGAACTCAGTATGGTCACTTCAAATTTCTAATAATGTCCTTTGGTCTCACAAATGCCCCAATAACCTTCATGGACTTGATGAACCGAGTGTTCAAGCAGTACATAGACATGTTCGTCATAGTCTTCATTGATGACATTCTTCTTGTCTATTCTCGAAACAAAAATATCAAGCGAACCACCTCAAAATAGTATTGCAAACTCTTAGAGCCCATCAGTTGTTCGCTAAGTTCAATAAGTGAAAATTTATCTAAAATCAGTAGCTTTCTTGGCCATATAATTTTTGGTGATGGCATTAGAGTTGACCCTCAAAAGACTGAAATAGTGAGAAACTAGCTCAAACCCATTTCTCCATCAGATATTAGGAGTTTTTAGGGTTTGGATAGCTATTACAGATGGTTCATTAAAGGTTTTTCGTCTATTGCATCTCCCATATCTAGATTGACTCATAAAAAAGTTAAGTTCCAGTGGTCAGATTCTTGTGAGAAGAGTGTTTAGGAGTTAAAGACTCGACTCACCACTGCCCTAGTTTTGACATTACCAGATGGTTCATATGGGTTTGATGTGTACTATGATACTTCTAGAGTTAGTTTGCGTGTATTTTGATGTAGAAGGGTAAGGTTGTAGCTTATGCCTCTAGACAACGTAATCCCCATAAAAAGAATTACCCTACCCATGATCTAGAGTTAGCAGTTTTTGTGTTTACCTTAATGATTTTGAGGCACTATTTGTTTGGGGTGCATGTTTATATGTTCACAGATCATAAATTCTTGTAGTATGTGTTTTCGCAGAAAGATTTGAATCTACATCAGAGTAGGTGGTTAGAATTATTGAAAGATTATGATACGACTATTTTGTATTATTCGGGCAAGGCCAATGTAGTGGCAGATTCCCTAAGTAGATTGTCTATGGGTAGTGTTGCTCATGTTGAGGATGATAAGAAGAAGTTAGTTAGGGAGTTCATCAGCTTTCCAGGTTAGGTGTTCATTTGGTCGATTCTGCTGAGGGCAGTGTTTGCGTTGAGAATAGTTTGGAATCTTCTTTGGTTGCTAAAGTGAAAGTAAAGCAGGATAGGGATCCTAGTCTGGTGAAGTTGAAAGAGTCAGTTAGAGACCAGAAAGTAGAGGTTTTCTCCCAAGAGGAAGATGGTGTGTTGCGTTGCCATGGTAGATTGTATGTGTCATATGTTGATGAGCTGAGACAGCGAATTCTTGCAGAAGCGGAAGGTGCACATTACTCAATTTATCTAGGGGCCACGAAGATGTATTTGCAATCTGCGAGAAATATATTGGTGGAGTGAGATGAAGAGGGATATTGCAGAGTTTGTAGCTAAGTGCTCTACTCGTCAACAGGTTAAGATTTAGCATAAGAAACCTAGTAGGTCAATGCAGGAGTTCAGTATACCCACTTGGAAGTGGGAGGAAGTGAATATGGATTTTGTGACAGGTTTCCCTCATACTCGTCAGCAGCATGATTTGATTTGGGTTATTATGGACAGGATGACCAAATCATCCCATTTCTTGCCAGTCCATACTTCTTATTCATCCAAAGTTTAAGCCAAGCTCTATATTAGAGAGTTGGTTAGGTTGCATGGTGTTCCATTGTATATCATCTCAAACAAAGGTATTCAATTTACCTATCAATTTTGGAAAGCTTTTAAAAAGGGCCTTGGTACCCAAGTTCAACTTAGTACCGCTTTTTACCCTCAAACAGATGGTCAACCAGAGAGGACCATTCACACCCTTAAAGATATGTTGAGAGAGTGTGTATTTAACTTTAAGGGCAGTTGTGATGACCACTTGCCTTTCATTTAATTTGCGTATAATAACAACTGCCATTCTAGAATTCAGATGGCTCTGTTTGAGGCTCTTTATGGAAGGAGGTTTAGATCTCCGATTCGTTGGCTTGAGATAGGTAAAAGTAGTTTGATAGGGTCTGTTATACTGTTTGATGCTTTGGAGAAAAGTTAGTTAATTTGAGAAAGGGTTAAGGCAGCCCAAAGCCGACAGAAGTCTTTTGTAGATATGAGGAGAAAAGATCTTGAGTTTGAGATTAGAGATTTCATTTGTCTAAAGATCTCTCCCATGAAGGGAGTAAAGAGGTTTGGTAAGAAGTGAAATCTTAGACCCTGATATGTTAGCCTTTATAGAATTTTGATCCATTTCGGAAAAGTTACTTATGAGGTTGAGCTGCCTGCATACTTAGCAACAGTGTACCTAGTATACTATATCTCCTTGTTAAAGAAGTGTATTGGTGACCCAGCTATAGTTGTTCCTTTAGAAATTGTAGATTTTCAAAATAGCCTTTCTTGTGAAGAAATTCCAGTCGAGATCCTTGATTGACAAACTCGTAAATTAAGGAACAAAGAAGTTCCCCTAATCAAGGTTCATTGGAGGAATTGGTCCGTTGAGGGAGCCACTTGGGAAGCAGAAGAAGATATGCGGACTAAGTACCCTCAAATTTTCTCTGCAAACTCAGATTCAGCTTAAGGTAACAATCTACTTAGAATTTCTCTTTTCTATGCTCAGTTTCAGCTACATATCATTCTCATGTCAGTAATGCATTCGTAGAACTAGTTCATCCATATGTCATGTTTCAGACTCAGTCATGTAATCACGATTTTATCACATATATTAGCATTTAATCTCAATTCCTCAGTGCTTTCAGCTTAACCAATCTCATTCGAGGATGAATGTTCCCAAGAAGGAGATATTAGAATACCCCAAAAATCCAAACCAATGTTAGAGCCATGTTTCAAGCTCATAAAAAGTACCTTATTGTTCTTTTGTAGTTTTATGAGCGATTTTGATGTGTATTAAGGCCTCAAATAACTCCCAGACGGATCAAAATATTCCTTACCGATTGAGTTTTCGAGAAGAATGTTTGTTTAGTCAACTTCAAACAAGTATATCTTTTTCTCTATTGAGAATTTTCCAGCTTAAGACCTATCAAATTAAAAGAAATTGAATTATCTTTCCAACGATACCAATTTCTCCCAAATTCGATACTAGGTTTAGAAGTTATGGCATTTTTAGTGAAAAATAGTAGCCCAATGCGATAAGACTGCATCGCGGCGATAGCCAAAATCATGTTCGTTATTTTCCAGTGGACCATCACGATAACACTGCGTCACTCTAAGGATAAATTTTGTGTCAGTAGCGTACCGCAGTGGCGCCGCGTTGCGTCAAGGTTCCCGTTCGAGATTGTCTATTTCTAGTAGCGCAACGTGATAGCACCGTGTTGCGGAGTTTGAAAAAATGAGGATTGTCCTTTTTATAGTGGCCCAACACAATAAGCACCGCGTCACGCCGGAGCCAAAATTGGGATTTTTCCTGTTTTGTAATTTAATTTCCAGGGACCATTTGGTCTTTTCCTATGGCCCTAAAGGGGCATTATATTCCCCATTAATCAGAATTTCTCTCCAAGAAACTCATCATCTCTCAAGAACAAAACCTTAACCCTCAAGATTCAAGGTCAATTCTCAAGAAAAACCCCAAGAATTCTCATGAATTCATCAGCCCTGGTATGTTAAATGTTCATCCATAGGTCCATTTCACCCATGGAGTCCGTAACAAATTTTAAATTCAAATTCATGATCATTACAAGTTAATTTGATTTTAATTTTGATTTTAACCATGAATCCCCATAAATCTTGATTTTATACCATATTAATATGAAATCGTTGTTGTTATTAAACCCCTCACGTTTGAATAATGTTATTTCCTAATTTAAACCATAATTAGTGATGTTGATGTTTAAATCATGCTATTACTACAAGCTTTGAACTATTCCCACGCTTAGCATAGACTATGCATATAAAGTGTGTGATGAAATCCCTTCAAAAATGAATTTTGAATTAATGCTTTCATATTATGTCCCCAAAGTTTTAGTACTATTTTTCTATTATTGCTATCGAGTTCTGGGGGTTGTTAATGCCCAAAAACATAGTTGTTTACTTAGCCTCAGTATCTTCAAAATAGTTTCAGACATATTATGAGCAATATCAGTTAAGTCAATTATCATGATCAGTTAAACTTAGAACAGTTTAGTATGCCGAGTCAGTTCAGTTGGGAGTAGGATTTAGCACCGAACGAGTGCCGGGATGATGACTTCCTCATCAATTCAGAAAAGGCGTTAGTATCAGTCCCTGTACTCCAGAACTACGAAGCTAGAATAGGATTCAAGGAGTCACCCGTCAGTTCAAGCTGCACTACCTCCCAGGGGTCACTCGTCAGTTTAGGCTTGACACCCTTAGTCCTTCGAGATAGTACATCATACGATCCATATAGCCAGTATTAGTACCTGTGGCATGGTACTCACACCCTTCCAATTGGGGTCACAGGTTGGACCCCAAATTTCTTATTGGGGTATGTTGGCTAGATAATAGCTACACAGTCTCAGTCAAGTAATCAGCTCAGTAATTTAGTTTCAATTTTAATTGAAAATAGCATACAGATATCAGTTATTCATATATCAGTACTCAGTATTTCAGCTTACAGGTTATATTCATAATAGGTTTTAATCTTGGTCATGCATTCTCAATCTTTACAGATATCATGCATTCTATTCAGTACTTCATGCTATTCATTCAGACAGTTATTAATCTTGTACATGAAATCATGCATATCATCCTATCTCATTTAGCATACCAGTACATTCAAAGTACTGATCACATACTTGCTTCTCTCGCTATGATGTCTAATATCATAGGTTTGGATGCTCAGTTCCCAGATCACAGATAAATATATTAGATTATCAGCAGTAGCAGTGGTGAGCCCTTATACTTTGAGGACATAGTTTATTCACCTCAGATTACTCATTTGTTTTCAATATTTTTCTCATTCAATCAGAGTTATTT
>NC_061121.1:206405402-206457199 GCF_002878395.1 Capsicum annuum
ATTACTCATTTGTTTTCAATATTTTTCTCATTCAATCAGAGTTATTTGGAAGTTTGTCCCAGAAGCTCCATAGTTATTCAGTAGAGGCTTTTCAGACTAGTACAGATAGTCAGTCAGTTTTATTATTATTTTATTAGTTTCAAACAGTTGTTTCCAGTAGTTGTTTCTAGATTTATGATCCCGTATTGATTTCAGTTGCTAAAACGTTATGGCTTATTAGTTGTGCTTCTGTATATGCTATTATATTATTTTGTTCTCACAACAGGTATTAGCTCATGGGTTAGCTTGTGGTCCCTCAAGACTATAAGCACCATGTGACGCCTAGGGTATACTCTCGGGGCATTACTACTCTTTAGCTCAAGCTATATCTTGTGTGCGTATATACCTAATGGAATCACTACAATTTCTGCAGTGGTCCACCTAATATCTCTCTTGAACTTTGTAACACTAATATCAAAGCTTCCACCTATGCTCCTGCTAAATCTACACAATAATTGTTGGTAAGAACTTGTTGGCCCCAAGAATGCATACTGCAAATGAGGTAGGAGGGCCTTTAATTCTAGTACCGATGGTTCTTTAATTGATGGTCTTGCAGGAGATGTGTTATGTTCTTTAAGTCAAGATCCATCTTCTTAGGGGCATATTTGTAAGAACCTATGCCAAGAAGTGCCTGAACCATCTCATCATACTCATCTATCCCATCACTCTTGAAGCTCATAATCATTGTTGCTAATGCTTCTACCCTTAATCTCTCCTCAATAGGCACCTCTGTTGCAACCACATCTCATCTAATATATCAATCACGGCTACCTCTCATATATCATCAGGATGCTGAATTGTTAAGAATATGTTCACTACTATTTACTTATCATTCCATTTGAAAGTGATCTCCTCTAGGTCCATATCAATCCATGCCTAGCCAGTGAACAAAAAAGGTCTACCCAAAATAATCGAAGAATGAGCATCCACTTCACAGTCTAAAATTATGAAATCTACTGGATATATATAAATGATGCCACCTTCACTTCTACATTTCTCACATTACCCACTGGATCCTTTACAGATGAATCCACTATCAACAACCTTACAGATGTAAGCTTGAGTTCTTATAACCCCAAAACTTTGTCTATTACAAATGGAATTATATTTATTCTTGATCCCCTACTATATCAAGCCTGATTAATATCGTAAGGCCTAATAGAATATGGAATGGTGACTGTACCTAGGTCTCCTCTCTTTTCTACTAAATTTGCAAGAAAATATACATTAAACTGCTGCATTATATCTTCGAGCTATCCTGCTACCCAGTCACCAATGTCATCACTCCCAAAGTCATCATCAGTATAAGTTAGCTTCTCAAATGTAGCTTAAGGTAGCTAATTTGCAATAATATTTTCCTTCTCTGCCTCATTAGTAGCGGTTAAAAAGTGCTCATCGGGTAGGGAATCACTCCCTGTAATAATAGCCAGACAATTAACCAATGTTGGGGGATTCGACACACTGTCTCTAGGAAGTGCTCCTAACTATCTACTAAAGTAATCAAGATTTTCCAATACTGCTGATCCAACTACTTTATAGCAATTGCATGTGACTCAACCTTCTATGCCAATCCTGAAACATCGACCTTGAGTTCTTTATGGCAAGATTCTTGACTCTCTTGACCTTCATCAACTTAGACAATATCTATTCTATTCTCAATTTTGTATCTCGTCTACTAGGTGGAATGTATTTATCTCTATCATCATTGTTCCGATCTTGATTCCCTTATCCTTGGGCTTGTTAACCCACCAACTAATGATTCATATACTTTGCCTCCTCCTTTAACTCAGACTTATGCAGCCTAGAAGTTGTACCCTGTACCCCTACAAAATTAACCTTTGCAGAATTTAACATTGCAAATTGTTTGACCAACTCACCAATGTCTATTCTCAATAGTGAAATATTTTGAGCTATGGCATCCTCAGCAAATCTCCAATCACCAAAATCTCCAATGGAATAAATGTTAGAACCTCTGTCAACCTCTGGAGTTTGCCACCCTTAGTTGGTTAATGAGATCTGATCCATAATTCACAAAGTCATCTCCCATCATAATCTTATGAAAGCTCCTCCGGAGATAATATCTGTCATTGCTTCAGAACTGATAGCCAGAGCTCTGTAGAAGATTTCTAACAAGCTTGTCCCTGTAATCCGATGGTTGGGAACCATGCTAAGCTTCTTCTTGAGCCTAAACTATGCCTCATACATAGATTCTGATTACAATTGCCTAAAGTTATAAATCTTATCCTTGAGCTACAATACTCTGGATAGAGGAAAGAATATATTCAAGAATTGTCTGCATAACTTGCTACATGTAGTGATAGACCCTCTTAGAAGTTACCCTAGCCATAAAGATACCTCTTCCAAAAGTGAAAGGGAAAACAACCTCAGTAACAATGTCTTCTGATCTACCCCAGGTATGGTATATAAAGTGCAGATCCTAGTAAAATTTGCAAGATGCATGTTTGCGTTGTCTATAGGAAACCCTGCAAACATGCCCTTCAAGTATAAGAGCTGGATTATAGCACTAGAAATGTTGAACTTGACTTTAGAGGAAAAGAAAAGGAATGATAGCTCCAGTCTCTGCCATCTCAATGTATCCCAGATCCTCTTCATTATCTTCATACGGCTGAACATACCAGTATACTGGGATCACTTGAGGTCAACCTCCTATATTTCTATTTTTGTTTCCACAAAGTACTGCTCGACGGTCTGCTACCTGTCTCTGCTCATCTAACTCTGCCTCCCGAGATATGCATTGAGCTTCTTCTATTTCCCTTCTCTTATTTTCATCTTGAATAACAACCTCACCAATCTATTGATCAATAATTCCTTGAACTCCTTCAGAAGGAGTGGGAGGTACAACATAATGAACCCCTTTAAGAAGTTCATCTCCTTTCTACTCAGATATCCTACCAGGTTTTTGTAGGATCCTCTCTGGATTTGGATTCAGTGAGAGTAAGGAATTGCCTCTATTCCTTGTACTAGGCCTACAATAGTGTATGCCTAACTAAGAATAAAAAGAAATACCTAAATATTAAAATGACTTTAGTTCATAAATAAACATCATACTCCACGATAACGGCGCCAAAATTTTGATAACGTCCAAACAACAACTTCTATCAGATGATGATATGGTCGCTGTCAAAATATAGTATCCCAAAAAAGGTTTGGGGTGGAATCCTAAGGGAATACATGAACTTATAGATTTCAGATGACTTAATCAATGGGCAAGAACTGGAAAAGTATATAGGGGGTTTGAATGGAAATGTTAAGCAAAGAGAAATTATCAACTTCGGTTGTGATCAGTATTGGGGAACACTAGGATTGTGTTCCCCCTAGCTTCTCAGCTCCGTAGGCTTATCGTGATTTGTTGAACCAAACCGATACCTTTCATGCAAAATTTGTAAGTTGTGTACCATCTACAATATTTTGGATGAGTAGACAGATTTCACCCTTTACCTTTTATGTCTTAGGATATCGCCTTCCTAACCCTTACTTTAATCCCAGTTAACTATTATATTTTGAGTCTATAGTTATTAAATGAAATCTAGCCATCTTACGTAGATAATACCTAGTAGCATGGATCGATAGCTAAACTCCAAATTAATGTTGTCATTATCTTTTCCTAGTTACTACTCCTCTTTTGGAGTAAGTAGCAATAATTTAGGTGGGATCTTAACTGTGGCCACCGCTAAGAAATCTATTATGGTGAAGATAATGCAATGCCTGCCATGGGTGCCAATTCAATTCAACAATTGCACTTCCCTTATTGCGTCAATCCACCAAGGTTCTACAACCCTAGCTATGGGTTTTAGCCGCTCAAACTTGTGAAGAAATCGATATCATTCATAGTTGAAAGCATAGATGAAATCACAATGATAATAATCGTAAAAATCCACAACCGTTACTGAATAAATCAACTGAAGTCAATACACATAAATTCCAAGATGAAAATCGAATCTTATTTTAGCAATATACATGGACAAAGAAAGTATGGTTAGCTGTCAGAGAATGGATTGGAGTGTATTTTAGATGAGGCACGATGAAAACTATAAAGAGAGTCGAAGGGAAGCACTGGCATAGAGGGAAAAATAAGATCATGATGGAAATTTATGCAGCTGCAATTTATCAGATTTTGGGATGCTAGAAACGTGAAAAATTTTCAAGGAAAAAATGTACTTATAGAGTTAGTTATGCAAATTCTAGCATGATACAAACTATAGGGAGATTAGAGCCATTGCTACCTACTAAGCTGGGAAGGTAGAATGCTTATTTGATACAAACTATATGTAATTAGGTAATTTGATTGAGGCTCGCAGAGATTTTTCAGCCTCCCTAGGAGGGGGGCAAATTCACGGGTGCTCCTTAGGTGTAATTGTTCAATGATAGCTTGGTATGGTAATAGTTCACATATTATTGCAAAAAAATTGAATCTGGGTATCAAAATATGTTTGTAAATATCAAAAGTGCATAACTCCTACTAAAAACACATAATGGATATTTATAGTACATGAGGAAACCCTAAAACCAAAGCCTGAACAAAATAGGATAAAACAAGGTCGGCGGCCACATGTGGTCCATCACCACGGTCTGGCACCGGGTGCAGGTAGTACCTGCGGTCTTATCCCTGGGCACAGGTACAAACTACAGGTATCAGGTGTCAAAATTCCTACAAGTTCAGCTTTAGGGAATTCAGTCTTCTAGCACTTGCTTTGCCTACCTGTGGTATGTATTTCCTACATGTGGTCCGTAGGTTGACTTAGTAGGTGTCGGGAGTTATCTTTTTAGCTCTTATTCGATTCTTAAACATGCTTTGATCATTATTAAGCCGGAAAGTGTCTTAAACATCCATAATTCCTCCACAAATAGACAAAAATTCCTTTTTCACCTTTTTCATGAACTTATCATCCAAATAATAGTTTCCTGCAAATCATACCAAAAGGCATCATATCTAACAAAATAAACATAGAAACTTGCATCTTGTTCGTATTTTAAGCGTCGATAGTGTTATATTTCTATAGCACATCACTTACCATGCAACTTTACGACCTCCTGAAGGAACAACTTTGCATAGTCCTCAGCAAAATAATTAGTTCTCACCGTAAAGAAGTGAGCAGATTTAGTCATCCTATCCATGATGACTCAAATAAAGTCACACTAATTCCGCAACCACGGAAGGGTAGTAACAAAATCCAAATTAATTATCTCCAATTTCCACACCGGCAGTTCAATTTCTTTAATTAGCCCACCAGGCCTCATGTGCTCCACCTTCACTTGCTGACACACCATACACTTAGCCACAAAGTTGGGTACATCCCACTTCATGTTATTCCACTAATACATATCCTTGAGATCATGATGCACTTTCGTTGAACCAGGATGAACCATATACCGTGATTCATGGCCTTGGGCCAAAATCCGACTTTTCAATCCATCAACACCAGGCACACACAACCTCCCTTGGTACCTCAAAACACCATTACCAGTGATATCGAAGGCCATCACCTTTTACTTACCCACATCATCCTTGATTTTTATTAAAGAGGGTCTGATACCTGCTTCTTCTTTATTTACGAACAAAAAGATGATTGCGCCACTTGTTACAAAAACACAGCACCATTCTCAAAGTCCAAGAGACGAACTCCAAGGTTAGCCAAATGGTGAATATCCTTCACCAATTCTTGCTTATCCTTATCCACATACGATGAACTACCCATTGACAACCTACTAAGAGCATCAGCAACCACGTTAGCTTTACTTGATGGTAGTGAAGGCTTATGTCATAATGCTTGAGCAGCTTAAGCCAACTCATTTGCCTGAGATTAAGCTCTTGCTTTAGTGAACACGTACTGCAAGCTCTTATGATCTGAAAAGATATCAACATGGACCCCATACAGATAGTGATACAAAATTTTGAACGCGAACACCAAAGCTAACAACTCCAAGTCATGACTCAGATAGTTCTTCTGATGAACCTTTAACTTTCTAAAGGCATAAGCAACCACCTTGCCATGCTATATCAAAATACAACCCAAACCAACTCGCGACGCATCATAATAGACGACAAAACCCTCAATGCCTTCAGGTAGATTCAAGACTGAGCTTAAGTCAACTTATCTGTCAACTTCTCAAAGTTACCCTTACAAGCATCAGACCACAAGAACTTCACCTTCTTATGAGTCAATTGGCCAATGGGTCAGCAACAGAAGAAAAAATTTCCACAAATCTTCTAAAGTAACTAGCTAAACCTAAGAAACTCTGAATATTGGTTGGAGTCATGGGTCTAGGACACTTCTTAAATACCACAACCTTCTTAGGATCCACCGTGATCCCCTTACTAGACACAACATGACCCAGATAAGTCACAACATCCAACTAGAACTCATATTTATAGAACTTAGCATACAACTGTTGATCATTCAAGGTCTGTAACACAAGGCAGAGGTGATCAGCATGATCCTCCTTACTCTTAGAGTATACTAAGATGTCATCAATGAAGACAATCACGAAAGAATCTAAAAACTGATGAAATACCCTATTTATCAAGTCCATGAATGCCTCAGAGGCATTAGTTAAGAAAAATAACATCACGAACAACTCAAAATACCCATACTGAGTTAGGAGAGTTGCCTTAGGGATATCCATCTCTCTAATCTTTAACTGTTGATACTCGAACATAAGATTGATCTTAGAGGAGAACTTGGCTCCCTGATGTTGATCAAAGAGATCATCAAATCTTAGAAATGGATACTTATTCTTTATTATCACCTTGTTCAGTTATCGATAATCAATACACATCTGAAGGGAACCTTCCTTCTTATGCACGAACAAGATATGTGCACCCCATGGGGACACACTAGGATGGATGAAACCCTTGTCCAAGAGATCCTTTAATTACTCCTTGAGTTCCTTCAACTTAGCTGGAGCCAATCTATTCGGGGGAATAGAGATAGGACGAGTGTCCAGAATAAGGTCAGTACAAAAATCAATCACCTTATCGGGAGGGACACTAGGAAGATCATTAGAAAATACATCAAGAAACTTATTTACCACTTGGACAGGATATAAGGAAGGGCCCTCAGAGTTAGAATCCTTAAATTGGACCAAATGATAGAGACAACCCTTGGAAATTCATTTCCTAGCTCTAAGATATGATATGAACCACACCTTAGGCTCTAGGAAACTTCTCTCTCATTCAACAGTTGGCTCATTAGGTAATATAAACATGACCATATAGGTCTAACAGTCTAGATAAGCATAGAATAAGCGCAACCAGTCCATCCCCAAAATAACATCAAAGTCAACCATGTCTAACTCTATCAAGTCAACCAGAGTTTCTCTATCACTAATATATACCACACAACCTCAATAGATCCTTCTAGAAATTACAGAGTCACCCACCGAGGTAGAAACAGAAAAAGGGTCTGATATACACTTAGGACTAAAATTAAAATGCACAGCCACAAATAGGGTCACATAAGAGAGAGTAGACCCCAAATTAAGTAAACAGTATATATCACAGGAAAAGAGTTTTAACATACCAATAATAATAATCAGATATGTCTCAAACTCCTAGCAAATAGTGAGGGAATAAAGGAGGTTTCAACCATTCTAGAGCAAGAAGTGGCACCCTTTGGTGTAGGAGCTGATAAAAAGGAAATATGAACCTTATTTTTTCCCAGAAACAACTTTAGAGGGACAGTCCCATGACATATGTTTGATCTGACCATAAATAGGGCATCGACCCTTCTCTTTCTCACACTGACCACGACGATATTGACCATAGAATCTGCAGAGATGGTAGAATAATGTTGATTGTGCCCCACTAGACTGAGATTAGACACTCTATACCCTAGAAGCATCACCACCCTAAAAACGTTGGTCACCAGATGACTTTAGGTAAAAAGCACTAGCCGTTGAATAGGAGTAAGGACTCTCCTAGCTCATCGTCTTAGACCACTTTCCATTCTGTTGCTGGCCTCTACCCTATTTTAGAAACTGGAATTTCTTACTCTGACTCTCCCCTATATCCGCCTGTGTTTTCTTTTCTTTCTCAACCTTCTACATATAGACAACTAATCTAGAGATATCTATGTCCTTGTTAAACAAGGCAACCTTACTCTAAAAAATCAACTTACGAGATAACATAGAAGCAACCTTACACATTGTAGCCCTCCTGCTAGACACTAACTCAGGAGCATACCTAGACAACTTATGAAATTTTAGGGCATACTCCTTGTACATCATTATTCCTTATTTCAAGTTAACAAATTCTTTTGTGTTTGCCTCCTTCAACTCCTGTGGAAAGAAGTAGTCCATAAATGCACTAGAGAAATCATCCCACAAGGTAGAACCAGTATCTTTGCCTCAACTGTTCCCACTCTTCATACCACTGGTATGCCATATCTTTCAATTTATAGGCAATAAACCCCACACCTTCAATCTCCGAAGCATAACATCATAAACATATATAAATCCCTTCAAAATCTGGAAAATTCAGTTATAAGGAAAAAAATATCATCATTCTCATATAATTCCGATTCTAAAATATTAAAAATATCATAATCTCGTGATAATCAATATAGGATATAAGTTCATGCTTCAAAACCATAGTAAAACATACGAAATCCATAACTTCGTAAAAGAAAGTATTTTTTGGCACAAAAACGAAAGAGTGTTCTTGTTGAAAAACCCCACATACCTTAAACTTGAAGCTTTGAATGACTTTTCGAATGACGTAATGCTACTCACGAACTTTTGGGTGTCCCTCATAGCCTTCGTAACGGGGATTCCGAATATGTAAAAATTATAGAATTCTCACGGTTGAATCTCTATCTATTGGGTTTTTTATGTTGAAACCCTAAACGTTTTTCTTGGTGATTTTAATAGAAAGTAAAATTATTTTGATGTTGTGGGAGTTTAATCCCGTGTTATAGACATATATAGGGGTGTTTTGGCACTTGGAAGTGAGGTATGCGGCACACAACCCATGGCAGACCATAAGGTGTGCGTTGCACACCTTATGGAAGACATTTAAGTGTACCTTGCACTCCCAATCGCATACATTTGATTTGGTGGCGCAATGCCCATCGCACACCCTTACTGCCTCTCACAAAAATAGGCATAACTCTTTGCTCGTGTATCAAATTTTTGTGAAATTGGTATCGTTAGAAAGCTAATTAAATTATCTAAAAGTTAATAGTTTTGGGATGAAAAATACCATGTATATTAAGAGATATTCACGTTTGAAATTGACCCTTGTGGAATCGAATGTCAAACTTTGGATGAATCAATTGGTCTTAGCTCAACCTTGTTCTAGGTCATTGCTATAAACATTTTCCACCTCTAAACTACTCCATAGACTAGGATAATGATCATGAAACTTGTATTCATGTGAGAATCACTTGGATTAGAGCTTAGATATGTAGGAATGATGGTTAGAATTCTAGCACAAAAATACGAAGTATTACATTATCTCCCCCTTGGGAACATTTGTCCTCGAATGTGGATAATTAACCTGAAACACAGAGGAATATTAGTCTTTAAGATATCATGTGTAACTGATAGAACTGAATCACTGGATCTCAAGAATAATGAGCTACTGAACTGGTGTACAAATGCATGAATCCTCAAGAAAAATAACTATTTGGCTAAGATAGAAACGAGAGTTTCAACTTATGAGTAACCATTACTTTGCACTGGATCTGATCTCATGAGAAAGAATAAGAGGTTTATGACATGAAAACTCGGGGTATTACAACATCCCCCTCTTGGGATCGTTCATCCCCGAATGATAATAATTTGATGAAAATACTAGGAAGAGACTGTAATACTACACAGTATACTTACGAATTGAATCATGACTTAATATCTGAAAATGAAACTGATGCATGAACTGAGCTGAATTTATAATTTAATTGGACACAAACACATTGCCTCTTGGAATGTACATACGTATAAGACTGCGGATCGTAAGGCTAGCTAAAAAATTAAGAATCTATAGGAGCTTATCTCCTTTCTTGCTAAACTAGATTACATGTTATATGGACTGGATCATGCTGACTACCCATACTCAAATGGAGTATTTCTTTAGCACTTTTCTATGAAATTCTATTGACATTAGGGAGCAAAGAATTTTGGGCATGCTCTGAACAAAACATTTGACTAAGGAATTACAACATTGATATAACTCTATAGCATGGAATATAATTATATAAATCATAAACTAGGATAGGATTTCTAGGCCTTAGACAACGCAACTTCTTACTTTCAAGCTTAGCATCACTTCTCAAATGCTCTCTCAACTATACTATTCCCCTTAAATACCATACTCATTTGATTCAACTTATAATTCTCATATTAGCACTGCGAAATCTTTCTACTAAGTTCTCTCACTATGATCAAGCCTAACACTAAATCACAAGATACAACATGCCAAACCACAATACTAGTCTAAACCACAAGGTTCAATATTCTATATATTCTTAGAGCTCACAGCCTAAGCATAACATGCCTTACCACTTCAATGACTAATCTAAAACTCTTGATATGGATTAACTAATGCATATTATATTCATCATCTTACACCCAACATGACATTCAAGCCTATCATTAAAAATTATATATAACTTTAAGGCAAATAGCCCTAAAGGCATACTTTGCATATTCCTTAAACCTTTATCAACCACAATTTTCTTGCACTATTCTTAAAAACATACACACAATTTCTAACTAACCATGACATGTATAAAAGACTTGGCCTCAATCTTACTTCACACTTTAGCCTTAGATAGAAAAGCATAAATAATCTTTCTTAATGAGGGTCATCAACTCTCTCACATCTAAACCATTGCTTATCCATTATCATCACCACTATCTTAACATAGGAAGAGGTCACCGAAGGGCTAACACATGTAAACCAGAAACACGAAAACTACAATACATAACATTAACACTTATCTTTGTCCTAAGGAATAAAATATCAAAGGCATGGATTCATTAAAGAAATCTAAGCTGAGGACATGCATAATATAATGCGAACTTCACTAGTATCATGAGTTTAAAAACTGGTCATACTCTGAAACATGAGTTTATACTTATCATGAGCTATTCAACATAAGACTAGAGTTCATAGATTCATAAAAGATAACTCGAATCACAGAGTGAAGCTGTTACATACTTGCTAGAAGCTGAGAATGGGCTTGAGCACACATGATAGGTATAAGCATAGGGCTGTGGCATAGATTTGTCAAGCAAGTGATGGATTTGGTGTTATAATGAATGAAATACAAGGAATACTCTAGAGTAAGAAAGGATCACTATCTCATCATAACTCATTATTGACATGTATCACAATCTAATTCTCAAAACTAGGTTTGGTTCTTCTCTAACCATCTTCCCTTTGGCCAAAGCTGGTATTCTAAGCATAATGGTCTACTCCATATCCTCGAGATTAAGCCATAATTTCATCATTCCAATATCTATAAATAAATGCTAAACTCATAAAAATAAACTAATTTTGAACTTACCGACTTCATTCTTGAACAACCCATCCATATGTCATCCTTAATCTCTAGCTTCAATAATCATCATCAAAGACTTACACTCTCATTTGCAACCATACTTACATCTCTAATCACATAATCATAGCCTACCAAGATCACACTTCTATACTTATATTTTTCGTCAAACCATGAGAATAATAATCATACTTAAAAGGCTCAACGTCTTCAATCATAAATTCTTAACATAGCTATCAAGAACATCATAAATTATCTAACTAGCCTTTCTCTACCTAGCAACTCAACGTTACTACTAACCACACAATATGCAATAATCTTTGAAAAGTAATGCATCCCTATAGCACCTTGGGCACACCTCTACATCATACTGAATTACGAACACATGATCTTACACTCTTGCATACACTGTTCAGGCCTACTAGATCACCTCCATATAACTAGAATCAACAATCGAACCCTCAACTATTCAAACTTAATGTCTAGTGCTAAACATGATTTACAACCCAATCTAACACACAATTCTCACTTCAAAACTATAGAACACAACATTAAGAAAAACTAGTACACAATGATAATCGATCATAATCATATGGCCTATCTTATTCATAATCCGTTAACACATCCTCCTTCTTCACATCATTACTAGTTTCCCATCTTCACACCTAAATTACTTTCATATATCTATAAATTTCAACTAAACTTCCTCTTGCAATCTCAGGAAAGCCTAAATTAACAATACTCAACCACCAAGTACTTCCATCAAAACCTATACTTTCCTAGCACAACAAATACCATCAATAACTTTTTTCATACTTCAAGCAAACAACAATCCACTTTAACTAATAATCTCCTTCTCTAACTTCACTAAACTAACAAACAAGGGTATATCACTTTATTACTAATTCAATCATAAGCAAAAATTCAGCTATACATACTCAATAAATCACCCTTACCACCATTCTTGCCACTACACTTCTAAACCCATAAGTTCAACAAACACAAGACTTTCAACTAAACGTTACTACTTCTATCACTACACAGAAACCCACACTTTCAACTAACACCAGAACAATAAGATAAACAACAAGTTACTAGTGAATTGAAATAGGCCTCACACGGCTTCACTAGACTTTGATCTTTCACAAACATAAAGATAACAAGATTACATAATACAAGAGATAGAAACTTGACACACAACATTCAATGATCTAAAAATACACCTTACTCTGTCTTAATCAAATAACTCATAAGAAAGAGGGCATAACTTAAATTTGAAGGACTTATAACACACTAGAAGGCTCCTCTTAAGCCACTTTATGAAACTTCTGAAATTTCTGCCAGCAAATATAAGAGCATTATATGGGGAGAAAATTGAAACTCGCTGAACATGTTACCTCAATAATAGTACATAGATAGAGAATTATAGATTATCATTATGGATTCTGAGAAGAAATTTGAAAGTATAACTGACTCGGGCTTAGTGCATGATTTCTATAGGCCTAATAAAGCACTTCAGTTTTTGGAACTCAAAAGCACTGATGGGATATTTTTCAAGCTTGCTTACAAGAACATAACAATCTGTAGAGATTTAAGCTTCATTGTTTTTGATACCTTGAAAATAAGGCAGAGATGGCCTAACCAGAGTAAGATGAGAATCTGTATAAGTTTCTTGGAGAACTTTTCTATAGCACGATTTAAGACTTAAAAGAATGGAGACATTTCCTAAATGCCCTGTAGCCTCTTGAAGAAAAGTACAGACGTCTTTGTACCATTTCGCAAGCCACTACTAGACACGGCTTCATAGACACACTAGGACACTTGAACTCTGTGCTCTGATACCAAGTTTGTAATGCCTCAAAATTGGGTGCCGATACGTCACATGGTACTTAGGATCACAAGTGACCCCAAGCTAACCCTTCTACTGGTATAACTCATAAGCAACTGAACAAAGAGTATAAATCTATACAAATCTGAGGAAAATAACTCTTTTCTAAATATGATGATACAAAACTAAATTTACAAGATTACAATTCTACTTTTACAACCAAAACTGAAACGGAATACATCAACTTTTACTGACTGTCTATGAAGCCTCTACTAGTACTGGCTATAGGTAGTTGGGTCATGACTCCTGACTATCCCAACTCAATATGGATGGATAAAGAAAATACAACACTTCTTGAACTATATAACTAACTTAAGACCTTGAATCAAAAGGACTCATCACCTGCTGACTAGATGCCGCGAATTGACTGGATCTTAAGATGTACACTATACCTTGTACCTACATTTCGAGAAAATGTAGCCCACATATGAATATATGGGTCAGTATCATGGAAATGTACTAAGCATATGGGGGTGCAATGCTTATATAAAATAATATCTTAATATCATCACAGTATATAAAATTATGCATGCTGATATAAATGACTCACTTAGATCGAATGAAAATCATCATAATCATAAGAGAATAAAATATATCGGGTGAAAGATGTGAGTCGTCATAATAAATCTCAATTTACTTCCATCTCGATTCCAAATCATCAAAGCAATCAAATCTTATAACAATTCTCTTTGGAATATATGTTCATTAAATATTTCAAAAATAATGACTTTCTCAAACTCAGTCTTTCAAACAAATATGTTTTCATCTCAAATAGAAGAATAAGACTTTTCATATTAGATAAGAGAATACACACACACACATTGGGAGTCTCTTACAACTGACATAAACCATGTGAGCTATGTGGAGTCCAACGTTCTACCCACATTGGGAAGAGTCGCCCTATTCCTTGCCATCGGAGTAGGATCTTAAATCATCAATCCAAACACTAGTGATCACTATATAAATCAGCCTCAGGCTCACATCCTACGGGGGCACGTAGTTCTAAGGAAGTACTAAAATAGCTATACCTCCCACTCGATGCTAAAGACTACTCCCGAACTTAGCTCAGATCTTTTCAAAAGAAAATCCACTAATAAATAGTTCAACAATTCATAACGGGAGCCATCATGCTACCCTTTTTATAATAATCAATAAAAGTGAATTTCTTTTCTCATCTTGGGTTCAAAAATACCCCTTTTTATGATCAAAAGGTCAAAGCTTCTTCATCATCTCAAATCATTCAAACTCAAGGTGTTTATAACACATGATTTCTCAAAAAAAATAATCTCAAATAGAGTTCAAAACTCATGTGTCAATATCATATTAACACTTATCAAGATTCAAGCTTTACATCATAAACATATATAAATCCCTTCAAAATCTGGAAAATTCAGTTATAAGGCATAAAATATCATCATTCTCATATAATTCCTCTTCTAAAATATCAAAAATATCATAATCTCATGATAATCAATATAGGATATAAGTTCATGCTTCAAAATCATAGTAAAACATATGAAATCTATAACTTCGTAAAAGAAAGTATTTTTGGGTACAAGAACAAAAGAGTGTTCTTGTTGAAAAACCCCACATACCTTAAAATTAAAGCTTTTAATGACTTTCTGAATGATGTAATGCTATTCACGAACTTTTGGGTGTCCCTCGTAGCCTTCGTAACGGGAATTCCGAATATGTAAAAATTATAGAATTCTCACGGTTGAATCTCTAGCTATTGGGGTTTTTATGTTGAAACCCTAAAGTTTGTTCTTAGTGATTTTGAGAGAAAGTAAACTTATTTTGATGTTGTGGGAGTTTAATCCCGTGTTATACACATATATAAGGGTGTTTTTGGCACTTGGAAGTGAGGTATGCGGCGCACAACCCATGGCAGACCTTAAGGTGTGCGTCGCACACCTTATGGCAGACATTTAAGTGTGCCTCGCACTCCCAATCGCACATATTTTATTGGGCGGCGCATTGCCCATTGCACACCCTTACTGCCTCTCACAAAAATGGGTATAACTCTTTGCTTGGGTATCGGATTTTTGCAAAATTGGTATCGTTGGAAAGATAATTTAATTATCTAAAATTTTATAGGTCTTGGGATGAAAAATACCATGTATATTAAGATATATTCACATTTGAATTTGACCCTTGTAGAATCAAATGTCAAACTTTGGATGAATCAATTGGTCTTAGCTCAACCTTATTCTAGGTCATTGCTATAAATATTTTCCACCTCTAAACTACTCCATAGACTATTATAATGATTATGCAACTTTTATTCACATGATAATCACTTGGATTAGATCTTATACGCGCAGGAACGACGGTAAGAATTCTATCACGAAAATACAGGGTATTACAGTAGCATATCTAAGTCTTAAATTACAAAAAATATAAACACTTTCATCAAATTACACTGTGTAGCAACAATAGCAATATTTTTCTTATTTTTAATTAGTGATCCCCTACTTTTGTCGCCTAAGAAAAGTTACCGTGAAAGGGTTCCTCTTTTGTTTTGTTCAAAGTACATATGCATGTTATATGTATTCTTTGATGTGTTGATTGTGTTTTGTTTATTTCTATATTTTAATAAGATGTAGTTTTAATATGTATTTTTTGCTCTCCTGATATGTATTTATAGATTGTTGTGAGCTGATTTGTTCTGTTTAAAATACATATTCATGTTCTATGTATTTGTTGATGAGTTGGTTGTGTTTTGTTGATTTGTACAGTTAATAAGGTGTAGTTTTAATATGTATTTTTATGTTCTCCTAATATGTATTTAGGGATTGCATTGAGCTCATTTGTTCTGTTCAAAATACATATGTATGTTAAATGTATTTTTTGTGTATTGATTGTGTTTTGTTATTTTTGCAGTTTTATATGTATTTTTTTGTAAAATTTGGGAAGCTGTCATGCTTATTTGTATTTTATATTTTATATGAAATTTCTAAGTTTTCATGTGTGGAAAATATGATCTTATCCGAAATACTCGTGAAGAGTAATTTGGATATATGTATGAAACCCATAGCTCTTACAAAATACAACACAGTAGATTACAACTTTATGAATATAATTAGATTTGTGATGTAAGTATACTCTATGGATGATCCAAACCTTAATGCGGGAGGACATGAGTCTCATCTTAATGAATACATTAATCGGTTTCGTATGCATGCTGCAGTGTCATGGCATATAGTGGATAATATCTTTATTCCTATCAATATAAGAGAGAAACATCATTGGGTTCTCGCATTCTTATCATTCTCCAAGAGGTGCATATTCTTATATGATTCATATGAATCCTCTGGACACTATGCGGTTGTTTTGTCTGAGATAGAGAAATTAGCTTTGATTATTCCATTGTATCTCAAAACTTGTAATTTTATGAAAAGAAAGGTATCGATTTTTATAACAATTCAAGATACAAAGATAAAGACTTGTCAGATTTTTTGATGTGTTATTTGTTGACGACTTGCCTCAACAACCAAGTGGAAGCTTGTAAGTATTTTAATACATAATTAGCAAAATATTAAGTATGTAGAAAGTAAATTTTACTTATTATTTATCTTTTTTTTGTTGGGACTGTGGTCTGTATATGGTAACATACGCAAAGTGTCATTCTTATGGCAAAAGAGTTTCTTGGATTGAGTTCAACCCTAACATACTTCGTACATGTTATGTTGCACTATTGTGGGACTATGGCATGAGAAAACAACAAGCAAATGCTCATAGTGATGTTGAAGTACCCTTGAGGCCTGGCAGGCAAAGCCGAATTACTAGTGTCACTGAAGTTTTAGAAATATGATGGCTGTCCAATTTATTACATTGAATAGTTGACAAACTGGTGTACGAATATTGGTTATTTTGTACAGACTTATTTTATATTTTGGATTGTTTAAAAGCGACTTATTATGAAATAAATAAAAGAAATTAATTTCAGTCGTTAAATTTGAACATGCCTTCAACAATTTTGTACTTTATATTTTATTTCAGTGTTCAATAGTATCTATTGCATTGAGATGCACATCTGCAATACATATGCAATTTTGAAATTTTTAATAAAATACATATGCAACTACCTTCATATATATTGTAATATATGTTTATTGACTTTCAAAATATATATTAGGTGAATTAAACTTTCAATTTGCATATTGAATGAAATAAATTCATTTAAGTATTTTTTTTCCTATGAGATTTAGAGTAAAAATACATTTGTAGTGTTCAGATTTTGCATTAAAAAATATATATGGAGAATACATAATATATATTTAGCTTCAAAATATATATATACAGTGTTCCAATTTTGTAATACACAAAACACATATGCAACATACATATATGTATTTTAATGTTTGCACATTCAATTTCAAATTTAATATGACTTGCTCAGATTTTACAGTAATAATACATATGCAATAAACATTATATGTACTTAATCTTTTTGAACTAAAAAATTGAATTAGTTTCACACTAACTAATTAGAACTGCATGACAGTAATTCATTTTAAAATTTTATGTCATATTTGTTTTCTTTAATTTTTTTATTTCAATGTTCTTGTTTTATTTGTTATGGTGAGATTTTGCATAAAAAACATGTGCAGTGTTTAGAATTTGCATTAAAAATACATATGATGTTAATCAAAGTTACTAATTTGAACTCAAAATACATATACAGTTTCAAAATACATATGAGATGTAACTTCAAAATACATATTCAGCGTTCAGCTTTTGCAATATATACATATGCAGTTTTCAGATTAAACAGTGTTCAGATATCAAATGATACATAAATGTCTAAAATTATAAAACTGAGTTCATTATCATAAAAAGTGCAGAAAAAATTATTAAAAAATAATACAAAACTAAAATATATCTTTTACGATATTTTCTACAAGAACACCCATTGTGACCCTTAGCACCACATCTACTACATAAATTGATGCTCTTCTTTGCAAACATATTCCGGCTCGATTTTTCACGATCCTTCTTTGCAGGTCTTTCAGGAGGGCGTTAGTACTTCGGGGGCAATACAATTTCACTAAGTACGCTAACTGGAATTATCCAATCATCTTTGTGTGGCAAAGGATAGATTGGAACATCATATATCTTAACACAACTTTTGGCTTATACAAATCACAATAATGTGGCCCCTTCTCAAAGTTTTTGCTGGCCAACACTACACAAGCATGTGCACATGGTATTTCATTGAGTTGAAATATGTAACATAAGCATATTTTTTTCTTGAGGCAAATGATAAAAAGATGCAAACTGTATTTTTTGATATCTTCTAACCATACAAGCAACATAAAAATATACATATATTGGGTAATTGAATATGTATTTTTTTCTACAAAAATATATTTACATATGTATTTTATACCAACAAATTTCATAAATATTTTTATTTTTAAAATGCAGATTTTTTTTGTTTAGTTACAGAGATTAATGGTTATGAAGTGTTTAGATTTTGCGATAAAATTACATATGCAGAATACATCATATGTATTTAGCTTCAAAATACATATGCTTTATCAGTTATAAACGTAAACTATACTTACACAACCAACAACTACAAACCAAAATACATTTACACACCAATTTGGTAAACTTAAAATACAAACACACCAAAAATTTTTAGCCAAAATACAATTTGTGTGTTTATCTGTCAATGATAAGCTACAATCAAATCCACAACCTCTAGAATCGAGCACAACCAAAACATATATACAAGAACATTTCAGATATATAGATATACTATCAAATTCCAACGAGCAAAACTCTAAAAAAAAAAAATTATTAGCTCGACAAAATATATTCTATTAGTTTTTTTGTTATATCAGTTCAAATTAGCCAACAACTACAACAACAAATACATTTACACAACATTTGTTAAACTAAAGTTAGAAACAAAGTAAAATTTACCAGGCTAAATACAATAAAAAAGTATCTGTTCAAGTTTAAATATAACCAAATTCAGAAACTCCAAAATTGAACACACAAAAAACATATGTAAAAGATCTTATCATATATACAGATATTTTCTCAAATTTCGTCAAGCAAAACAACAAAAAAATATAATTTGAGCAGGTTCACAAGCTGATTACGATCAAGTTTTAGTTCTATCAGTTGAAATTACTATTGCATTAATTTTAACTCAAAAAATGATAAGAAAGTATTCATAAATAAATTTACGATGAAATAAAAGAATTTCAACAAAGTAGTAGAAATTGATAGAAAAATCAAACGAATTAACTACAACGGTTCGAAAAAAAATTATAATCACAAAAAAAGGATTTAATACCTTTTAAAAGAGTTAGAATTGGATTGGATTGTTCCATAAAAGCGAAACTGAAGAATTGACTGAATTGAAAAAAAAAAAATTAAACACGTTTCTGAAACAGTAGTTTGAATTTGAATAATAATCACAAAAAAATGACAATTTGATACCTTTAACAACAGTTAGAATTGGATTGGATTGTTCAATTAGAGCGAAATTGTTGAATCAACTGAATTGATTTTTTTTTTTTTAAGGAATACGTTTTTTCTGAAACTGTTTTTTGAATTTGAATAGGGTTGTTAGCAAAAGCGTGATTGATGAAATTTTAATGGAATTGTGATCTTCACGGTTAATATAAGATAGTATTACCATATTTAATTGAGTTAATTAAGGACGGTAAAAAATAATTGTATTTGTATTTTTATAATAACACTTTGCAAAAATATAATATACAACTTACGATATTATGTAATTATGAAAGTATTGCTATGAATCTCATAATTAAGGTGCTAAGTATGTTATTTTTGAATTTTATCCTTTAAAGAAATTAGAAGAAAAAGTAGAATACTATTACACTCTCCAAGAATTTACGACTAATCATACTATTGTTCTTATTATTCTTAGCATTTTTCTTCTTTTTACTTTTCTTGTTGGTTGGAGTGTTTAAGTCAACTCAAAGATATTGTCTTAAGAAAATAATATTAGAAAAAGTAATAGACTATGAAATTGATTTACTAGAAAAGTCTACATAAGAATAGTAACTTACAATAATTACAATTCTTTTTCGTAAAGAATCTATACAATATATAATTCTTGTCATTCGTTGATTTTGTCGTATCTGCTATATCTTCATTATTGCTTCTTATATTTAGAAACAAATCTGTCGATAGGTTGTTGTTTTTTTTTCCAGATGTCTTGACACCAGTAAGAGATTTCCTAACTTATATGTAACTTCTTCTTTAATACTCCCTCCGTTTCGAAATAAGTGAATTGTTATGGTATTTATTGGTGTTTCAAAATAAGTGAATCATTGAATTTTTTTTCAAATTTGTCCTTATGATTTGACAACTAATTAACTTTTGAAAAAGTATTACAAGGTCAACTTTTTCTTTTTTTTGGGGTAAAAATGAAAAGTTATGTTAAATTTATGTCTTTAATATTTTTTTCTTAATATGTGTGTCAAAATCTAACAATTCATTTATTATAAAATGGAGGAAGTATATATTTCAGTTTACTTGTCATACTTTTCTTTTCTGTAGTCCAATGTAATATATTACTAAAAAGTAAAAAACAAAAATTGTACACGGACTATTTTTACGGATATTTTTGATTGTCGGTAAAAAATTGGTGAAACGATCATGTTTTAAAGCACAAGTTTCCAAGTGAATTTGGTGGGAAAATCCTCTAATGGTGATAACTCTTAATTCTTACATCTCACATGATATATTTAAGATTATAAGATTTATAAAGATATTTTGATGTATTATTTACATATTTAGTTTAAGTTCATCGGTAAATAACAAAGTCTGAATTTTTATTAAGAAAACTTTAAATACGAAGAAGTAAACAACGCCAAAAAATCCAACATCTATAATATATATTTAAAAAAAAATCTTAAATTACAACCTAGTTTTCACCTAAAGAGGCTCAGTTGAACTGCCTTGCTCCCACTAATTAGATTCGCCGCCCCTACGACTAGACAAACAAAATCTTTTTTCTATTTTTTAACTTTATGTCTAATAAAACAAAAATATAGATAAATAATTCGGGCATTTCTGAATCTTCTTGGAAAGAAAACAACTATTTATATTTAGTAGGTGTTTGTCCATAAAAATTAAATTTTTTAAAGTGAGAGTTCAAATTGAATTTGATCATAAATATAAATTGAAGTTATTTTAAATTTTTTATGAAAAAAGTGGGAGTGAAAAAATTAAAATATATATCCACCTTTTTTTACTTTTTTTATTATAAGTTAAAGTTGTATTTAAAACTTTTATGACCAAATATTATTTCGGAATAAAGCTAAAAAGTTATCTGAAAAAATAACATAAAAAATTCATGAACATACGGGGCCATAATCATTTTTCATTGCCCCACTTCCCTAATGTGGTTGTATGCATTTATTTTGTATTCATGACTTTTGTGCATGTCCAACTAAGACAACTTAAAATGCACATGCAGAACGATATCTCAATTTAAAAAACTAATCCAACAGGGAAAATTTTATTATGGCCTCCTACGCCATGTAATATTTGTATGAGCATTTATAAAGAGTTAATATATAAAAATAACGTTAAATTTGACATCAAATTATAATTTGGACCTTAAACTTTGATAGCGTACAAATAGGACCTTTAACTATTCAAAACCTGAACAAATATGACCTCCGATTTTGCAACCTCATGCGTGAGTCTCACTCGCGCCTACGTGAAAAGGTAATCCAATCACACGGTGTCACGTCGTTACAAGGGCTGACTTGGAGAGAGGTCATATTTGTGCAGTTTTGAATAGCTAAAGGTCATATCTGTGCACTGTCAAAGTTTTATTTTTTGTGTTAAAACAACGTCGATTTTTTTTTAATTATTATTAGTTAATTAATTAATTAAAAAAAAAACAACCACTAGCAGGGATCAAACCCGCACAGTAGGCTGAGCAAGTGCCCAAGAAGAGCAAATAACACCACTGAGCTATCTAAGTGCCTTGTTTCATGTGGTTCAACATTAATATATGTACATAAATATACATTTTCTATCTTATATATATACAACGTAATTATTTTACCGAGGGGGTTCAGGTGAACCCCATGGCAACCACGTAGGTCCGCTCCTCGTTAATTTAATAACGTTTTAATAACGTTAATTTAATAACATTTTAATTACGTTAATTTGATAACGTTAATTTAATATACTACTACTACTATCCTTAATAACGTTTTATTAAAACTATATTTTTTTTATTAGTATAGTTTCATCTTTAATTTAATATTTAAATAAATAATATTTAGATATATTATATAACTTAAATTCGTCCTCTGCTTTATAATATATATACATACCCGCTCGATTTTTTTGTATAAGGCTGACCCGTATAATTAATAAATCTTCAATATTGCTCTTTTTCCACAATAACAAAAGAAATTAGATGTCATTTTCATTTCTGAGCCGAAAATAATGAAAAAATAATAGTGAAGAGTCATTTAAAGGTCATATTGGTGTAGTTTTGAATAGTTAAAGGTCATATTTGTGCACTGTCAAAGTTTAAAGTCATATTTATGTATTATGCCCTTAGATTTTAAGTGGGACGCGTCCAGTTTTGCGTATTGAACACGCATTTTACCACGTATGATTGGAGGTCATATTTGTGCAGTTTTGAATAGTTAAAGGTCATATTTGTGCATTGTTAAAGTTTAAGGTCAAAGTTATAATTTGGTTTCAAGTTTAGGATAATTTTTATGTATTAACTCCTTTATAAATTGTTATGTGAAATTTGTGGTCCCACTAATATAACAAATTTTTTAAATAATTTCTCTCTCATTATTCTCTTTCTTTTATTTTTCCTTTCTTTATTTATTTTGATTCTAACTTTCTTTTCTTTCTCCGATATAATACTTCTCTTTTTCTTTGGTATTTTTTCTTTTACTTTTTTGTTGTTAAGCTAAATTTTTAATTAATTGAAGTGGGATGTATGTATATATATATACACACATATCAGTCTAAATTTTTTTATCTGTTGTCACACGAGTAAGTGACGTTTGAATTAAAAAGTAAACTTTGTTTTGATTTAATATAATTTTTTTTAAAAAAATATTTATGTGTATTTAAAAATAAAATATCATATATTTTTTTTTAACTTGCATGAAATAGCATATTGAGCTAAGAAAATAAAGGTGAATGTTTGATTTATCAACTTCGTATAATACTCGTACGAGGCCTTTTCTCTCTCGTGTACATAATTCACTTTCCTTTGTTTTCTTCTGCTCACTCTTTAGTTTTTTTCCCGAGTAGCAACTTTCCCTCCTCGTTCTCCTTGATATTTATTTTACCATTTTTTAACTACTTCAAGTTGACTTGGAAAAATATGAATAGTTTAAGAGGTTGTTACGTGGAATAACAAATACCACATCGTTATCATGGATTAGGGAATTCTCATTTAGATAATATTGTTTTCTATTGAAAAAATAATTCATAGTTAATGTAGAAAATTAAATTTGTTTAGAATTTGAGTATAGATTGAATCCATAACTAAATAGAATTTTTGGTCTCAATAATATAAGAATAAATTTGCTGGTGATGTACACTTCTTGAGAACCAAACTATATTAATTTTGATCAATATTTTAAGACATATTCTTTTATTATATTAAAATAAGAATAATTTTTAAGTATCTAAGTTAAAATTTTTAAATATTAATTAATCCACTTCAATTTAGCTTTCATATTTAGTCAAAGTGTCTTTTATAAAGTGGGATGCAATAAGTAAAAATGAACGAAAGAGATAATATAAAACTATTGAAGTTGATGAATAAAACATCCACTTTTATTTTCTTAGCTCAATATGCTATTTAATGCAGAGTTGAACAAAATATATAGTGTTTTAGTTTTAAATACATATAATATTATTTTAAAAAAATATATTAAACCAAAACCGGGTATATTTTTTAATTCAGACATCACTTTCTTGTGTGACTAAAGATAAAATATTCATATACATACATACATACACATACATACATACATATATACATACACACACATATACAGCGGTGGATGTAGAGTTAAACATGCGGATTCCCGAGAACCCACTAACTTTTGTACGGTTCTTGAATTTATATTGGAAAAACTAGTAAATATATAAGAATTATAAGTTGGGAACCCACAAACAAAGTGTGTTATTGATCTAGCGGTAAAAATTATAAGTTAGAAACCCACAACCTTTAATTCTAGATCCGCCTCTGCACACACACACACACACATATATATATATATATATATATATTATTTTTTAACTTTAATTAATTAAAACTTTAGCATAACACCAAAAAAATAAAAGAGAAAATACCAAAGAAAAAGAGGAGTATAATACGGAAGAAAGAAAAGAAAGTTAGAATCAAAATAAATAAAGCAAAAAAATAAAAGAAACAGAATAATGAAAGAGAGAGAAATTATTAAAAAGATTTATTGTATAAGTGGGACCACAAGCTACATGTGTCAATTTATAAAGGGCCTCATACAAGTATTACATGGCGTATGAGGCGCATAATAAATTTTTTGGTTCAACACTGAAAGCACTCATGGGCCGTTTGGCATGAGGGATAATTTTCAAACAAAGAATTCGAATTTCTAAATCGAAAGATTCTTTTCTTTCAACTTCTATTTATATTTGACCAAAAGCAAAACGTTTCTTTGAATTTTTAGTCATTCTATTTATTCAGGGAATAAGTGATGATCCGAAGATTCTTCCTCAGAGAATCCTTGATTTGATTTAGGTTAGGTTTTTTTTATTGAATCATCGTGGTTCTAGTATGAATCTGAGGTTTTAATCGATTCATAGGTTCTAGTGATAATAATTTTGAGATATATAAGTATTTTATTTTTTGTTTGGTTTGAGATATGAGTTTCTCTCAAGATTATTTACTTTATAATTCGTTTAAAAATGATAGGATAAATTAAAAATGACAGCTCAGTGCACTAAAACTTTCGTTAGAATAAGTTATTACGCATAAACAATGGAATGAGTCCCATAAAATATCCCAACCATGTGATGATTAATTTGTCAATCTCATCCTTATAACAACCCACCTAGAGCCATCAAAATAGGCTTGGCCCTTGAGGCCGGCCTAAACCAGCTCGCTATTAAGATTGGGTTGGGTTACGATTTTTTAGTTCATTTAAAACTAGAGCTTATAAGCCCAACCCAAGTCAGTCTGCTGGTTCTTGATGCTTGACTAAGGCTAGGTTGGGTCAGCCCGTGGGCCAAAATACTATTTAAGTTAAATTAAAAATATATGAATATTGTGAAAGAAAAAGTAATAATTAAGAATAGTAGTTATTGAATAAGTTTAATATCCTACATAATATTTAACTTATTAAGTGTTAAATCTTTATCATCAAGTATAGATGTTTCATTTGTTATTGTTATTAAATTTAAACTTAAAATTAAAAGAAAATTATTAGCAAAAAGAATTTAAAATATAAATAGTGATTACTCGATAAATTTTACCTAGTATTTTACATAATATTTTACTCATTTAGCATTAAAAGGATAATTGTCAAGACCCAAAAATGAAGGTCATGATGGCACTTGTCACGGTGTACCTTGACAAGTAAGTCTATCACCCAAATCGATAGAAAAAGAGAAAATAACAGAAATATCACAAGGAAAGGCTTCTAGAACGAAGCCAAACCATATAAGTAAACATAACAATGCGGAAAAAACTTATACAAAATATCAATCATGCCCAGAACCAGGTGTCAATAGTGTAAGAACTACTAATATAATACAAGAGTCAAATACATTGGAAAAATAACTACAAAGGAATAATATTTGTCTCCGAATACTAATAAAGACATAACTATTGTAGAAAGATAGAGGTGAACTTCGGACGTATGATTGTCCAACCGCTACCTTGAAAGCTCTAACAATCATCCGAGTCAATCAAGTTGGGTGCATTCGTGCTAGGACTTGCACCGAAAGGGTACAGTAACATGAGTACAGTCAACTTGTACTCAATAGGTATCATAGGCCGACCAAGCAAAGTAGCAAATAAATCATACAAAATATTGTAATGCACGTGTTCCTAGCTAGAAATCATCTCAAGAATGCTAGTACTTAATCATCTCAAAAATGCTAGTACTTACTTTGAAATACAAATCTATTTTTGTACATGCAGTATTTTTAAGATTTTTACTTTCTATCACGTAGAAAATTGAGTTGGCTTTCCAATGATACCAATTTCATCCAAATCCGACATCAGACGAAGGAGTTATGGACGTTTTACTCGGAACGGTCAGAATCACCTAGGTGCGATGGCAAAGTTTACGAACCGTCAACTTAGTGATGGACTACCACTTGGACCATCAAAGCCATGCCATTTAAGCCATGTTCTGCATAAGGACTGACGGACGAGTTGACGGACCGTCAAAGTAGTGACGTACCGTCAGCCAGGCCGTCAAGCCTTATCTAGTGAAGCCTATTTTTGGTCCACATCTGACGGTCTAAATGACGGTCCACCAGGAGTCTGATGGACCATAAGTCGGACCGCCACACACCACGTTTAGCTTATTTCTAGGTCATTTTAATAGGGGGTATTTTGGTCACTTATCACCCGCCTATATATACCTAGATAAGTCCGAATTCAGCCATTTTGCTCACTTTTATTTCACAAACAACAACTAGGGTTTCTCCCTAAATTAAATCTTCAAGACCAAGACTCAATCTTCATCAAGAATTAAAGAATTTCAAATCCTTCTAGTTCAAAAAAAAAAACATTAAGAACCTTGGGTTAGGTATGCGTAGTGTTCATCTATGGACCCCTTTCGTTCATAGAGTTCAAGAACCATGATTTTAAATGAGAAACTTTGATTTTCTTGTTGCTATATGATGTTGTTCATGTCAATGATCATTGTTTAAACTTCAGAATATTATTTTAAGATGATTACCATGAAGTATGCATGTTTGTGGTTAAAACCCATGAAATTGGGTAGTTTAAGATGATTAACATTTGTTGAGAAAACCTATGCCCAAGGTGTGCGTGCAAGGTGTTTGTTAAAATGCCTAGGATGTTAGAAGTCCATATTTACATGATTTTATGATACCTAAATGATAAGTCCATATTAGCTATACACTCAATATGAATTCCATGCAATTTATGTGTTGCTATTATTGTGGTGTGAAACATGTGTTATAATGGAATTATAGAACATGTACACAAAATGTATCCATGCTTTCCCTACCATGTTTGAGATGTTGAATAGACTCATGAAGTACACTATCCCTTACTTATGATATTATGAATTATGGACTCAAATCTTGTGATCAAGTCATGTCATGTGTGTCAATTACCTTCTATCGATTCCTGGGGGTATTCTTACCCGAAACTATAGCTGTGTTCCTAGAGCTATGTCATGTTGTCATGATATCTTCAGTCAAGTCACATTCCATAGAATTCAGTCAGTCATGTGACTCAGGAAACCAAAGAAACCTCATGATCTCAGTCAATTATCAGTATTATTTCGTCAGTCAATGGAAATTCAGTAAACCCAGTTCATGTATATCCATTTAAATCATGTTCAGTCTCTTCAGATGGGAGTAGGAGTTAGCACCGAGCGAACCCAAGGATGGGAACTCACCTGCTTCAGATGAAGATGTGATTCTTAGAAGCAATCCTTGTGTTCCAGAACTATGTAGCCAGCATAGGTTGAGACATCAACACTGTCAGCTTAAGGGTTGATGGGGAGGACATCCATTGTTCTCTTTTAGGGACACTACCAGATTCGAAGGTCACTCACAGCATGTCTTTACCCATGGCACGGTATTGGCACCCTTACAATCAGGCAACGATTGGACCCCAATTCAACTATTTTAGCATACATGGGGCATGTCGGTTAAATAACTACCTTCCATAGTTTCAGACTCAGTCTCAGGAAAAGAACTCAGACAGTTCTTCAGATATCCGTATACCAGGACTATTAGATACATTGAAATCTCAGTTGTAGTACAAAACTCAGATAGTTCCATCAGTTTCAGGACTATCAGATACAGTCCCTCATGCTATCAGAACTATATTTTCAGTCATGTATTAGCGTACAAATTTAGCTATCACGTACTCATGATCTCAGTTACTATGTATGTATGTTTGTACTATTACGTTCATATCAGTCAGTTAGTTAGCATTATTCATACATGTAAACCCTTTACATTAGCCTACCTCACTCGTATACTCAGTACTCAATTGTACTGATGTATTTGCACTATGGTGCTTTCTTTTCATGTTACACTATAGGTTCAGAGACACGAGTTCTAGACCAGCAGTAGCAGTCGCATTCAGCACACAGAGTTGCATTGAGTCCTCTTCATTCGAGGACGATATTACTTGATTTATTCATTTATTAATTCTGTTAGTTTTCAATTTACTAAGTTAGTTGGAGACATATTCCTTCAACTCCTTATTCAAACAGTACTTAGAGGTTTTTAGATTTAGTATTCAGATTCAGTTCAGATTAAGTTGTTTTGGGTATTTGCTACCCACATGGATGTCATGTTTTGAAATTTTCTTTATTCAGTTGAACCTTATGGCCTATTGTTCATGTTTTCCACATTTTACAAGTATATTATGCAGTGTACAGTTATAGATATCAGTCATGGGTTAGCTTGTGGTCCTTCGGGGTCATAAGCAGCGCGTAGAATTTTGGTTCAAAAAATCAGGGCGTTACAAACTTGGTATCAGAGCCTTAGGTTCAATAGAGTCCTAGGAAGTCTGAAAACCGCATCTAGTAGAGTCTTGTACATAGGTTTGTTGCGCGCCACATTTATATGCAGGAGGCTATAAGATATTTTAGGAACATTTTCCCTTCTTTCAGTACTCATGTCATGCTAGTGATCATAATCTCAAGTTAAACTCTCAGTCTAATCCATCCTTCTCTTATTTCAAAATATTCCTCCAAAGAGAAGAAACCAGCCAGCTCCTCAGCCTGAACATTCTTTAGGCGAACATGTTTCCCATGCGAAGTTTAGCGCCGCATTCACCACACTTGCTCAGTCTGTGAATGCCCACAATGAACAGCCACCAACTATTCCAGCCAATCCAGTGGCCATTTCCGCAGCAACTAGGATTCAGGACTTCACCCGGATGAACCCTCTATCTTTCTTCGGGTCTAAGTCTGATGAAGACCCTCAAGAGTTCATTGACCAAGTCAAGAAGGTCATTGACATCTTGGGTATTGTTCAGAGTGCTGAGTTAGCCGCATATTAGTTGCAAGATGTGGCTCACACTTGGTACTAACAACAAAAATCCGAGAGGGTAGATGGTGCAGGTCCTATTAAGTAGGAGGAATTTATCATGGCTTTCTTAGACAGATTCTTTCCCTAAGAGCTGAGGGAAGCTAAAGTTCTTGAATTCATCAACCTCAGGCAGGGAAACATGACAGTTAGGGAGTATTCTCTCAAATTTACTCTGCTAGCCAGATATACCCTTCATGTGGTTGCAGGCAATAGGGCTAAGATGAGCAAGTTCATGTCAGGGGTGAATGACAGTGTGGTAAATAAGTGTAGGCCTGCGATGATGAATAGTGATATGACCTTAGCCCGACTCATGACCCATGCTCAGCAGATAGAAGAGCAGAAGGTTAAGATTAGAGAGAGGCAGAGTAAGAGAGCAAGATCAGGCAGTTTTAATTTTGCTCTACCCAAATCTGAGGAAAGAAACCGTTCACAGTTTCATCCCAAGTCATCAGGTCCATCTCATTCTACAGCCAGTGCTTCAGTTTCTAAGTTTAGAGAGGGTAACCAAGATAAAGCCCCAGGCTCTAAGTCTTAGAGCAGTGTTAGCAGGGCCCAAACTAATCCCCTATGTCAGACTTGTGGTAAGAACTACAAGGGTATTTGCAGAGACGGTAGTGATGTTTGTTTCGGATGTGGCAAGCCAGGCCACAGGATCAAGGATTGTCCACGGTCAGGTCAGCAGAAACATCTCTATTCCCCACCTCAGTTCGATCGCCCAAATCAGCAGGGTGTCACTTCCAGTGCTAATAGTGGGCAACGCCCAAACAGACTATATGCTCTTCAAACCCGACAGGATCAGGAAAATTCTCCTAATGTCATTACTAGTATGTTACATATTTTCCATATTCATGTTTATGCTTTGCTAGATCCAGGTGCATCCTTGTCTTTTGTTACTCCCTTTATAGCAGGAGATTTCGGAATCAGTCCCACAATTCTAGCAGAGCCTTTTTCAGTCTCTACCCTAGAGGGTAAAACCATCATAGCCCACCGGGTATACAGAAACTACCCGGTTATGATATTTCAGAAAGTCACCTCAGCAGAGTTAGTTGAATTAGAGATGACTGATTTCGATGTCATTCTAAACATGGATTGGCTTTATTCATGTGATGCCACAGCCGACTGCAGAAATAGAATAGTTCAGTTCCAGTTTCCGAATGAATCTATCTTAGAGTGGCAGGGTAGTACTTTATCTTTTAGGGGTCAGCTTATTTCCTACCTTCGGGCAAGGAGAATGATATCTAAGGGATGTGTTTATCATCTCGTGCATATGAAGGATTTTAGCTTCGAATCTCCCAGTCTCGAATTAGTCCCAATGGTTAATAAATATTCTGATGTCTTTCCTAAAGATCTTCCAGGCATTCCTCCCGAAAGGGAAATAGATTTCAGCATAGACCTTCTCCTAGATACTCAGCGTATCTCTGTTTCACCATACAGAATGGCACCAGCAGAGCTTAAAAAACTAAAAGATCAGTTGAAGGGTCTCTCAGATAAGAGATTCATCAGGACAAGTGTATCCCCATAGGGTGCACCAGTATTATTCATGTGCAAGAAAGACGGTTATGTCAGAATATGTATCGATTATCGTCAGCTCAACAAAGTTACGGCCAAGAACAGGTATCCACTTCCCAGAATAGATGATCTGTTTGACCAACTTCAGGGTGCCAGTTAATTCTCCAAGATAGACCTCAGATCAGGCTATCATCATCTCAGAGTTAAAGAATGTGACATTCCAAAGACAACTTTCCATACTCGGTATGGTCACTTCGAAATTCTAGTCATGTCCTTTGGTCTTACCAATGCACCTGAAGCTTTCATGGACTTGATGAACCAGGTGTTTAAGTATTACTTAGACATATTCATCATAGTCTTCATAGATGATATTCAGGTCTACTCTCGCACAGAGCGTGATCATTCAGACTATCTCAGAATTGTTCTTCAGACTCTTAGAGAGAATCTATTATTCGCTAAGTTCAGCAAGTGTGAATTTTGTATAAGATCAGTAGCATTCCTTGGCCACATTATCTCCGATGATGGCCTTATAGTGGATCCTTAAAAAACCAAATCAGTAAGGAATTGGCCTCACCTTGTCTCTCCATCAGATATCAGGAGTTTCTTGGGTTTGGCTGGCTATTATAGATGGTTTGTCGAGGTATTTTCTTCTATTGCATCTCCTATGTTGATATTGACTCAGAAGAAGGTCAAGTTTCAGTAGTTAGATTCATGTGAGAAGAGTTTTCAGGAATTGAAGACTCGACTCACCTCAGCTCTAGTTCTAACCCTTCCAGACGGTTTAGATGGTTTTATGGTATATTGTGATGCGTCCAGAGTAGGTTTAGGTTGTGTCCTCATGCAGAATGGTAAGTTCATAGTCTACGCCTCTAGATAGTTAAAGCCACATGAGAAGAATTATCCTACTCATGATCTTGAGTTAGCAGCCGTAGTCTTTGCCTTAAAGATTTGGAGGCATTATCTTTACGGAGTTCATGTAGACATCTTTACAGATCATAAGAGTCTCCAGTATGTATTTTCTTAGAAAGATCTCAATCTTTGTCAGAGAAGGTGGTTAGAACTCTTGAAGGATTATGACATGAGTATTCTTTACTATCCGGGAAAGGCCAACATTATGGCCGATGCTCTCAGTAGACTCTCTATGGGTAGTATTTCTCACGTTGAGGATAGAAAGAAGAAAATAGCTTAGTAAATCCATCTGCTTACCATACTAGGCATTTACTTAATCGACTCTTCAGTGGGTGGTGTATGTGTTCAGAATAGTTCAGAGTCATCTCTAGTTTCCAAGGTAAAAGAAAAGCAAGACAGGGATTCTAGCCTTGTTAAGCTAAAAGAGTTAATTCAGAATCAGAAGGTTGAGGTTTTCTCCCAAGGGAGAGATGGTGTTCTTTATTGTCAGGGTCGTTTGTACGTTCCAGGTGTAGATGACTTGAGGCAACGAATTCTTGCAGAAGTCATGGTGCGTGATACTCTATTTATCCAGGGGACACTAAGATGTACCGTGACTTGCGGGAGATCTATTGGTGGAGTGGGATGAAGAGAGGTGTTGTAGAGTTTGTGGCCAAGTGCTCTACATGTCAGTAGGTTAAGATAGAGCATCAGAAACCTAGTGGTTTCATACAGGAGTTCACCATTCCTACTTGGAAGTGGGAAGAAATGAACATGGACTTCGTGATGGGTTTGCCTTGTACTCGTAGTCAGCATGATTCAGTTTGGGTCATCGTAGACAAAATGACCAAATCAACTCATTTTCTTCCAGTTCATACTTCTTACTCAACCGAGGATTATGCCAAACTTTACATTAGGGAGTTGGTCAGATTACATAATGTTCCCTTATCTATTATCTCAGACAGAGGTACCCAGTTTATCTCTCACTTCTAGAAAGAGTTCCAAAATGGTCTTGGTACCCAAGTCCATCTCAGTACAACATTTCATCCTCAGATAGATGGTTAAGCAGAAAGGACCATTCAGACTCTCGATGATATGCTAAGGGCGCGTGCAGTTGATTTTAAAGGAATTTGGGATGACCACTTTCCTTTGGTTGAATTTGCATACAACAATAGCTATCATTATAGTATTTAGATGGCTCCATTTAAAGCTCTCTATGGTGGAGGTGTAGATCTCTAATCGGTTGGTTCGAAGTTAGTGAGGCCTCAGTCATAGGTCCTGAATTGGTATTTGATGCCTTAGAGAAAGTTTAGTTGATCCGAGAGAGACTCCAGGCTGCTCAGAGCCGACAGAAGTCTTATGCAGATGTTTGTAGAAAGGATCTCGAGTTCCAGGTCAACAACTATATTTATCTTAATATCTCTCCCATGAAGGGAGTGAAGAGGTTCGGCAAGAAAGGGAAACTCAGTCCTCTCTATATCGGTCCCTTCAGGATTCTCAGTCACTTCGGTAGGTAGCTTATAAACTCAAATTGCCTTCAGATCTAGCGTCAGTCCATCCAGTCTTCCATGTCTCTTTGCTCAAGAAGTGCATAGGTGACCCAACAGTTGTAGTCCCTATTCAGAGCATTAACATTCAAAACAGCCTCTCTTATGAAGAGACACCAGTTGAAATCTTAGACTATCAGACTCGTCAATTAAGGAACAAAGAAGTTCCTCTAGTCAAAGTTTTTTGAAAAATCAGTCTCATAAGGGAGCTACTTGGAAAACAGAAGCAGATATGCATACCAAGTACCCTCACCTTTTCTCCACCAATTCATATCAAGCTCAAGGTAACAGTCCTTCTTAAGCTTATTTAGTTTCACGTTCAGCATTCAGTATAAACTTGGTATCTATTGACATTGCATTCTCAGACATGCATTCATGTGTCGGTACAGTATTTAATCATGCATCATCTATGCATTATCACCTTGAGAAACTCAGTTTATCATATTGCTCATATACGTATTCATGTATCAGTTATCTATACATCAGATATGCATGATCAATATGCTATGTATGGTTTGTCAGTCGTGAGATCATGTTCTAGCTATTCATGTTCAGATCACTATTTCCCCACCCAGTCAGTTTCATTCGAGGATGAATGTTCTCAAGGGGGAGATATTGTAATACCCGTGTCTTTTTCCTAGCTAGAAATCATCTCAAGAATGCTAGGACTTACTTTGAAATGAAAATATATTTTTGTACATGCAGTATTTTTGAGATTTTCACTTTCTATCAAGTGGAAAATTGAGTTTGCTTTCTAATGATACTAATTTCATCCAAATCTGACATCAGACGAAGGAGTTATGGACGTTTTACTCAGAACGGTCAGAATCGCCCAGGTGCGACGGCAAAGTTGATGAACCATCAACTTAGTGATGGACCACCACTTGGACCATCAAAGCCATACCATTTAAGCCATGTTCTGGATAAGGACTGACGGATGAGTTGACGGACCGTCAAAGTTGTGATGTACCTTCAGCCAGGCCGTCAAGCCTTATCTAGTGAAGCCTATTTCTAGTCCACATCTGACGGTCTAAATAATGGTCCACCAGGAGTCTGACGGACCGTCAGTCAGACCATCACACGCCACGTTCATCTTATTTCCAGGTTATTTTAATAAGGGGTATTTTGGTCACTTATCACCCACCTATATGTACCCAGATAAGTCCGAATTCAGTTATTTTGCTCACTTTTATTTCACAAACAAAAACTAGGGTTTCTCCCTAAATTAAATCTTCAAGACTAAGACTTAATCTTCTTCAAGAATCAAAGGTTTTTCAAATCCTTCCAGTTTAAAAAAAATATATCAAGAACCTTGAGTCAGGTATGCATAGTGTTCATCTATGGACCTCTTTCGTTCATAGAGTACAAGAACCATGATTTTAAATGATAAACTTTGATTTCCTTGTTGTTAAGTGATGTTGTTCATGTCAATGACCATTGTTTAAACTTCAGAATATTATTTTAAGATGATTTCCATGAAGTATGCATGTTTACGGTTAAAACCTATGAAATTGAGTGGTTCAAGATGATTAACATTTGTTGAGAAAACCTATGCCAAAGGTGTGCATGCAAGGTGTTTGTTAAAATGCCTAGGATGCTAGAAGTCCATATTTACATGATTTTATGATACCTAAATGACAAGTCCATATTAGCTATACACTCAATATGAATTCCATGCTATTTATGTGTTGCTATTGTTGTTGTGTGAAGCATGTGTGATAATGGAATTATAGAACATATACACGAAATGTATCCATGATTTCCCTACCATGTTTGAGATGCTGAACAGACTCATGAAGTACACTATCCCTTACTTATGATATTATGAATTGTGGACTTAAATCTTGTGATCAAGTCATGTCATGTGTGTCAGTTTCCTTCTATCGAGTCTTGGGGGTATTCGTACCCAAAAATAGAGTTGTGTGCCTAGAGACATGTCATCTTGTCACGATATCTTCATTCAAGCCACGTTCCATAGAATTCAGTCAGTCATGTGACTCAGGAAACCTCAAAAACCTCATGATCTCAGTCAGTTGTCAGTATTATTCCATCTGTCAATGAAAATTCAGTAAACCCAGTTCATGTATAGTCATTTAAATTATGTTCAGTCTCTTCATATGGGAGTAGGAGTTAGCATCGAGCAAACCCAAGGATGGGAATTGTAATGCCCCGCACTTTCCTAAGCTAGAAAATGAACCGTTGTTCGTATATGTGAAAACTCCAATTTTGTAAGCCACATTTGGGCACCTAAATTACCAAGAGTACCCTAGTTATAAGAGAGCTTATGATGTGTTAAGTGTGGTTATCTAAGTCACTTAAGGTAGTACAAGCTAAGTGTTTCAAAATCCATCAAGTTTTAGTGTTTGAATTTACAAGGGTCATCTTTGAATGAGCATAACTTGATAAATATGTGGTATTTATGTATATTTCTACCCATAAAATTATACAGAATCGAATTAGCTTACCAACGATACCAATTTCTCCAAAATCCAATACCCGAGCTAGGAGTTATGGCTTTGCGAAGTAGAGTTCGTCGCCTAACCAATCACACATGGCCACTGGAAAGCATATGCGATGCCTATGTAAATATAGGCAATATCATATGCGGATTCTATGTAAATATAGGCGATATCATATGCGGCGCCTATGTAAATATATGTGATATCATATGTGGCGCATATCTTAAGGTCTCAAGTGACTTAAACACTCTGTTTTTGGGTTATTTTGAGGGAAATTAAGTCTTTTGGCACTTCTTACACACCCTTAAACTTAACCCTACGAATTTAATAGATTCTAAACATATCATAACCCTATTATCAGTCTAAGTTCATCATCCAAGAGCACTAAAGAAGAAAAACAACTAGGGTTACACAATCAACATTGAGTTTCTAATCTTTCAACGAATCCGTTACCATAAAGGTATGTGGGGTTATGAACAAGAACACCCTTTCGTTCTTGTGCCCAAAGTTTGCATTATTTTACAAAGATACATGATTTTTACATGTTTTATCATGAGTTTGAAGTGATAAATCTTATCCTATGTTGTTGTTCAAGATACTATGATTATTTTGAATGTTTAGAAAATAAACTCCATGAGTTTGAGATTATTGTTATGATTAAAGGCTGAAATTTTTCAGATTTTCGTATAAATTATGCGTGCTTGTGACATAAAGCATAAATATTGAAATGTTTTGATTAAGTATCGCTATAAGGGTCACTAACCCACATTGCGATTGTTGTTTTGAGAATTTATGTGCTACATGAACCCATTTTTAGACTATTTTTGATGAAGTATAGAAAGATTTGACCTTTTGGTCACAACAGAGTTAAAATCCACTTTATGAAACGAGTTACGGATTTTATCATTTATTTAACTTAAAAAATATGAGATTACCCTTAAAGTGGATTTTTCTTGAGAAATTTTAGCATAGTATTGGGAGTAGTATTTAGCACCGAGTTGGGTATGTCACTACGGTTTCATATCCCAGAACTACGTGCCACCATAGGTTGAGATATTGACTTCCACTATATGTAGAAAATTGAGATAGTGATCACTGAGATGAGATTGTTCTAGACCGATGGCAAGGGTAGGATAGCCCAAACCTTACGGGAGCAAGTCGTGGGACATCATGAGTACTCACATGGTATACATATCGGTTAGAAGAACCTCCCAAAGAGTCGTCCCTCATTCTTAGATTGATTTTACTGATTTAAAAGAGATTTGAAATACAGATTTATGATGCATTCAATATTCTAGATTTCACTAAGATTGCTTGATGAGAGAATAACAAAAGAATCTTTATATTTGGATTAAGTGTAATGGCTCATGATATACAGATTGGCATGTTTTACCATTCATTGTGTATGATTTTAGATTTAAGATTTCTTTCAAGCTTTATGATCCATTTACAAATGTCCTGCATGATTTGGAAATAAAACTTATGACATGATCATTAAATATATATATATATATATATATATGTATATAAATATGTTTATTTTATGCACCCCATGTACTCAATACATATTCCATGGTACTGACCCACATATTTGCATGTGGGCTACATTTTCCCTATAATATTGGTTCAGGTGCTCATTCCTAGGTTTAACTGTGATTATCCGAGCACGTTGATTTACATCCTATGCAGTGGTGAGTCCTCATGGTCCGAGAACTAGTTATTCGGATTTCCTCATTTACTTTGAGTAGTTCAGTTTATTTCCTGAGTTTAGGTCAGTTGGGGTTTGTCCCAATGGCTCATGGATATACAAGTAGAGGCTTGTCAGACTAGATGGATAAATTGATTAGATTTGTCAAAGATGTCGTATTTTGTTACTTTTCGTATTTCATTCAAATTGTAGTATGATATTATGGAGGATGTTTAGATGTTTTCGATTATGATGACTTTGATTATAAGTGTTGAGTGATAGGAAAATGGCTAAAAGGGTTAGCTTGGGGCTACTTGTAGCCTTAAGAACCGTGTGACGCCTCGGGGCCCATTTTTGGGGCGTTACAAACTTGGTATCAGAGCCTAAGGTTATTGGAGTCCTAGGGAGTCTGACAGGCCATGTTAAGTATAGTCTTGATCATCGGTGTGTAGCTCGCCACATCTGTAAGCAAGAGGATATGAAATATTTTAGAAAAAAAGGGGTCGTTTTATTTTTTTAGAAGTCTATCGTGCTTACAGTTGTTCCCTTTTAGCTATTAATTCGTGCTCTCTTATTTCAGAATATGACTTCTTGCCAAGCTAGAAGAAATAACACGGGTAAGCAACCTCAGCCTGCTGATCCCCTGAATGAGAATGTATCCCATGCTGAGTTCAGGACAGCCTTTCAGGCGCTTGCCCAAGCTGTTACCGCCAACGTTCAGGCCAACCAGGCCCCGACTCCATAAAGATAGGGAGTTGACTTAGCTGTCGCAAGAATTCATAACTTTATGCTGATGAATCCGCCAGAGTTTTATGGGTCCAAGGTAGGCAAGGATTCGCAGTTGTATCTGAAGGAGGTAAGGAAGATCACATAGGTAATGCATATGTCTGAGAAGGAGAGTGTTGACTTAGTATTCTACAGATTGAAAGACCTTATGTATGACTGGTTGGTTGTATGAAAAAAAAAGATAGAGTAGAGGGTGCTACTCCTATGACTTAGCAGGAGTTCCAGGATGCATTCCTGGATAAATTCTTTCTGCTAGAGTTGAGAGAGGTGAAAGTAGAGGAGTTTATGAACTTCCGGCAAGGCTCCATGACTGTTAAGGAGTATTGCTTGAAGTTCAATCAGTTAGCAAAATATGCCCCAAATCTGATAGCCGAAAATTGAGCCAGTATGGGTAAGTTCTTGACAGGGGTGTCAAGCTATGTGGTTAAGGAGTGTAGATCAGCTATGCTTAATAGTGAGATGAATTTTTCAAGACTGATGACCCATGCCCAACATATCAAATCAGACAAGATAAAAGAGAGGGATAGAGTAAGGGGGAATAAAAGAGCCAGATTCGAGCAACCTACTTATGGTCAGAACCGATCGTAAGAAGGGAATCACCTTCAGTTTCAGAGTCACTCATTTATGCTAGCACCATCATCAGCTAGTGCTCCAGCACTTAGAGGTAGGCAAGAACAGGGAAACAGGCCTTCTATGTCCGGATCTCAAAATACTATGAGTAGCCAGCCTAATCGTCCACCATGCACTAGATGTGGTAGGGATCACGGGGGTAAGTGTTTGTGGGGTCAGAAGGGCTGCTATGGATGTGGCCAGGAGGGCCACAGTTTTAGAGATTGTCCTCATACCAGACAGGGGAACCGTGATGTTCGCCCCTAGGCTTAGACTGCTAGTGCTCCAGCTCCTGTAGCTCGTCCAGCTCCTACTCATGGTGCTTCTTCCAACACTAGGAGGACTCCCCCGATGTTGTTACTGGTATGGTTTGTGTGTTTCAGTTTGATGTTTATGCATTATTGGACCCTAGGTCTAATTTTTCATATGTGACACCTCTAGCTGCTGTAAATTTTAAAGTGAGTACCGAGATTGTCTCTGAGCCCATCCTAGTTTCTACCTCTATGGGTGAGTCCATTATTGCCTGAAAAGTGTACCAAAAGTGTCCTGTTTCTATTCTTCATAGAGTTATGTTTGCTGATCTGATAGAGTTAGACATGGTAGATTTTGATACTATTCTGGGTATGTACTGGCTTCACTCTTATTATGCATCCATAGACTGTCGTACCCGTGTAGTCAAGTTTCAGTTCCCTGGTGAGTCTGTTATCGAATGGTCTAGTAATTCCACATCTCCCAAGAGTCTTTTTATTTTATATCTCAAGGCTAGAAAGCTTATTTCCAAAGGGTGGATTTATCACCTAGTCAGAGTTAAAGACACTAAGTCTGAGACTCCAACTCTTCGGTCAGTTGACGTTGTTAATGAGTTTCTCAATGTCTTTCCAGAAGATCTTCCAGGGGTACCTCTCGATAAAGAGATAGAATTTGGGATTGATCTTCTTCCCGATACTCAACCCATTTCTATTTCTCTATATTGTATGGCACCCACAGAACTTAAGGAGTTGAAATAGCAACTCAAAGATCTCTTAGATAAAGGTTTTATAAGACTAAGTGTGTCTCTTTGGGGTGCACCTTTCCTATTCGTGCGAAAGAAAGATGGCTCTTTGTGCATGTGCATTGACTATCGCTAGCTTAACAAAGTCACTATCAAAAACATGTATCCCCTTCCAAGAATAGATGATTTCTTTGATCAATTGCAAAGTGCAAGTTACTTCTCAAATATAGACCTTCGCTCTGGCTATCATCAACTCAGAGTTAGGGAATGTGATATCTCAAAGACAGCCTTCCGAATACGTTATGGCCATTTTGAGTTTCTTGTTATGTCCTTCGGGCTAACTAATGCCCCAGCAGCTTTCATGGACCTCATGAATCGAGTGTTCAGGCCATATCTTGATATGTTTATCATAGTGTTTATAGACGACATTATGGTATACTTTCATAGTGAGATTGAACATGTAAATCATCTCCGTATCATCTTACAAACCCTTAGAAGGTGTTTTCTGGGTCATATTATTTCTTTCAAAGGTGTTAGAGTTGATCCCCAGAAAACAAAAGCTGTTAGAAACTGGCCTAGACCTGTTTCTCCGTTCGACATTAGAAGTTTCTTGGGCCTGGCTGGCTATTACCGCTATTTTGTTGAAGGTTTCTCCTCTATAGCATCTCCTAAGACCCGGTTGACCCAAAAAAAAGTGAAGTCCTTGTGGTCCGATTCTTCTGAGAATAGTTTTCAGGATTTGAAGACTCGACTCACTACAACCCCTATTTTGACTCTGCCTGATGACGTTGATGGTTTTGTGGCATATTGTGATGCTTCTAGAGTTGGTTTAGGTTGTGTACTGATGTAGAGAGGTAAGTTTATAGCCTATGCCTCTAGACAGCTGAAACCCCATGAGAAGAATTACCCCACCCATGATCTTGAGTTAGCTGTTATTGTGTTTTCTTTGAAAATCTGGAGACACTACTTGTATGGTGTTCATGTTGATGTTTTCACTGATCATAAGAGTCTGTAGTATATTTTTACCTAGAGAGAGTTGAATCTTAGGCAGAGCAGATGGTTAGAGTTATTGAAAGACTACGATATGAGTGTGTTATATCACCCGGGAAAGGCCAATGTAGTGGCGGATGCCCTTAGCACGATGTCTATGGGTAGTGTTTTGCATATTGGAAAGGGTAAGAAGGAGTTGTCTCATGATGTGCATCAGTTGGTTGGGTTGGGAGTTAGGTTGCTTGACTCCGCTGAAGGGAGTATGTTAGTACAGAGTAGCTCTGAATCCTCCCTGGTTTCGGAAGTAAAAGAGAAGCAAAATTTAAATGCCAGTTTGGCCAGACTGAAAGAATCAGTCAAGGACCAAAAGATGGAGGATTTCTCCCAAGGGGAGGGATGGTGTGTTGAGATTGCAGGATAGATTATGTGTTCCAGATGTCAAGGATCTGAGATAGAGAATTATGGCTGAAACGCATGGTGTACGATATTTTATTTATCCTGGTGCTACCAAGATGTACCGCGACTTACGGGAAATCTATTGGTGGAGTGGCATGAAAAAGGATATAGTAGTATTTATGGCTAAGTGTGCGACGTGCCAACATGTTAAGGTAGAACACCAAAGACCTGGTGCTATGATGTAGTAGTTTGGTATTCCCACTTGGAAGTAGGAAGAGATAAACATGGATTTTGTGACTGGTTTACCTCCTTCTCGACGCCATCATGATTCCATTTGGGTTGTTGTGGATAGATTGACTAAGTCTGCGCACTTCTTGCCTGTGCATACTTCTTATACTGCTGAGGATTACGCTAGATTGTACATCCAGGAATTAGTCAGATTGCATAGAGTTCCCTTGTCCATCATTTCAGATAGGGGTACTCGGTTCACTTTGCAGTTTTGGAGAGCTTTTCAGAAGGGTCTTGGTACCCAAGTGCATTTGAGTTTTTCTTTCCATCCGCAGACAGATGGTCAGGCTGAGAGGATCATCCAGACCTTAGAGAATATGTTGAGAGCGTGTGCTCTTGACTTTAAGGGGAGTTGGGATGAGCATTTACCGTTGATAGAGTTTGCTTACAATAACAGTTTTCACTTTAGCATTGGCATGGCTCCATTTGAGACTTTGTATGGGAGGAAATGTAGGTCACCCATAGGTTGGTTTGAAGTGGGTGAAGCAGTCGTGAGTGGTCCTGATTCGGTCTTTGAAGCTATGGAAAAAGTCAAAGTGATTAGAGAAAGATTAAAAACCGTACAAAGTCTTCAGAAGTCGTATGTTGATGTGAAGAGAAAGATTAAAAACCGCACAATGAGTGATGCACCCCTTGTTGTGTCCGAAATGTAGAATGAAATAGAGGAAAGATTAGCAAGTTGCTTTATCTGTGTACCCTTCAATTTCTCTTTACTCTTAGTATACCCAGCATCATTCGAGGACGAATGTCCCCAAGGGGGAGATATTGTAATGCCCCACACTTTCCTAAGCTAGAAACGAACCATTGTTTGTATATGTAAAAACCCCAATTTTGTAAGCCATATTTGGGCACCTAAATTACCAAGAGTACCCTAGTTATAAGAGAGATTATGATGTGTTAAGTGTGGTTATATGAGTCACTTAAAGTAGTACAAGCTAAGAGTTTCAAAATCCATCAAGTTTTAGTGTTTGAATTCGCAAGGGTCATCTTTGAATAATCATAACTTGATAAATATATGGTATTTCTGCATATTTCCACCCACAAAAACGATACCAATTTTACCAAAATCCGACACTCGAGCTAGGAGTTATGGCTTTGCGAAGTAGAGTGTGTTGCCTAACCAATCGCACATGGCCACTAGAAAGCATATGCGATGGCATATGCGGCGCCTATGTAAATATAGGCGATATCATATGCGGCGCCTATGTAAATATTTGCGATATCATATGCGGCGCATATCTTATGGTTTCAAGTGACTTAAACACTCTGTTTTTGGGTTATTTTGAGGGAAATTAAGTCTTTTGGCACTCCTTACACACCCTTAAACTTAACCTTATAAATTTAATAGATTCTAAACATATCATAACCCTATTATCAGTCTAAGTTCATCATCCAAGAGCACTAAAGGAGAAAAAAAACTAGGGTTACACAATCAATATTGAGGGTCCAATCTTTCAACGAATCCGTTACCATAAAGGTATGTGGGGTTATGAAAAAGAACACCCTTTCGTTCTTGTGCCCAAAGTTTGCATTATTTTACAAAGATACATGATTTTTTACATGTTTTATCATGAGTTTGAAGTGATAAATCTTATCCTATATTGTTGTTCAAGATAGTATGATTATTTTGAATGTTTAGAAAATAAACTCCATGAGTTTGAGATTATTGTTATGATTAAAGGCTGAAATTTTTCAGATTTCCATATAAATTATGCATGCTTGTGATATAAAGCATAAATATTGAAATGTTTTGATTAAGTATCACTATAAGGGTCATTAACCCACATTGAGATTGTTGTTTTGAGAATTTATGTGCTACATGCACCCATGTTTAGACTATTTTTGATGAAGTATAGAAAGATTTGACCTTTTGGTCACAACAAAGTTAAAATCCACTTTATGAGACGAGTTACGGATTTTATCATTTATTTACCTTAAGAAATATGAGATTACCCTTAAAGTGGATTTTTCTTGAGATTTTTGAGCATAGTATTGGGAGTAGTATTTAGCACCGAGTTGGGTATGTCACTACGGTTTCATACCCCAGAACTGCATGCCACCGTAGGTTGAGACATTGACTTCCACTATATGTGGAAAATTGAGATAGTGATCACTGAGATGAGATTGTTCTACACCGATAGAAAGGGTAGGACAGGCCAAACCTTACAGGGGCAAGTCGTGGGACATCATGGGTGCTCACATGGTGTACATGTCGGTTAGAAGAACCTCCCAAAGAGTCGTCCCTCATTCTTAGATTGATTTTACTGATTTAAAAGAGATTTGAAATGCAGATTTATGATGTATTCAATATTCCAGATTTCACTAAGATTGCTTGATGAGAGAATAACAAAAGAATCTTTATATTTGGATTAAATGTAATGGCTCATGATATCCAGATTGGCATGTTTTGCCATTCATTGTGTATGATTTCAGATTTTAGATTTCTTTCAAGCTTTATGAGCCATTTACAAATGTCCTGCATGATTTGGAAATAGAACTTATGACATGATCGTTAAATATATATATATAAATATATATATATATATATATATATATATATGCATATAAGTATGTTTATTTCATGCACCCTCATGTAATCGGTACATATTCCATGGTACTGACCCACATGTTCGCATGTGGGCTACATTTTTCCTATGATGTAGGTTCAGGTGCTCATTCCCAGGTTTGACCGTGATTATTCGAGCACGTTGATCTACATCCTCTGCAGTGGTGAGTCCTCGTGGTCCGAGTACTAGTTATTCAGATTTCCTTATTTGCTTTGAGTCATTTAGTTTATTTCCTGAGTTTGGGTCAATTGAGGTTTGTCCCAATGGCTTATGGATATACAGTTTAGTAGAGGCTTGTCAGACTAGATGGATAGATTGATCAGATTTGTTAGAGATGTCGTATTTTGTTACTTTCCATATTTCATTTGTATTGCAGTATGATATTATGGAGGATGTTTAGATGTTTTGATTATGATGACTTTGATTATAAGTGTTGAATGGTAGAAAAATGGCTAAAAGGGTTAGCTTGGGGCTACTTGTAGCCTTAAGCACTGTGTGATGCCTCGGGGCCCGTTTTTAGGGGGTTACAGGAACTCACCTGCTTCAGATGAAGATGTGATTCTTAGAAGCAATCCTCGTGTTCCAGAACTATGTACCCGCATAGGTTGACATATCAACACTGCTAGCTTGAGGGTGATAGGGCGGACATTCGCCGTTCTCTTTTGGGGACACTGCCAAATTTGAGGGTCACTCACAGCATGTCTTTATCCGTGGCATGGTAATTAATACCCTTCCAATCAGGGCAATGATTGGACCCCAGTTCAGCTATTTTAGCATACATGGGACATGTTGGTAAACAACTACCTCCCACAGTTTCAAACTCAGTTTTATTAAAAGAACTCAGATAATTCTTCAGATATTCGTATACTAGGACTGTTAGATTCATTCAAATCTCAGTTATAGTACGAAACTCAGACAGTTCCACTAGATTCAAGACTATCAGATACAGTCCCTCATGCTATCAGAACTACATTTTCAGCTATGTATTAGCGTACAGATTTAGCTATCATGTACTCACGATCTTAGTTACTATGTATGTATGTTTGCACTCTTACGTTCATATCAGTCAATCAGTTAGCATTATTCATGCATGTAATCCCTTTACATTAGCCTACCTTACTCATTTACTCAGTACTCCAGTTGTACTGACACATTTGTACTATGTTGCTTTCTTTTAGGTTACATCATAGGTTCAGAGACATGAGTTCCAGACCAGTAGTAGCATTCGCATTCAGCACACAGAGTTGCAATGAGTCCTCTTCATTTGAGGACAATATTACTTGATTTATTCATTTATTAATTTAGTTAGTTTTCAGTTTACGAAGTTAGTTGGAGACATGTTCCTTCAACTCCTTATTTAGACAGTACTTAGATGTTTTCAGATTTAGTATTCAGACTCAATTCAGATTCAGTTATTTTGGGTATTTTCTACCCATATGGATGTCATGTTTTGACAGTTTCTTTATTCAGTTGAACCTTATGATTTATTGTTCATGTTTTCCGCATTTTACAAGTATATTATGTAGTTTACAGGTACAGATATCAGTCATGGGTTAGCTTGTGATCCTTCGGGGTTATAAGCACCATGTAGCATTCCGGTTTAGAAAATCGGTGCGTTACAAATATACACTAAGGGCATGTCACCTGCAATCAGAAAATGTCCCACAATGGTATCTCACACCGCTTGTACTAACAGTTCTAATATATCTCACACATATATTGTAACATTACACCAAGATAGAACAAAAATAAGTATTATATTACATATAAGAAGAACAAGGGGGAACATGCATATACAAGATCATCAATTACAAGTAAAAGAAGATACGATAAATACATAGATGATAAATCAATATGACAATACAACACAACATAACATAATAAAGTAAGTGCAATGTATATGATGATGGTGCTAATGATGATGCACGAGGTCATCACACAACCTCCGAGATCGTCGCATAATCCCCATATACGCCTACGGAGGCAATCCTCCCAACGCAAGATCCATGGGGGGTTCGTCAACCCATATACAATCCATATATCTCATATCACTTTTACGGTATATCCCTCAGAAAGAGTTTTATAAGGTGTTACAATATCTCCTTCCCGGCATATCCCTTGGGGAGGGTTTTAAAAAGGTGTTGCCAGTGTTTCTCAGATGTTGCCACACTGATACCAACGTTTCATGAATTTGTATGATATGAGGATGTAATGCTCACAACCAATGACAATAAGTATTTTCACAACCAACAACATGATATATTTCCACAACCAACCACATGACATATTTTCACAAACAACCACAATGATTTATTTCTACTACCAACCACATGATATATATTCACAACCAACCACAATGATTTATTTCCACAACCATGTGAGCCAATATCCACTTATTATTTCAGTTTCGTCCTCGAATTTTCACATGTCTCATATGCCAATAACGTATGAATATAATAACAATACAATAATGGTACCATATTAAGAATCTTAACAATACAATGCAATTATTCACATGTATTCAAGGCTATTAATATCACATAGAACCTCACACGGTTACAAATATCACATAATAACTCAATTTCGACAATTACATCATATATAGGCCCCGTCACGGGCACAACACATAACTAGCCATTTTTCATGATTAGCTTCCACCCTTAACATGCATTTTGTATCATCGTTTACTACCCAACCCAGTCTGAAAGAGTTAAGTCATAATAATCTGCATCAAAAGCCGAAATTGGTCCACTACACTTCGAACCTACGACCTTACTTTTCACAAACAATCTCTAAATCTGCTAAAAATATCAAATATGAAATCTACACGTTAAAACAAAACCAACGACACCCATATTGACTACTTTTAGTTCGGGATCAAAATGGACCCCCAAAATTGGTTTCCAAAAAAGAAGGACAAAATCGGAACTTTACTTCAAAACATGTTCTCTATAATCTTAGGAACCTACAGATGAAAACTCAAGTTAAATCGAGTAAACAATGAGGTTCAAATCGAAGAAAAATTATTTTTGAGCTTTACTGGATAAAATATTTGAAATCCGGGTTAAAATCAAGAATCTGAGTTATTTTGAAGGTTAAATTGATGAAAAACTAGTAATTATAAGGTAAAAATACTATTCAAATGAAATGGAGTGAAATTGAAATTTAAAATCAAGTCATAAGATTTTTGTAGTTTTGAAAATTTTATCAAGAAATTACCAAGAAAATGGTGAATTCTTACCTTAAATCCGTAATAGAATCAAGAAATAGGTGTTAATCTAGCTTCCCAAGCTCCCACAAGTTTGACTTTTAACTCCCACACTATTTTAGGGTTTAACTCTCAAGAGATAAGATGAAAAATGAGCAAAATGGATCAAAAATAGGAGGAAATCTGCCATATATAGCAGAAAATCTGCAATAGTAGCAGTTTTTTTTATTTTTAAAAGTCCAATTTGAATTTCGACGGGGTGCCTGAAATTTGTTTGGAGTTCGATATATGCAAACAAACTATACAATCATACTAAATTCGACGTTCCGGGTGCGTTGGCGAAGTCAGATTTTTGAAAAAAAGATTATTTTCACAAGCTGACCCCTGAAACCTAAAATCACAATTTTCCAAATCAAGGGTTGTAATAAGATTTAAAAGCGTAAAATCATACCTAACATGTGAACACCCTAAAATCGACATTCAGGATCTGTTGGTGAAGTCGGATTTTTCATTTGAGGTCATTTCGATCAAATATGGGTCCCATACCTATATTTTCGATTTTTCAACTTTCCTATCAATATGTCAAAATGAGCTTGGGTGTCGGGACTCAAACCAAAAGTCTACCTAGCCTAAAATTAATATTATGGAGCTACTGACACAGTTCGTTCGATCATCTGTCGCACGGATCAAAAGATATCCCCATAAGTCTAAAATAAGGCTCTCAAATCCATTAAAAACCACAATATCGCATAATTATACCAAAATGCATCAAAAATTATGCCAATCACTCCCACACCTTAGAAATACTATAATGCAACTATGGAGAGGGGTAAAACAGTCAAGTCACACAAAATCATAAATTTCATATATTTCATCAATTTTTTAGGTCGTTACAATAATACTAAAATTTTTATTCATAAATATAAATGTTGCATCCATCATGAAATGTTCTAACACTTGTTGCATCTACTTGAAATTGATTGCATAAAATTATCCAAATTCAAAGCGATAATATTTTTAAGTGAATTTTAAATATTATTAATATTTTATATGTAACTTGTTGATATTGCTTAACTTATTAAATTTGCACATGAATTTAGATGAATGTGGATGTTAATTAAGATAATTTAATCAATGAATTCAAATGTGCTAGACTAGTTATCGATGTTAAAAATATTATAAATCATTGTAGAATTATGTACTTTATATAATAATATGTTAGAAAGTGAATGGATTGTCGTACCTATTAGATCAAATATATATTGAAAAGAAAATTGAACAAAAAATCAATAAAAATAAGGGAAAAGGAGACTGTGTAACATTTTTTAAAACAAATAGCCCAAGTTTGAGATTTTATCAAAAAATGGTCAGTCAGATAAAGTATTTCCACTTTATAGTTATTTCCTAATTTGGGTCACTTTGGCATATGTAGTTTATATACAGTCCATATATAATATTGATTCAATCCATATACAATACCGATACAATTTTCAACTTGGGTCATTCGATCCTTTAAAAAATATATTTATTTTTTTTTTGCTATAAATTTTTTAACTAAAAATATTCTTCTTTTTTTATTGGTTAAAAATAATAATTAAACATAATTATATAAAAAGGGTATACTTGTTATATAGAATATATATCTATATAAGATATATGTATAGAAATTGTATAGTTCTATCAAATATGCATATGTATAAAATATGTATAGAAAGTGTATAAAAGCTATATGATAATTGTATAATATGTGTAAAAAAAAGTATAATTATTGTATAAATTGTGTATCGAAACTATATAATTTTCGTATAAAATATTTATATGTATAGAAACTTTATAGAAGGTGTGTAGAAATGGTATAGAACAAACCAGCAAATTGAAATGACTAGAAAGTGAAATTTAAATTCTATGGTCATTTTCGTGGAAATAGTTTAATTTGAATTGTCGTTTCTGTCATTTTCTCTAAAAATAAAGGGTTAGCCCATCTCAACCCACAATCCTATTAGGACTGAGTAGGACCATACATTTTAAGGCCCTTTAAAGTGAAAGTTCAGCCTATCCTAACCCATCAAATTCTTTGATCCATGACCATGAGGCTTGAGTTAGGTTGAGTTGGGCAAACCCAACCCTTGAAGTTGTGCCGTGGTCCTATATATTCTTTGGAATTAATGTACTGCTGGACGTTTGGACACAATCTTATCACCAAATTAATTCTTCCTTTGCTTTAAATGCTTTCGCTTTTACGGATATAGAGTTTGTAGTTTCTTTTGTTATATATAAAAATCAAAAGGCGATCGATCGCCTTTCCTAAGGTGGCATAGTCCCATTTATTTTTATTATTTTATTAAGGTTAAAATTCTCATTCTGAAATTATAATTAAATATGAAAGTGTATGTGTATTAAGTTAAGCCAAAAATTAAGATATCCCTACAATTAGAAGTACAAAACCGATTGAGTTCGATCGGTAATTAGATGCGGTTGGCTTAAATAAGTTCGACAAAATATTTGACAATCCTCAGCTAAAAGTGTGCGCCTAAAATCAACGAACTGATTTCGGTCAATTTCTTTTGCAAAAAAGTTTCTCTTGAAGAAACTGACCACACTCGATCAATCGGTCTTTTCGACACAATATCAAGGAAATAAAAGGAAAATAAATCGATTTAGTTGATTTTTTTAACACCAAAATTTGAAAAATAGTAAAAACGTACGAAAGAATAAATGATACTGAAAGCAAAACGACTGAATCAAAACGTTCTTTATGATCACAATTAAAGTTGTGAAAGCATAGAAGTAGTTCAAATTAGCAGAAGTAGAGATCAATGTCGAAATCGGAATAAATTGCAAGTTGGCTACTTCTTATCTCACTCCAAGTACTTTTTCTAGAAATGAGGATGTTGTGATGGATAATACTAGAAATGATATGATTAGTAATGAGGATATTTAGGATAAGGTGGGAGTGACTTCAATGAAGATTAAGATTTAGGAAGCGAGCCGACTGAGACAATTCAAGCATGTGAAGAGATGTACGAATATCCCAGTGCAGAGATGTGAGAGACTGGTTATAGATGACTTCAGGAGAGATTGAAGTAGGCCGAAGAAGCATTGGGGAGAACTGATTAAACAAGACATGACATAGTTTCAGCTTACCAAGGACATGACTTTAAATATGAGATTATGAAAAGCGTGAAATAGAATATAAGTTTAACAGGGAGCAGCCTGTTGCCTTATTACTTATCCTTATTAGTAGTTGCAGTACTAATCATATAGTTGTTTGTGCTTTAGTTTCTGTTACTACCGGTTGATTTTTGATTTATGTTACTATCATTTTAATTTGTTATAGTTATTGTCCAATTACTATATGTTGTTGTGTTTTATTTGATATTTTTTTGTATTTTTATTAATTATTTTTTAAAAATATTTTGGACTGTTTTATTTTAGTAAAAAATTTGTCAAAAACATTCTCTGTACTTCTAAAATAAAGGAAAAGTCTGTGTACACTTTATTCTTCCTAGACTCATTTTCTAAAATTATATTAAGTATATTATTGTTGTTATTGTTAGCTCTGAAATATAAATATAATCATCATTATATCCATTTCTTGTTATATTATATCCTCCTTACCCTACTTCCCTTGAACGTCATTGTGTGTTAATTTATTGTGTGTCCAGGACTTTAGTGCATGTCCTTCTAAGACAATTTAAGTCTTTGAGATGCAGATGAGGAACCATACTTCAATATCAAAACCTAGTACCAGCAGTGAAAGCAATTGTGGGCCGTTTGACATAAAAGGATAAGGGATAAGGGATAAGGGATAAGAGATAATAATAATTTTGGAATAAAATGGATGATTTTTTCATCTTGTATTTAGTTTGAGAATTATTACTTACTTTTGAGATTATTTATTTCATAATTTATATTAATATAATAGGATAAGTTATCATATATAAATAATAGAATGACTCTCATCTCTCATGAAATATCTCAATCCATGTGATAATTAATTTATCAATCCCATCCTTGTATCAGGAGACCCCTTGAAGTTGTGTCATGGTCCTATACATTCTTTAGAATTTATATAACGTTTGATACCTACTTTAGCGCCCAATTAATTTCTTTAGAATTTATATACTATTTGACGTTTG
>NC_061121.1:206460199-206556871 GCF_002878395.1 Capsicum annuum
TAGCGCCCAATTAATTTCTTTAGAATTTATATACTATTTGACGTTTGCTACCAACTTTAGCACCCAATTAATTCGTCCTATAATAAATGCTTCTGATTTTACGGCTATACCGTTTTCAGTTTCTTTTGGAAGAAAAATCGATTAGGAGATTGATCTCCTTTCCCAAGGTGGCATAGTCCTATTTATTTTTATTAAGGTTAAAATTCTCATTCTAAATACTCCCTCTATTTTATTTTAATTGACCTTTTTTTAAAAAAATATTTATTTTAATTTAATTATTCTTTTGACGAAATTAAAAGAATTTTATTATATTCTTCCAATACTATTCTTAATATTAAATGACTAAACAAAGTGTATTTACTCAAATTTTTATTTTTAAGATATAATTAATAAGATTAATTTGATAAAATAACCTTTCTAATTAATATTTTCTTAATGGATATGCCAAGTCCATATGGGCCAACTAATATGAAATGGAGGGAGAATATATATTTAGGGTATGTATATTAAGATTAAGCCCAAAATTAAGATAGCAAAACCAATTTGAGTTTGATCGGTAATTGCTTTTATTTAAAACAAATTTAGTGTATGTGCGTTGCACGTGTATCAATCATTAATTACGATTAAATATATATAAAAAATAAATTATTGTGTGTATGTTATATTATTAAGTACAACTTTTAAAAATATCACATGAAGTTTTGGATATAAAATAATTTAGTTAAGTAAAGTTTAATATGATAAACCATCATCACAGTAATAATGAAGGAGCAAAATTAAATGCAGTAAAAAATATATTCCTTGTTTAAATGTGTACTATTGGAGATAGTTTGAATTAATGATGATCAGAGTGGAATACTAATGATTTATCTATATTCCTATCTGTTACTGCTACTGAATAATTTGCACTTATTATAAATTTAAATTTTTGGTATATTAGATTTCCTTTTACGGCAGTTATAATGCTTTTTTCTATAGGTTTTATAATCCTATCGTCTGCTAAATATAATTCTATTGGTGTATCTATTCCTTCTCTAAAACATGCTTTTATTAATATCTATAAATAGAACTTAGTCATTGTACTTATTTTTATAATGCTAAAAGCATTTTATTTTTTACGAAAAATTATTTTTATTCTCAAAATTCTATATTTTTATCGAAATTGGGGTCATTTCAGATTATGTTAGGGACCGTTTAATTATTGAATAAGTGTAGAGTTATTCATGTACCTTTAACCAACTGTCAAATTAGTGCTATTGAGGTTATGCTTATTAGTTTAACAATATTTTAGACATTCTATATATTTCTAAATTAAAACCACAAATTCAAATATTTTCATTACCCTTTTAAAATTTTGTGTGAATTCAAAATAATCAAACAAAAATAATCAACTATATAAATTTATGTGAATTTTGTTATAATTTTGAGATTTTCTATTGAGCCATATAAAGTAAGACGAAGCGGAATGATAATAAAAAAATACACAAAATAGTTTTGAAATATTAGCGGAGCTCACCGGTGATGAAGTGAGAGCTAAGAAGACAAAAGTTGTTCTTACACTTTTCAAAGTGAAGCAAAGAACAACTTTCTCTTCTTGGCTCTCAATCTGTCGCCGATGAGTTCCGATAATATTCAAACCCAATCAAGTAATAATTAACACTTTCTTCAATGAAGCTTCGATTTGTGTGTTCATCTTTGCATTGCATGTTAGCTTGGATAATATTGTTGATGTCTTCTTCATCTATCTTTCTTTAGTAAGCTTCTTCAGTAATTGAGGGATCATTACATTCATTTATTACTCACCCTTATTTTTATTTATTACTTCGTTTATCTTCAATTAAAGTATACTTTTAGAGAGTACCTTCATTTAAAGTATACTTTTAAAGCAAGAGAGGTGTGATTTAGTGAGGAATTTTTAGATTAGCGTTTTTTCAAAATGAGTTCTTTGGTGGTGATGGATAATTAATATTTAGCTGCACATATAGTCTGTCTCATGTGTGCCCGATGTTGCTAATTTTGACCTTCTTTCATGTTAGCATGTTAGATATATCAATTTGGAATATTGCTTCCTTTTTCAACTTTCACAACTTTTATAAAAGTATGACAAACTAAACAATAGAGTGGAATGAAGAAATTAACGTCTAATCCAGTGAAAACAAAGTCTTCAAGAAACACACAAAGACAATACAATGCTTCATCTGGTGAATATCATAAAACTGTAATATCAAAATTTACCCTTTTATACCTTACATTTTTACCTAATTCCAACATTAGGCCCGCTTCTAGCCCTAAAATATATCGAACTCCTCTTTTCTTTCATTCTCTTCAGTGGCTTGTATCATCTTACTCTTTCCTCCATATACCTTCAAGGTATACACCTGGTGTTGAAAAACTATATTTTTTAATAGCAAAGATTAATCAATCGCAAATCGATACCTCATGCCCCTAAATTTATCATTTAGTTGCACTGATTTAGGTACAAGATGTTACGACAGACAAGCTATAAAAATATACTAATAGAGGCGAGTATCATGATTTACATGGCCCCTCATGAGAGTTGAATAAATCTTGTTGATGTAACAAATAAATGTCACACTAATGATACAAAGGAGAATTAAAGCTAAATATGTACTACTCTATATTATCTTTCAATACCAAATTATTGTAGAGTGCATTACATCTCAAAATTACAGGAACTCTAAGCAAAATTAAAAAAATGACTTAAATCACCGCTCGAGTAGGTAAATATGGCTCTTTAACAAAATACAAAAGTAAATTTAAATCTAGGAAACTTTCAAATATATTCTACGGTTATAACTAAGCATGTTCACCAAAATCAAATTATAACCTTGAACAATTGATAGTGAAAAAAAATAATACCTCCTAGATTTCCAACTCTGCTAGTGATGAATCTAATAATCTATGATACCATATGACCTTATGAAGAAGATCCCGAAATTAGAAGACTTTTATATAATCAGGATTCATAAATCAAAAGGACACTAATTAATATTTTAACATAATTTTACATATATGCTGTTCTTTTTCTTGAAACATCCCATAAAGCCTACCCATACATAACACCACGATAAATTTTCAATATTAACAACGTACATAAACAAGCTAAATAAACAACAATTAAGTTGAGAAAAAATCTTTCAAACATTCCTTGTTTGTGATCTTTAAGTTTTCCAAAAGATTTCATAATATAATCAAATACTTGCATCGTCACCAGTCATGCTCATAGGCTTGCATCGCGTCAACAATCATGAGACTGTCTTTTATTGAGCGAAGGCGGTAAAATGAAAAGCTACAAATTTCAATTCAAAAGGTTGACAACTCTGAATCTATAGTTGCTTTTTATTCCAACCAAATTAGTACTCGATTTTCAAGATCACAAACAAGAACATGATGACAGTATAAAAAAAAAAAACACAAACTCTGGCATGATAGTACAGAGATACAAAAATCTTTTCGTTGTCCAATAAAGGCAAAAATAAAGAAAGGTGTAGGAACAACCTTATTTAGGAGGGACACTGAAGATTGAAGTAGCTAGTTTTATCTTGTTTTTTATCCTTATAGGGCCACTGAACTAACTATCTCTGTTACTTTTGCTCCACTGTTGACCACCTTATTCATTCAAACCAACTATAATGTTTAACTTAAAAATAAATAAAGAAACTTGTACAGTTAATAGCATATGAAAATAAAAGCCAAAAGTGGCAGACGATTTGCATCCTAATGCAAAAGAATTGGCATAGATATGATATCCTTCCGTGTGATTATGAATAGAACGAATATAACAAAGAAATTCACCAGATACATAGACTCCAAAATTACAAACTTATATACAAACATCAAGAAGCACATGGACCTCGTCAAAACAAATCCCACAATGGATATCAAAATATTCAGACCAAAAAAATATAACATATGGATGTGCATATTTGAATCTATAAATTTAATTACTAACATAGTCATATAAATAAGGTATATTTGTTATTTACTATCACACAAATAGAGAAACCGCCTAATAAAATCAAGCAAATGTATAACATTCTAATTTTTACACATTCTTATATTAGACCTTAAAAAGATGAAAAACAAAGCTAAAATGTCAGGTTTGTTGGTTTTGTGAAGAGGATAACTATTCAATTGAGTATCTCTCTCCACAATATCCATGGGGACCAATGTTGTCAGTGTCTAGGTCTCAAAACAGAAAGTGATTAATTATTTATAATTTAACTAAGAGAAGCAGCAGTAGAGGGAAAAAATTATAATCCTTACTTACATTAATCTAAGAGAGGAGGGATGCAGTATCAAAAAAGAAGCGTGGTAGCAGTACCAACCATTTTCTCTTCTATTGTGAAAGAGCAACATTACATTTCATACGAGTCTCAATGACAGAGATATTCCAAGATAAATTTTCTTGTTATCACGCCTCATTTCCTCTTCCTCGGCGGTTATTGATATAATTTGAACATGAATAAAAAATATGGGAAGAAGATAGTATAAAGCACAAAAGCATAAACTTCAACTACCTTTTTTTTCATTGCATAAAGCAGTAAAGCCAACTGTTGTTGTGGCTTGCCATTGGTACTTGCTATCCATCCCAGAGAGAAACCCCTTTGCCTTAATCCCTTTTCTTATTCATCTTAGTGTAGAGTTGAATCCAACAAAAAATTATAGAAATTACTGCATATTCTTATGCCAAAAAAATAGTGTCGATTGACATACCTCCATTCTTCCTATGCAAGTGAAGTCGATATATAGTATAAACAAATAAAATATATTTGTTTTATTCACTTCATAATATAAACTTGTATATGCGACTTAGGCCAATACTTTGGTCCTTGTACGCTATCTACATCTCTAATTTCAATTGAACTTGGCAAAGTTTATGAGGCAACATTCTATGAAAGGATTACAGTTATACATTAGAACTTTCAAAGTTTGCAATTACCAATTTCTTTCCAAGTTTGTAATTACCAACCTTATATATTGATCTCTTGCCTCTGGATGTTTCCAAAACTTCTCGACTCGAGAAAACTTCTATTTTTGATCAATATTTACATATTCTCATATTTTCAAGATACTGTAAATAAAATTGACAAAAAAATAAACTTATAAGTGTTTCTAGAAAAGTATAGAATGCACAAATCAAATATAACGTAAGATGTTGATATCCACAACTTCAGTGATAGGATCCATTGAACTAAGTTTTAAGAAAAAAATTAGAATGATAAGAACGTATAATTTCATAATTTCATAATAGAGGTAAATTTATCAGATGAGAAGAATTATACATGAATATGTGAATCTTATTGGTAGGTGGGTAGATAAAGAAGGTTAGTTATGAACAATAAAAATTATAATATATTCAACTAACAAGAGACAGTAAGGTAATAACAGAATCAGCGAAAAGAGAAATAGTAGTCTAATGTACACCTTAATCTAAGTAAACTAATGTATACGATAAGCTAAATTAAACTAAACAATTTAAGCTGTCATAGCAAGTAATATATTATGTTTAAATTAACACTGTAAAAAGGAGAGACGATATAACGACAAAAACCTGACAATAAAATTATTGAAACTGTATTGAGACAAAGAACGATGAATAATGGAAAACCAAATACGAACAATGAAAAACCATAAAAGTTTATAACGATGAACAATGAAAAAAGCTCAAGCTTTTATAAAGAAGGACAGAATGTACAAACCAAACAGGAGATCAAATAGGCAAAAAAAATCAAATAGGACACAAATTGGGAAAGACCAAATAGAACACAAATTTTGATGGAACATAAATTTGGGAAAGACAAAATAGAACACTAATTTAAATGAAAAAAATCTGGTGTTTTTTTTTGTGTGAAGAACATGAATTTGGAAAAGACCAAATAGAACACAAATTTGAATAGAAGAAATCAAGTATTTTTTTGGTAAAACCAAGTAGGGAGAAAAAATGGGTGTTTTTTTTAAAAGAAATCAAGTAGGGCAAAAAAATAACGGGTATTTATTTTGGTGAAAAATCCAAGTAGGACACAAATTTGAAAAGAATTTAATTGAAGAAGACTTTTAGTATATTTATTTTGAATAATTTAATTGTAAGGAAAAGGGTAAAAGATCATTTTGTCTAAAGAGGACTCTTTTAATGAAGGGCAAAAGTTTAAATCACCTTTCTAAGGGTCTTTACACTTTTAATATATTATAGATAAGTTTGACCAAAATTTTAACATGGCTAGCTAAAGCTGCGTGTTTAAAACCGACGAACCAATTTTGGTCAATTTTCTACAAAAGAGTTTCCTTTTGGAGAAACCGCCTGAATTCAGTCGATCTTTTTGCAACACAAATCTAGGGAATTGAAAAACAATTGATTCAGTTGATTAGTAAAATTGTACAAAAGAATGAATGATACTGAAAGTACGATGAGTGAATCAAAACTTCTTTATGATCATGATGAAAGTTGGGGTTTTGAATTATAAGTGACAAAAAAGTTTAAAATGAAGTGGAGGTGACTCAAGTTTCAATAATTGAATACAGGTGACAATTACTTTATTATGGATTATAAAAGTTGAGAATAGTCCACAAGTATTTTAATTTACACTTTGATCCAATATAAACCCTAATATAAAACTGAAAAAGGAGGGAAAAATACGTGTTTCTCTCTCTTCGCATTTATTGTTGTTTTCTTTCTCTTCGCCATTTTTATTGTTAATTATCGCTGCTGCTTTATTCGTTATCTTCTTCTTCATTATCATTTCTTCTTCTTCTTCTTCATCATAATCTTATTCTTGTTAACCATTGTTGTTGTTGTTACCGCTATTATTGCTACTTGATCAATTTTTTAGGACAAATTTTGTTTCATATACCACTTGGGTATTACTTCATAGGTGATTTTGGTAAGTAAAATTATGATTTTTAGTTGAATTTTTCATTTGAGTAGACTGCTATTGCTGTTTTTTCAACAATGGATATAACCTGAACATGAATCCAACGGATGAGTCATCTGTTGCAACCGATTACCCATCTATTGCAAATCATTTATTGCAATAGAAAACTCATATATTAATGTTACAGGTTCTATAGTGCTATAACATGAATCCAAAAGATGGGTCATCTGTTGTATTAGACGAGTCATCTGTTGTAACAGATGTCTCGCCTGTTGCAACAGAACCTAAAGTTGATTCCAATATATGAGTCATATATTACAATAGGTGAGTGATCTATTGCAATAGATGACTCACCTACTGTGCATCGCAACAAGTGAGTCATCTGTTGTAATAGATGGATAATTTATTAAACAGATGACTTACCTGTTCCAACAGATGACTCTTCTTATAGAATAAACTTTAGGTTCTATAGTATTATAACATGAAACCCAACAGGTGAGTTATCTATTGCAATATATCACTCATCTATTTTAATAAATTATTCACCTATTACGACAGACGACTCATCTGTTTGGATTCATGTTATAGTACTATACAATTATTATTAATATTATTATAATATTATGATTAACTTTTTAACAAATGTCTTTAGGTACCACTAATGGAGGGATCAGTAACAATGAGGGTGGATTATCATGCTGAATGGATCGAGAAGAATAATTAATATGTTTGGTATTAGAAGGAGGGTGAAGTGTTAGAGACGATAGCGATGGTAGTCCAAAGTAATGTTTTATATGATGATTTTGTGAACTTAATCATCAGCTATTGTGGACTAAATTATCAACCGAAAGAACTTGTCATTAGACACATGCACAACTCCTTTGAAAATCAGAGGGTACTACTTTTTAAAATAATAGATCAGGTTCGGTTGCATGCTTATTTGAGTGATTCAGTTAGAACCGTGGTAAGGGTGTATGTGGTTGAAAAACCAAGAGAGAATGCAAATCAAAATGTAGAAGAAGAACAAAAAAAACAAGATATGTTTGATGATAAGTTGGATGATGTGGACATAAATTTTTCATATGATGGTGAGAGTAGTTGGAGATAAAGTGACAAAGGATAATCAAACGCCTATGCCCATTGTTACAAGCAATACAGTGGTCAGTTCTTCTCAATCAATGCAGTTGGGCAATCTTCAAGATGATGAGATACATTTTTACAAGGTAATGACATTCAATAATAAGGCTTAACTAGCTACTTCTTTGTATATTGATTGCTTGAAAAAAGATTTTCGACTAAAGAAGGTGATTAAATTGAGTAATGTCTATTATTTTAGATATTCTAATCCACACTGCAAGTGGTGGTTGAGGACTGTGAAATACTTAAGTTCTAATGGATTCAGGATTAAAGTTTATGAAAAGTATCACACATGTGGTTCGGAGCATATTATGAGCCATAATCCTCATGCCATGACAAAGGTCCTTAGTAAATATTTCCCAAATAGATTCCCAAATGGCAAAGGCCCTTTTATAAGTAATATGAACAATCAACTCCGTACAGAATTGGGTGTTACAATCAATTATTATAAGATATATATGACCATGAGGATTGCTAAGGACATGGTTAGGGGGACACATGAACACGAGTATGCAGTCTTTGATGGCTATCATTACATGCTTGAGTCTACAAACCCCATGAGTAAGACGACATTGCATATTGATGAAAATGCAATGTTCAAGTACTTTTTGTATCCCATGGTGCTTAGATTCTTGGTTTTCAATAATTGAGAAATTTCATAACCGTCGACGGGACTTTCTTGAGGAGCAAGTATGAAGGAATTTTGCTATCGGCAGTGGCACAGGATGCAGAGAGTCATATATTTTCGAATGCTTTTTATGTGGTGGACAAGGAATGTGATGTATCGTATGCATTTTTTTTGAACAAATGTGAAGTTGTGTAGATGATATAAAAGAGTTATTTATTATTTTTAATAGGCCTCCAAGTATACAAAAGATGTATTCAATTTTTTACATTTCTGCACATTTTGGTTGTTGCATGAGGCATCTTGGATAAAATATTTGAACCAACTATCACAATGAAAGGGTTGTGTCTCTTTTTTATAGAACAACTAATGCATATTAAAGAGTTGCATTTTTTGACCATTTCAATTAAATAAGGGATATGTTAATCAAGGTAGCACAACATCTTGAACGTGTAGGTTTTGAGAGATAGAGCCAGACATTTTGTTTAGGAAATAGGTAAATTATTATAAATTTAATGCCTTGTTTGAGTTTAAGCTTGTAATATCGTATGATGTCGTACTAAGTGATTTTTGGTATAAGTAAAATATTGTGATGTCAAACATAGTTGAATCAATGAATTCACTATTTTGTGTTGAAAGAGAATTTTCCATTGTGGCGTCATTTGATGAAATAAACAAGAAGTATGCAGAATTATTTCATGAAAGACGTATGGAGTTTGTGAACACAAGAAACAAAATTGTTCCAAAAATGAAAAAAGAAATATCAAAGAACCTCTGTTTGGGGAATAAGTTATTTGCTCATCAAATAGCAAACTACAAGTTCAGTATCAACGATCATGGTGATATTGCCACAATTGATTTTCAAACAAGATCTTGTACATGTAGAGTTTTTGTGGATAAAATATCTTGTCCACATGCTATGGAAGCGCTTCGAAACCAATATGGTCCACAATATAGAACTCAAATTTATAAGTACTTGTCTCCTTATTATTCGATGGGAAGATATATAATGGCATATTTGAGAATATCAATCTAGTGCCTCCAAAAGATTCTTGGATTGTTCCTGTAGAGCTTTTGGAGATATTAATACTTTCTTCATGTATTGACCCAAGCAGGATCAAGCCTCGAAGAAGGATATATAAGAGGAGGAGTGGAGTCAGAGAAACATTTTCATCAAGAAAAAATAAGTGCTCCATATGTAAGAACATTGACCATAAAAGAACTACATGCCCGGATTGTAATGCACTATGATCGTTATAATAATAAACTTGTGTTGTTGTTTGTTATGACTCTGATAAATTTAACCCATTGTTGGAAATGTGAATGTCATTATTTATTATTTAAAATATATTTTTTTATAGTCCAACAATTAGTGTGTGCATCAATAAAAAAAGGAAACAGGAAATTAACTAAATACAATAGGCACAAAAATATTTTCAGTAGATTACCCATCTGTTGCAATAAACGGACCATCTGTTGCTATAAATAGTCCATATGTTGGAAGAAAACAATAGATTTATTGCCACTGGATAGTCTTCATCCAACAGATGATCAATCTGTTGCAACAGATGGGTCATTTGTTGGAAGAACTCAAAACACGTGCTGCTAGATTGTGTTCTTCCAATAGATGGACCATCTATTGCAACAAATGGTCCATCTGTTGAAAGAACACATTACAGTTCTTGCCACCGGATCATGTTCTTCTAATAAATGACCAATCTATTGCAATAGATGGTCCATCTTTAGAAGAACTCAAAACCCTTGGTACTAGATTCAAAATTTTGCCAATTTAATTAGATTTCTTATGATTTTGTTTAAGTGATAGATAGACAGACTTAATGAAATTGTCATTGAAGAATACATCAACTAGATTTCTTGTGGGATTGTTTATGTAATAGAATTAACCAAACGCGCAAAACTACCTACAACCCTCAACATCTTAAGAAAAAGAAATAGACAGAATGAAAATTTAAATAAGAAATAAAGTCAAAGTCGACCAAACATAGATTTTTTCATTCATTACATACAAAATACAAAACAAAATAAAACAAAATATACATTAGGTAGATCCGATATAAATAAAACAAAATTCATATGACAAAAGAAAAATGTAACGTAATTATTATTCTTATTCTTATTATTATTGTTGACCGAAAACCCATTGTGCAGCAGCAGAGCCCTTAGTCTTTGAATCTTATGAAGCACCCCTTCTCTCGTGGTGCCCAACTCTTATCGGAGTTCATGAACTAGGCTTTCAAGTTCTCACATGGTGTCGAGCAGAATCTCCATGTCTCAAACTGGATTAGCCATATCTAGAACATGCATGCATTAAGAAAAATTGTAAAACACTAAAGAAAAGAAAAGAGGCTGAATGTAATACAACATATACTACCAATTGGTAGTTTTACAAAACCATAACATGTTAGTAATTTTCATATTAGAACAAGAAAGTAAAACATACCTCAACGGACGAAAAAGGAATTTGACTTTGGAAAAGAAGTGGTTGAAGATGTAATAGTATTTTTATGAAATACAAATACAAGATGTAAGATATAAATGAAGTGGAGAAGACTAACGAGTAAGGACCTATTTATAGAGGATTGAATTTGAACGTGTTAGGCAAAAAGTCATGATTGTTCACCTCTTTTTTTTAATAATTATATCCCTTATTTAAATCAAACTGGTGACTTTTCAATTATTTAACTTAAGTAAAGTTAAATACAAAGAGGTGAAAAGTCATGAATTTTCACCTTTTCAATACTAACATTTTATTAAAATTAAATAACCACTTTTTTATGATCTAAAATTGTGTTTATCATTTTTTCCTTATTATTTATTTACGAATCATTTTTATTTATTAAATAATTAAAAAGTCATGATTTTTCATCTTTTCAATAACCATTTTTATTAATAACCATTTTTAATGAGTTCTTCTAATAGATGGTCCATCTGTTACAATAGACAGGTCATCTATTGGAAGAACTCAAAATCTGGATGCAGTTCTTTCAACAGATGGCCAATCTATTGCAACAGATGGGTCATCTATTGGAAGACTAAAAATCATAGTTCTTCTAAAAGATTTCCCTTTTGTTGCAATAGATGGGTCATCTGTTGGAAGAACTCAATACATTAACAGCAAGGGTTTATCCATCAGGTTTTTAGTTTTTGAGATTGTTGTTACCCTTTCTAATAGAAAAATAAGAAAGGTTTTGAAGATGGTTACCCTTTGAGCTTTCGTAGTTTTGTACTCTACTTTATGATGGGAAATGAAGATAAAACACTATTTTGCTTATGTCACTGATGGGGTAGGAAAAATAAGGTGCTTACAGATAGATGAATCCACTTTCATGTGTGGGAGGTATATATTACTGATCAGGTTATTGTGACAACAACCATAAAGTTCAATGATTTTATGAATGCTATTTTTTATCGATTGGGCATTGATCCTTCAAATAAGATCCTGTATTTATAATTAATTTTGATACGTTTAAATTGATAAGGCTGAGGGACCTAAAAGGTTGTGTTGATACCCCATTACAGTTTAATGATGGTTTTAATCATGCTTATATGTCAAGTTTGGAGAAGGGATCAATATTTAATGGTAGTTTAGAGATTTAATAGTGATTGGATTGGTTTAAATGGTGCAATGGAGTTTTACAAGGCCGTAAAAGCCTCCCAGTGCAACAAAAAATAATGGAAAACCAATAGAAATTGCCCTGGTCCAAATTTATATGGATGAGTTGCTCGGGGTGATGATTATAAATTAGAACGTGCTTTAAGAGAATATCTACGAAAGAAGGGGGAGTTCCTGAAGACTATCTTATCTCAGACCTTATTAAATAAGAAACACAGGGTAGCAAGCAAGGAACTTGTAGAGAATCTGACCAATGAAATTAACTTGAAAAATGAAAATTTGAATAAGCTGCAAAAATAAAAGTGTATCCAAAAATAAAAATTCATCAGTTATTGTTGAAAAGAAAAATGGTAAAGTGGATTGGAGCTGTACATTTGGCAAGGTAACTGTGACTAGTTAGTGTGATATGAAAATCACCTCCAAAGAAAGAAACACAAGTCCAAGAAATACGCTTTGGAAGCACCGAGGGATGGGAAGATGTACAATCAAGAATGAAACTTGCGCCAGGAACTGCTAAAGTTAAAATAAGGGATCAAGCCAAAGTTATAATTTCTAAAGTTAATCTTGTATCTTATGCCTTCAATTTATGGTCTGACCAAGTCAGTAAATCCCATACCTTTTTATTTCCACTGCAAACGATTTTAGTAGAACTATAACTAAAGGAATAGAATGCAAGTTTAACTTCAGAAATAGCCACCTTGGCTTGAACCCTTATTTTAACTTCAGCAATTCTTAGTGCAAGTTTCATTATTAATAGTATGTTTTTCCATCCATCGGTCCTCGCAAAACGGCTTTCTTGAACTTGTATTTCTTTATTTGGAGGTGATCATTTAGACCACGATCACTAGTCACAAATCCTGGCAAAGTGCATAACTTCAGTCCACTCTACCATTTTTTTAAATAATGAGTGATGGATTTTCATTTTTAAATAAACTTTCTGTAATGCCTTGTATTTGCTAAGCATAATCTAAGTCCTAATACATGAGTATTCATATAATTTTTTTTTTGAAACACTCATTATTTTTCAGTTCAGAGCATTCCATTGAGTAGGAAGTTCAGTTAACTTTCCAATGTTATAAAATTTACCTAAATTCGATAACCGGATAAAAAGTTATGACAATTTTGAATTTCAGTTGTTAAACACCATCATTTTAACCTTTAGCGCATCGCGGAGTAGGCCAATCTCATATTTGGCAAATTCCATTGAGGGTCCGCAATCCTAGCGCATTGCACCATAGGCCAATTTGATATTTGTCCATTACCAATGTCGAAGCTCGATACCCCCGCATTGCGGTGAACTTCCAGGTCCCAATCAGTGAAGGACCGCAATTTCCCTGCATCAAGCCATAGACCAGTTTCCCAATTGTCTGATTCCAGTGCGCTAGCCCAGAAAATTAGGATTTTCAGTCAGTTTCGAGTTTTAATTCCAAGGGCTTTTAAGTACTTTTCCCTTGTCCCAGTCATCCCCAAATAAGAAATTAAGTCCCTAATAACCTAATTGAGCATTATTCTAATCAAATTTCCCCTAAAATCAAGAATATTTTCTAAAGTAACAAAACCCTAACCTTCAAGAATCAAGGTCAACCTTAAAGAACTCTCCATCAATCCTTCCAAATTCTTCATCCCAGGTATGTTAGATGTTCATCCATGGATTCCTTTCATCCATGGAGTCCAAGTAACCTATTGAAATTTCAAGTTTGAATATTTTCAAGATATTTGATTTTTAAATTATGATTTCATCCATGAATCTCCATGTACTATTGATTTTATACCATGTTACCATGAAATTATTGTTATTATTCAATCTTCTATGTTTTAATATTATTATTTATTAAATTAAACCATGATTTAATGCTATTATGATGAATTCGTGCTATTCCTACAAGTTCCATGACATTCCTATGATTGTTTTGAACCATGAACTACAAGTGTTTGATAAAATGCCTACATGAGTGATTGATTTAATAAAAACCTTCATGCTTTGTCCCCTAAGCTTTTGTGTCTTTTCAGTATTGTTGTTTTGAGTCCTGGCTAATACCTAAAATCCATAGCTGTTTAATTAAAGTCTAGTCTCATTACATTATAGAATAACTTCAGATTATACTATGAGCATTTTCAGAATAGTCAAATATCAGTCAGTTAAACTCAGAACAGTCTAGTATTTCAGTGTTTTTTAGTTGGGAGTAGGATTTAGCACCGAGCAAGTGTAGGGATGATGGCTTCCCTATCAGATAGGCAGAGTAATTAGTAGCATTCCCTATACTCCAAAACTACGTAGCAAGCGTAGGATATGAGTACTCCCCCGTCAGACTAGGCTTGGCTATCTCGAAGGGGTCACTCGTCAGTTCAGGGTTGACACCATTAGTCCTTTGGATATTATAATAGTTTAGTGGATCCACACATATATTATTAGTACCCGTGGCACGGTATTAACACCCTTCCAAATGGGGTTACATGTTAGACCCCGATTAGCTCAAATTGAAAAATATCGATTAGATGATACCTCCCACAGTCTCAGATATAGACTCAAATATAGTCTCAGTTACAGTCCAACTCAATTATTCATTCATTGTGTTATTTGTCTAAAGCATACAGATATCAGTATTTTTCAGTATTTCTGTTTACAAATTTTACTCAGTTTATGTTATATGCTTGGTCATGCATCCTCAATATTTACATATCTTTATGTATTTTCTGTATCTATAGATTCCATACTTTTTATTTAGTACTCTATGCTGTACATGCTTATCCAATTAATTATTATTATTCCTATTCAAGAGACCATGCATATCAACCTACCTCATTTAGCATACCAGTACATTCAAAGTACTGATCGAATACCTTTCTTTTGCTCTATGATGTATCATATAATAGGGGCTGACATTCAGTTCCCAGATTTCACTTAGACCTTCAGATCATTAGCAGTTTCAGTAGCAGTGGTGGTACCTCATCATTCAAGGATGGATTATATTACTTCATGGATTTATCTCAGTGGTCGGTAGAGTTAGTTGGGGCCTATCCCATCAACTCATAGTATCCAGTTTAGAGGCTTTTCAGACACTACAGTTAGCTATTTAGAATATTTAGATTTCAGTATTTTGACAGATTCATAATTCAGTAGTCATTTTATTATTGAAACCTTATGGCAATTTAGTTATTTTTCTGCATTCTTGATTATATTATTCAGTGCTCATAACAGGTAACTTGTGGTCTCTCAAGATCGTAAGCACCGTGTAATGACTAGATGGTAGTCTCGGGTCACTACAAACTTAGTATCTAAGCCTAAGGTTTTAAAATATCCTAGGAAGTCTGAAAGCCGCGTCAAGTAGAGTCTTATGCTTAGGTGTATAGTGCACCACAGTTATGGACGAGAGAATACAAGGCATTTAAGAAAAAGTTTCCTTTCTTTCAGTATTCATATAGTGCGATTGAGCATGACCTCAAGTTAAACTCTCAGTCTATTCTGTTTCATCCTTCTATTTATAGAATATAACTCCTAAGAAGAACAAAAGAAGAATAGGAACTCATACATCCCCTTAGCCCATACAAGCAGATCCTCTGGATGAGCATGTCTCTCACACAGCATTCAGAGCTATGTTTACTACTCTAGCCAATTCAATAGCAACTTAAAATAAATGGCCAGCTGTTATTCCAACCAACCCAGTGGCCAATACTGCTGCAACTAGAATTTGGGATTTCACCCAAATGAATTCTCCTTCTTTCATGGTGTCTAAGTCTGAAGAGGATCCACAGGAATTCTTAGATATGGTTCAGAAGGTAATAGACTCTATAGAGGTGATGTTTAGTTAGAGTGTCGAGTTGACTACATACCAATTGCAGGATATAGCCCATACTTAGTTTAAGCAGTGTCAGGTTGATAGGGTGTAGGTGCAGGGCCTGTAGAATAGAAAGAGTTTGCCACAACTTTATTAGATAGATTCTTCTTACTGGAGTTAAGAGAGGACAAAGTGTTAGAGTTCATTAATTTTAGGCAAGGAATCATGAGTGCGAGGGAGTATTCCCTTAAGTTTAATTAGTTAGCTAGGTTTGCTCATAATATGGTAGATGATAACAGGTCCAAGATGAGTAAGTTTGTGTCTGGTGTATCTGATAGTATGGTCAAGAAGTATAGGAACACAATGCTGATAGTGAGATAGACTTGTCTAGGCTGATGGTTCATGATCAACAGATAGAGAAGAAGAAGATTAAGGAAAGAGAGATAAGAAACAAGAGGTCTAGGATGAGTAGTTTTAATTTTAATCAGCCAAAGTCAGAAGGTGGTAACCATCCTCAGTTTCATCAGAGGTGTTTAGACTTAGCACCCTTTATAGCCAGTGCCCCAGTACCCAAATTCAGAAACGACAATAGGGATAGGGCACCAGGATCTAATCCCCAGGACAGTGTTAGTAGTGCTCATATGAATCCTCTATGTTAGAAATATGGTAGACACCATCAGGGTGAGTGTAGAGTGGGTAGTGATGTGTGCTTCAGGTGTGTTAAGCCAGGCCATTGAATTTGGAAGTGTCGGGAAGTTTTTCAGAAAAAAAGGGATAGACGCCAACAGGGCAATCCCATCAGTCATCAGTTCCATTTGGTCGCTTGACTGAGCAAGGTGCTTCTTTTAGTGCTACCAGTGGTCAGCGTCCAAACAGATTATATGCTCTTCAATCCCACCATGATTAGGAAAATTCTCCTGACGTAGTTACTGGTACATTGCAGGTCTTTCAGTTACATGTTTATGATTTACTAGACCCTGGAGCTTCTCTTTCTTTTATAACTCCATATATAGCCATCAACTTCAGCGTCAGTCCTGAAACTCTAGCAGAGCCCATTTCAATGACTACCCCATTAGGTGTTTCCATTGTAGCTAGACAGGTATATAGAAACTGTCCGATCATAATATTTTAGAAATTTACCTCAGTTGATCTTATAGTGTTAGAGATGATGGGTTTTGGCATCATTCTCAGCATAGATTAGCTCCCTCATACTATGCCTCAGTTGACTGTGGAAATAGAATATTTCATTTTCAGTTTCTGAATAAACCAATCCTTAAATAGAGGGGTAGTACTACATCCCTTAGGGGTCAGTTGATCTCGTACCTTAGAGCCAAAAAGATGATATCAAAGGGGGTGTATTTACCATTTTTTGAGCAAAAAACTCTACCTCAAAAAATTCAACTCTTGAGTTAGTTCCAGTAGTAAATAAATTCTTAGACATATTCCCTGAAGATATCCCTAGAGTTCTTCCCGAAAGGGAAATCGACCTCGAAATAGACTTTCTCCTAGATACTCAATCTACATCTATTCCGCCATATGGAATAGATCCAGCTGAACTCAAAGAATTAAAAGAACAGTTGAAGTATCTCTTAGATTAGGGATTCATCAGACCCGCGTCTCCCCGTGGGGTGCACCTGTTCTATGCAAGCGTAAGAAAGCTGGTTCTCTTAGAATATGTATTGACTACCGTCAGTTAAACAAGGTCACAGTCAAGAATAAATATCCACTTCCTAAAATCGATGACTTATTTGACCAACTTTAGGGTGCCAACTATTTTTCAAAGATAGATCTCAGATCAGGCTATCATCAGGTTAGAGTTAGAGAATGTGACATTCCAAAAATAACTTTCTGAACCTGGTATGGTCTCTTTGAATTTCTAATTATGTCCTTCGGTCTTAAAAATGCCCCAGCAGCTTTCATGGACTTGATGAACCGAGTGTTCAAGTAGTACTTGGACATGTTCTTCATAGTCTTCATTTGTTCGCTAAATTCAGCAAGTGTGAATTCTGGCTAGGATCAGTAGCTTTCCTTGGCCATATTATTTTTGGTGATGGAATTAGAGTTGATCCTCAAAAGACCAAGGCTGTAAGAAATTGTCTTAGACCCATCTCTCCATTATATATCTGGAGTTTCTTAGGTTTGGCTGGCTATTATCGTTGGGTTATTGAAGGGTTTTCTTCTACTGTATCCCCTATGTCCAGATTGACTCAGAAGAAAGTTAAGTTTAAGTGTTGAGATTCCTACGAGAAGAGTTTTCAGGAGTTGAAGACTCGACTCTTCTAAGAACCAGTTCTTACTCTACCAGATGATTCAGATGGTTTTTTTATGTACTGTGATGTATCCAGAGTAAGTTTGGGTTGTGCCCTCATACAGAGAGGTAAGGTTATAGCCTACGACTCTAGAAAACTTAAGCCTCATGACAAGAATTATCCTACTCATGATCTTGAGCTAATAACTGTAGTATTTTATTTAAATATGTAGAGGCATTACTTATATGAGGTGCATGTAGATATGTTGACAGATCACAAAAGCCTTTAGTATATGTTCTCTCAGAAAAATTTAAATCCACTTCAGAGAAGGTGGTTAGAGTTATTAAAGAATTATGACATGAGTGTTCTGTATCATCCGGGCAAGGCTAAAATAGTGGTTGATGCTCTCAGTAGATTGTCTATGGGCAGTGTTGCTCATGTTGAGGATGGAAAGAAAAATTTAGCTCAGGAAGTTTATCAACTTGCTCGACTAGGTTTTTGGTTGCTTGATTCAGTAGAGGGAAGTGTGTGGGTATAGAGTAGAGCTGAATCATCTCTGGTTTCTGAGGTGAAGGAAAAATAGGATAAAGATTCTAGTCTAGTTAAGTTGAAAGAATTAGCCAGAAATAAAAAAGTGAAGGTTTTCTCCCAAGAGGGAGATGGTGTGTTATGTTGTCAAGGTATATTGTGTGTGCCTAGTGCAGATGATTTGAGTCAACGAATTCTTACAAAAGTGCATGGTGTACATTACTCTATTTATTCAGGGGCCACTAAGATCTACCGCGATTTACGGGAGATGTAGGATAAAGAGAGATATTGCAGAGTTTGTAGCTAAGTACTCTACTTGTCAACAAGTTAAGGTTGAGCACCAGAAACCTAATGGGTCCATGCAGGAGTTCAGTATTCCCATGTGGAAATGGGAGGAAGTGAACATGGACTTTGTGACAGGTTTGCCTCGTACCCGTCATCAACATGATTCTATTTAGGTTATCATAGACATGTTGACCAAATCAGCTCATTTCTTGCCAGTCCATACCTCTTATTCAGCAGAGGACTATGTCAACTCTATCTCAAAGAGTTGGTTAGGTTGCATAGTGTTCCTTTATCTATCATGTCTGATAGAGGTACCCCATTTACCTCTCACTTTTGGAAAGCATTCCAAAAAAGTCTTGGTACTCAAGTCCACCTCAGTATAACTTTTCATCCTCAAGCAGATGGTCAAGAAGAAAGGACCATTTAGACTCTTAAGGATATGCTTGGAGCATGAGTTTTTGATTTCAAGGGTAGTTGGGATGACCATTTGCCTTTGATTGAATTCACATACAATAACAACTATCATTCTAGTATCTGTATGGCTTCATTTGAGGCATTCTATGGTAGGAGATGTAGATCTCTAATTGGTTGGTTTGAAGTAGGTGAGGCTGTAGTAGTAGGGCCTGACTTGGTGTTTGATACATTAGAGAAGGTTCAGTTAATCATAGAAAGGCCTAGGTCTACCCAGAGCCGACAGAAATTGTATGTAGATGTGAGGAGAAAGGATTTTGAGTATGAGGTTGGTGATTTTGTGTACTTGAAAATCTCTCCCATGAAAGGACTGAAGAGATTCGACAAGAAAGGGAAACTCCATCCCCGATATATCGGTCACTTTAGAATTCTCAGTCATCTTGGAAAGGTAGCTTATGAGCTCGAGTTGCCTTCAGATCTAGCCTCAGTACACCCATTATTCTATGTCTCGTTGTTGAAAAAGTCAATTGGTGATCCAGCAGTAGTTGTTCCCTTAGATAGTGTAGATATTCAGAATAATCTTTCCTTTGAGGAAGTTCCAGTCAAAATTCTTCATCATCAAGTTCATAGACTAAGGAACAAAAAAGTTCCACTAGTCAAAGTTCTTTCGCAGAAACAGTCCGTTGAGGGAGCCACTTGGGAAGCAGAGGTAGATATGCGGCCCAAGTACTCTCATCTTTTCTCCATGAATCCAGATTTAGTATAAGGTACTAATCTTCTTAACATTTCTCTCTATCATGCTCAGTATCAGTTGTACATCATGTTCATGTCAGTCGTTCATTCATAAATCAGTTCAGCCATGCATTCCATGGATTAGATATGCATGTTTAATGTGTAAGCTTTGTCCATCGGTTTCCTCAACTTAACCAGTTTTATTCGAGGGCGAATGATCCCAAGGGGGGATATTATAACACCCCGTATTTCCCTAGCATAATCTAAGTCCTAATACATGAGTATTCATATATAAAATTTTTGAAACACTCACTATTTAACTGGGTAAGAAGTTATAGGAATTTTAAGTTTCAGTCATTAAACACCGTCATTTTAACCTTTAGCACGTCACAGAGCAGGCCAATCTCTTTTTGGCAAATTTCAGTGAGGTTCCGCAATCGTGGTGTGTTGCGCCATAGGCCAACTTGACATTTGTCCATTTCCAGTGTCGAAGCACGATACCACCACATCGCGGTGAACTTCCAGGTCCTAATTAGTGAAGGAACATGATTTCCCCGCGTTGCGCCATAGACCAGTTTCGTAGTTGTCCGATTCCAATGACACTACATGATAGCGTCGCGTCGCACCAGCCCAAAAAATTAAGATTTTCAGTCAGTTTCGAGTTCTAGTTCCAAGGGCTTTTAAGTACTTTTCCCTTGTCCCAGTCAGCCCCAAACACGAAATTAAGTCCCTAATAATCTAATTGGGCATTATTCTAATCAAATTTTCCCCAAAATCAAGAACATTCTCCCAAGTAGAAAAACCCTAACCTTCAACAATCAAGGTCAAACCTCAAAGAACACTCTATCAATCCTTCCATATTCTTCATCCCAGGTATGTTAGATGTTCATCCATTAGTTTCTTTCATCCATGGAGTCCAAGTAACCTATTGAAATTTCAAGTATTTATCTTTTCAAGATATTTGATTTTTAAATTATGATTTCATCCATGAATCTCCATGTACTATTGATTTTATACCATGTTACCATGGAATTATTGTTATTATTCAATCCTCCATGTTTTAATCTTATTATTTATTGAATTAAACCATGATTTAATGCTATTATGATGAATTCGTGCTATTCCTACAAGTTCCATGACATTCCTATGATTGTTTTGAACCATGAACTACAAGTGTTTGATAAAATGCCTACAAGAGTGATTGATTTAATAAAAACCTTCATGCTTTGTATCCTAAGACTTAATGTCTTTTGAGTATTGTTGTTTAGAGTCTTGGGGGTATTGAATATCCAAAATCCATAGCTATTTATTTTAGTCTAGTCTCAGTACATTACCAAATAACTTCAGATTATACCATGAGCATTTTCAGAATAGTCAAATATCAGTCAGTTAAACTCAGAACAGTCTAGTATTTCAGTGCCTTTCAGTTGAGAATAAGATTTAGCACCGAGCGAGTATAGTGATGGGGACTTCCCCATTAGATAGGCAGAGTCATTAGTAGCAGTCCTTATACTCCAAAACTACATATCCAACGTAGGATATAAGTAGTCAACTGTCAGACTAAACTTGACTATCTCGCAGGAGTCACCCATCAGTTCAGGCTTGACACCCTTAGTCCTTTGGACATTATATTAGTTTAGTAGATCCACACAACCCTCGTTAGTACCCGTGGCACGGTATTAACACCCTTTCAACTGGGGTTACAGGTTGGACCCCAATTAGCTCAAATTAGGGAATGTTGGTTAGATGATACCTCCCACAGTCTCAGATATAGACTCAACTATAGTCTCAGTTATAGTCCCAACTCAGTTATTCAGTCTTAGTGTTGTTTGACCAAAGCATATAGATATCAGTATTTTTCAGTATTTCAGTTTACAGATATTACTCAGTTTATATTATATGCTTGGTCATGCATCCTTAGTATTTACAAATCTTCATGTATTTTCAGTATCTACAGATTTCATGCTCTTTATTTAGTACTCCATGCTTTACATGAATATCCAATTAATTATTATTATTCCTATTCATGAGACTATGCATATCAGCCTACCTCATTTAGCATACTAGTATATTCAAAGTACTAATCACATACCTTTCTTTTGTGCTATGATGTATCATATCATAGGTGCTGACGCTCAGTTCCTAGATCGTACTTAGTCCCTTCATCAGTAGTTTTAGTAGTAGTGGTGAGTCCTCATTTTTTGAGGAAGGATTACTTTATGTCTTTATCTGAGTAGTTAGTAGAGTTAGTTGGGGCATGTCCCATAAACTCACAGTATTCGGTTTAGAAGCTTTTCAGACACTATAGTTATCTATTTAGATTATTCAGACTTGATTATTTTGCCAGATTCATAATTCAGTAGTTGTTTTATTATTAAAATCTTATGGCAATTCAGTTATTCTTCCTCATTCATGATTATATTATTCAGTGGTCATAGCAGGTACCAGCTCATGGGTTAGTTTGTTGTCCCTTGGGATAATAAGCACTGTGTAACGACTAGTGGGTAGTCTCGGCTCGTTACACTTTCATTTTTTACAGCTCATTTAGATTTTAATTTTTTATGTCAATTTCATTTGCCAGATTCTCTACAAGTTTATTTCTACCCTGTGTTTCTTATCTTTAATAATGCCTGAGTTGAGATAGTCTTCAGCAGCTCCCCCTTCTCTCGCAGATATTCTCCCAAGAACCTTTGACTGTATAATCATCTCCCTAAGCTACCCATCCATATAAATTTGGACCAGCACAATTTCTATGTGATTTCTATTCTTATTTTTTACAATGAGAGGCATCAGAGGTCTTTCAAAACTCCATCAAACCCTTAAAACTAATTCTATCACTATTAAATCTCTACACCGCTATCAAATATTTATCCCTTCTCTAAACTACACGTATAAACATTAGCAAAACTATCATTAAACTGTAGTAGGGTATCGACACTACCTTCTAGTTCCCTCATCTTTATCCATTTGGATATATTAAACTTTACTGTAAAATGCACGATCTTATTTGAATGTTCAATCCCTAATCGGTAAGAAATAACATTCACAAAATCATTGTACTTTATGTATGTTTTCATGATAACCTGATCAGTAATACATACCTCCTACCTATGAAGTGGTTCCATCTGTAAGAAACTTATTTCTCCGAACCCATCTTTACTCAAGCCTTTTATATTGGTCGGGCAAAAGTTGATCCATTTTCACTTCTTTTTCTTCAGAGAAATGTAATTTATCTACAAACAAGAGAAAAATAAAAAAAATTACAATTGATGTCTACATGATTTAAAAAAGGATAACATAAAATTTAATAAATACAACATATTAGAATAAGAATTCCAACTGATGACCCATCTATTACTACAAATTGGTCATCTATTTGAAGAAATCAAGACAATCTTGCTAGTAGTTGTATTTCTCCTGACATATTCCCCATATGTTGCAACAGATGGGTCATTTGTTGAAGAGATATTTTGATTTATTTTAATAGTTTATTTATCTATTGCAGTAGATGGAGAATTTGTTGAAAGACCTATTTAATATCTTCCTATAGATGTTTCAACTGTTGCAATACCAACATCAACAACACCTACACCAACATACCAACAATATGAACAACACAACTAACATCAACAACAACATCAATAAAACATTAACAAGGGGTTTTAGTTTATGTTTACCAAAAATAACATCAACAAAAGAAAAAAAATAACAAAATCAACAACAAACAAACAACACCAATAGTGCCAACAAGTATTTTTGGTTCTCCCAATAGATGACCAATCTATTGCGGTAGATGGGCTATCTATTGGAAAAACTCAATCTAGGTTTTGAGTTCTTCCAACAAATGACCAATCTGTTGTAACAAATTGACCGTCAGTTGAAAGAACTCAATGGTCATGACTTTGATTATTTAATTAAAAATTGGTTCGTAAGTAAAAAAATATGATATACATAATTTTGTTTTGTATCTGTTTAATTTAAATAAATACTATTAACTAATGTAAATAAATAATTTTCATCAAAGAAGACATGAAAAATTTCATGAAATAGGAAAAAAAGAAGAAAACAAGGAAAAAATAAAAATAGTATACCATTTCATTCCGCCATGTCAAGAGCAAAGGGAATAGAAAAACACCAAAAGGAAGTAGAAGTTAGTCCAGTTGAGTTGAGAGAGAACTTAGAGCAGAGAAGAGAAGAGAATAAGAGAAGGAGAGGAGAAATATTTAATATATTTTGTGTGGTGGTTGAGAGAAAATTCTAGAGATTGATTTGGTTTAAATATTAAATGTGATGGTGGGACGTCCTTTGATAATAAAAAGAAAAGACAGTGAAATTGAAAAGACAACACAGGGGGCGGGGACTTTTGACTTTTTAGTTATCCTAAAAATGTTTGAGCTTCTTAGTATTTGATTTTTTTTTTAAATTTTGGATTAAAAATTACTTTGAAAAGAAAATCTTCTAATAGAATGGTATTTTGTTGCAACAAATATTCTATCTATTTATTAATTTTCAATTGATGGGTCATCCGTTGCAACGTATATCTATATCTGTTTGATAATTTCTAACAGATAAGTCATTTGTTGCAACAAGTTAATCATCTTTTGTAATAGATGTCTATAATTGTTTGATAATTTTCAATAGATGGGTCATCTGTTGTAATAGTTTAGTCATCTATTTATTCAACTCAAGTCATTATTTGTGATAACTAAACTTAAAGATGAGTTGATAAGTTCAATTACAATTTTAATTAACATCACTGCAATTACATGATCAACTATTGTGTTCATCTTGAGTAGAGTGGTCAATTGATAGATTTTACTTTGAATGATTCAAATAATGCCATTATTTGTAATTACTATATTTATTTAACTAAAATTAAAGATGATCTGATAATTTCAACTACAATTTCAATTGATCTCATTGCAATTACATGATCAACAGTATTCATCCTGAGTAGAGTGATCAATTGACAAATTTTACTTGAAATGATTCAAATCAAGCCATTATTTGTAATAAATAAGTTGATTTAACTAAAATTAAAGATTATTTGATAAGTTCAATTACAATTTCAATTGATATCATTGCAATTACATGATCAACTATTGTGTTCATCCTGAGTAGATGAACAATTGACCAATTTTACTTGAAATTATTCAAATCAAGAAATTATTTGTAATATCTAAATTGATTTAACTAATATTAAAGGTGAGTTGATAAGTTCAATTATAATTTCAGTTGATATCATTGCAATTACATGATTAACTATTGTGTTGCTTTTAGTAGAGTGATCAATTGACCAATTTTACTTGAAATGATTCAAATCAAGCAATTATTTGTAATAAATAAATTGATTTAACTAAAATTAAAGATGAGTTGATAAGTTTAATTACAATTTAAATTGATATCATTGCGATTACAGGATCAACTATTATGTTCATTCTGAGTAGAGTGATCAATTGATCAATTTTACTTGAAATAATTCAAATCAAGACATTATTTGTAATAAATATATTGATTTAACTAAATTTACATATGAGTTGACAAGTTTATTTACAATTTTAATTGATCTCATTGAAATTACATGATCAACAATTGTATTCGTCCTAAGTAATTCAATTGATCAATTTTACTTGAAATGATTCAAATCAAGTAATTATTTAGAATAACCATATTGATTTAATTAAAATTAAAGATGAGATGCTAGGTTCAATTACAATTTTAATTTATCTCATTACAATTACATGATCAACTATTGTGTTCGCCTTGACTAGAGTGATCAATTGACTAATTTTACTTGAAATAATTCAAATCAAGTCATTCTTTGGAATAACTATATTGATTTAACTAAAATTAAGGATGAGTTGATAAGTTCAATTACAATTTCTATTGATCTCATTGCAATTACATAATCATCTAAGTATATAATCTATTGCAATAGATGAGTATCTGTTGGAAATTACCAAACAGATATACCTATATGTTGTAATAGATAACTCATCTATTGCAACAAATGATTTTTTCTGTTTTGTCATTTCTAATATATTACTCATCGATTGCAACATATGACTCATCTGGTGCAACAAATGATTTTATCTGTTTGGTTATTTTTAACATATTACTGATCTATTGCAAAAATTATTTTATCTATTGCAAGAGGTTACTCATCTGCTACAATATGAAATGTAGACAAGTCTACATCTATTTGATCTCCTTCAACATATGAGATATATGTTGAAACAGGTTAGTCATCTATTACGTTATGCAGATGTCTATGTACTTATACTAATGCTTAAGTTTGCAAATTTAATAAAACAATACAATTGTCATAAAATATAAATCTTTTTATCATTGCTCAAACAATATACAATTAACTTAAATACTTGGAATAAAAATTGTCATCGTATTCTTACATTTTCATTTTTATACATAGGCTTCAAACTTTCATATTGTACCATAACAATCCAGACCTCTTGCATCCTTTCCATAGTGTTATCATTCAGTAAGGTCCTTGGTAATGATATTTTAGTGTCGGATAGCAAACATTCGATGTGTGCAAACGAGTCTAACCCACACGTAGCACCAGTATCATTTTTTTCAAGGTCCTTGTCCTTGTTTTGACCTTTAAAATTCCATTTTTAACACTTTCTTTGGCAAATCATTCATTAAGTCACATTGCTCCAATAATTTGGAGAGAAAGTCCAATAGTGACTGTATTTTGATAAAAAAACCTAGTCCTCGAAGTATGGTAAGTTGTAGTCATAAGCATTAATGTTTCTCTCATAGAGGAGGATCTCAAGGGCCACAAAATATTTTTTATCCAGGTTCATGACTGCAAGAATTTTCTTTGTCCGATCCAATTTATGTCGTATGAAAATGGACTCTTCCATCTAACATAATTAATCATATCTTCATCCCATTAAAACTCAAAAATTAACTTCTCAAGTGGAGGGATACGAGGAGTTGTCGCAAGGGCACTGAGTTTCTAGTACCTACTTAAGAAATTAATGTTGAAGTTGGGGTCCATTATCCTATCACCATGATCATATGCTTTTTTGTACGTGAGGTGCCTTTTTCTCATGAGGTGGATAATTTCATCAAAATGCTATGGTATAAAAATACCATTTTTAAATAGGCTAATAATTATAAAAAAAACTAAAAAGATGCAATGAATGGTCAACTTGTTTCAACAGATGGTTAATATGTTGCAACAGATGGTCAATTTGTTGCATAGGTTCTCTGAATCTTCATATTGACCGTCTACTATAAGTTATTCATTAGATGGACTACCTATTGTAATAAATTACCCATCTGTTGTAATAAATGGCTCATCCATTGTGTAGCTTCTCTAAACTCGTGTTAACAAATTACCCAATCTACTACAACTTATGTAGCAGATGGGTAATCTGTTAAAAATAATGAATTAGAATGTAAGAAATAAAGTAGATTAGCCACTTAATCTTAAAGGAAAATTATACAGAGTGGCAGTCCGTCCAGCCATGCTATATGGAGTAGAGTGTTGGCCAGTTAAGAACTTCCATATTCAAAAGATGAAGGTGACAGAAATAAGAATGTTGTGTTGGATGTGTAGACTTATAAGAGGGAATAGAGTTATGAATGAGACTGTCTAGGAGAAGGTGGGAGTAGCTTCGGTGGAGGACAAGATGCGAAAAGGAAGGTTGAGATGGTTTGGACATGTGATGAGGAAGGGCACGGATGCCCCAGTTCGTAGGTATGAGAGGCTTGCGTTGGATGGCTTGATGAGGAGGAGAGGTGGGCCGAATAAGTATTGGAGGGAAGTGATTAGACATGAAATAGAGAAACTTTAGCTTATTGAGGACATAACCCTAGATAGAAAGGTGTGGAGGTCATAGATAAGGGTAGAAGGCTAGGATATGTGCGTGGGTTGTAGAAAGTAGTTACAAGAGCTCATCTATAGCCAGGTTAGTAATCCTAGGACAGTATCTATAGGTAGGAGACCCTAGTCAGAACGGTCTAGGTGTGGCGGATGTCTTTGTCCTGTGAGTGTATATTACTACTAGGTGGGGGTCGTATTCCTGATGTCCTATTTCTTATCGCTTATTTTATATTGTACTTATTTATCTTATCTCGTATTGCTCTGATTTCTATTTTATTATGTCTTATCCCTTTTTATGTTATGCCATTCATCATGCTTTATGTTTCACTACGCTCTTGTTTACTATTCTCAATCGTGAGCCAGTGGTCTATCGAAAATAACCTCTCTACTTCTTTGGAGGTAGCAGTATGCACTACATATATTTTACCCTTCCCAGACCCCACTATGTGGGAATACATTGGGTTTGTTGTTGTTGTTGTAGAATGTTAGGTTATAAAAATTAAACTTACCCTGTCGTTGTACCACTTCCTCATATTTTTCATGTTCTTGAAGTCTTCAGAGGAAAGTGGATTCATCATGAAGGTCCTTAGGGGATGCATGGCGTCCATGTACTTTCTCATATTATTCATCCTATTGGAGTCAACAAATGCTATATTTCCACCTTTTTCAATGGTACCTAAACTTCATCAACATTTGGAAGAGTAGGATTTGCAATTTTTCTTGATTTCCTATTTGAGAGTATACTTCCAGTTGCTCTTTTCCTCTTTCTAACCTCCAATGTAGAAGTGTATTTCTCTCTCACCTTCTTAGATGGTATGACACCCCTCTTGAATGTTAATTTCTAGATAGCATCAGTAAGAGCATCTATTCTTTTGATGAGTTCATCCTATTTGTTCATGAACTTCTTGCATTTGAAAAGAGAACATGAGCTTGGAGAGGAACCACTGAAAGGGGTGAGTTAGACATCATCATCTTCTAGAAGGTCAAATTTGGTTTCAAATATTTTTTTTCTTGAGCATCAGCAACATGCTCATCATCATCATGGATAGCACCAACATTAGCAACTCCATAAGAACCATCAACAGCCCACCAAGCAGCACCCAAAGCTGTTGTACTAGGTTGGTCATGATGAGCCTTAACATGAGGTTGACCTTCCCTAACTGCTATTCTTATGGATCTTGTACTAGCTAATGCTTCTTTATTAACTCCACCATTGGGTCTGCTATTGTATCAACATGACCTAGAGTAAGAAAATAAAGCATCCCCAACTCTTGCTTAGTAGGTACAAGCCATAGATGCTTATAAATAAAAGTTGATATTTTTAAATCTAATAATAATTTGCAGTCAGTTGGGTAATATATTAATACAGACAACTTATGCAATAGATGATTTATCTGTTGAAACAGATTACTAATCTGTTCCAACAAATTATCCACTTGTTGCAATATCTTCCTTTAAGTCAAATTATTCTTCTTGAAATAAAACTTACTGCATAATCCTGAGGGTTAAAGAGATCAAACTCCTTCATTTTTGGGTTGCTCTTTATAGCCAACCACCTAAGGATCCTTGGATGAGTCACCTCATTTGTGTAATCCTTCACCTACTTTCGGAGGTGAGGAATGGCATCTATTCCTAAGCCTAAAAATATAAACATGAAGCAAATGAAAAAAGGTCGGAATGATTATTCAATATAAATAATGAAAGGGTAAACAAATAGTGATTAAATTTACTATGAAAGCCCATGGAAAGCTGTATAAGCTAATCGTCTTTGTGTATAGTTTTGTCAACAAATATATGACAGTTAGCTTATAGCTTTCATATCCCTAAGGATATCTATTTATTAAATCAAAATCCTGAGAAACCAACAACAAATCAGGTTCTATGACCTTGTTGATGTCTCTTACCCATATAATGGAATAAATAAACCAAACTAAGCACAATTTCTCCTTGTACTTCAATGGAATATTTTTATCTTGCAGATCATCTAACACCATCGTGGCTTTGTATCCACGTCTAGTAATGTCCAACAACCCATTTATTTTTTATTTGGTTTTGGTGGGTGGTCGCTTGGACAATGTCCTTCCATTCTTTGATGGTGGTGGTTTGGGTGTACTGCATGCCTTGGACTTTATGATGGGTGTTACCTTGGGAAGAGGTTCATTTGGATGATCGCATCTCAAGCCAGTCACAATGGGAAACTCTTTAATGCCAAAATAAATTGGCATGACACAGTAGTTAATTCATATTTCATCCATCTTCTTCTCATCAACCTTCAAATCATTATCATCAGCCATATACTTGATCATGTGCTTGAGAATACCATATGCCATAGACATTTGGAAGCACGGAGTGTTGTTCTCTGGCATTTCAATAAAGTATCTAAAGAAGCTTGACCTAAAATGATCCTCAAGTTTTTCGTACCCCATAACCTTCCTAAAATCATCAAAACCTTTCCCCATAAAAGATTTAACTACAAAATCACCATCCGCAGGGGTATCTATCGGCAGCTCAACTTTAAACCTATCAATATTAATATTTTTGATAGGATCATGCTGAGATTTTGATCAAACTTCAAGTCCCATCAATGTGCATTATCATCATCTTCTTGCTCATTTTCTTTTTCCCCTTCTTTCTCACTTTCTACTTCTTTATCTTTAACTTCTTCCTTCTCACTTTTATTTTCCTCACTTTCTACTTCCTCACTTTTTTTTTATATCTTTCCTCACTTTTTCCTAAAATATATGGTTCAGGAAGCTCCTTTGAATCCATTTGTACTTTAGCCTTTTTGGTTTGTTGGTCAGAAGTTTATCTACTTTCCTATTTTTATCTTTTGGAAGGCATCTTTTATCTACAAATAAGAGAAAAAACTATTATAATTGATGTCTGCATAATTTTAAAAAAAGATAACACAAAAATCAATACATATAACACATTACGAAAAAATTCCAACAGATGACTCATCTGCAGCAACAAATAACCCATCTATTGCAACAGATGACCAACCTGTTGTAACCGACGGGCCATTTGTTTGAAGTTATCAAAAAAAAACTATTGGTTTGATTTCTTCAAACAGGTAATCCATCTGTTCAATAGATGAGTCATCTATTGGAAGAGCTGTTTTGATTTATTTCTACAGATGATCCATCTGTTGTGACAAATAGATCATCTATTGGATGAAATTAAATTAGGTCTTCCACCTTTCCAACAGATCTATAATCTGTTAGGTAATACACCACCCCAACACCACCAACACCACCAATAATACCAACAACACCAACAACACTAATAACACTACCACTACCACCACCATCACCACCAATACCAATACCAATACCAATACCAAAACCACCAACACCAGCACCACTACCAATACCAACATACCACCACCACCACCACGAACAATAGGAACAACATCAACGAAACAAAAACAAATAACAAAACCAACAACGAGTTAAAAAACAAATAAACAACAAAAACAAACACCAATAGTGACAACACCACCACCGCCAACACCATAAATACCCACCAGCAACACCATGACTGTCAACAGAACACCACGACAAAAACTAGTGTTTTCTTGAGATCTTTCTATTTTTTTAGCATCAAAACTCAAAATTGTTATCCCATTCCTTTAAGATAATACAACTAAAAGTCTTATTTTTCATCATTAACTAAAAATCTCTTTAGTTTTTGAAAAAATAAAAAATATAGAACTATTCAAGAACTATTTTACCAACAAAAAAAAAGAGAAAACAATGGATACAAGAAATAAGAAAGTGAAAAATAACAACTATACCGTTGAAAATGGGAACAAAATTGATTTGTTGTGAAGGATTGAGCAATCTGTTGAGCATTTTTTGAGAGAGAAAGAATAGAGAGAAAAAGATGAAACATTTTTTCGTAACTATTTTGAAATCGTTTGAAATGATTGACCCCTTGTATTTTTTATGCATTAATTAAAGGGGTTGATTTCTATTTTTGAAAAAGAATGACATTTTTGAAAATTTTAATTTGATATCAATTGATCTTGATTAAATTTTTAAAAGATATAAATTTTAACCCAACCCTTCCCTTCCCTTTGTTCAAAACTAATTTGATAAACCATTGTTTTGTTGATAATAAGTAAAATTAATTTCACTAAAATTAGTTTTCATTTATTAAGTTTGATTGAAATTTAATAAATTTAATATTAATTACATGTCTATATCCATTTGATAATTTCCAACAAATAAGCCATCTGTTACAACAGATTACCCATCTGTGTTAACAGATGATCAATCTGTTGCAACTGATAGTTTATCCGTTGGAACAAAATAAAAAAACAAGTAGAAGGGGATGGTTTTAATATGGCCCAATAGATGACCCATCTATTGCAATGTATATCTAAATATGTTTGATAATTTACAATAGATGTGTCATCTGTTGCAACAAATGCCCATTATCTATTGCAAAATTTGAATCTAGTATTCCATTTCAATGTGTAAGTTCAAATTTGGACAAAACAAAATTCATGACAAAATAAAATAATTCGAAGCCTTCACAAATTACATTTAACAAATCAAAAAATAAATGAAATATAACAATTCGTGATAGGTACAAATGATAAATATTTACGATTTATGTTTTGAAGCCAACAATTTCTAAGGAGAGGTTATTAGTTTGATAGACTCAGACTCAAGCTATAAATATCTACTCAATATTGGCCAGTTGTTCTTTATCCGGAGCTATGAAATTTGACTTTGATCATCGTGAATCTTTAATGTTGCTTACTCCCCAATTATCAGCCTTCATATTTTCATAATTCCATAAAAAAATAGCATATCCTTTACAGAGTAATTAGGCATAAAGTCCATCATTTGGTACTTTTAATCCATTGCTCAAATACTCAGCATTAGCAGCAACAAAAAAACTACAATCTCCGTATTTATAAAAATTAGATAAATGTATCTTTTAATTAATACAAGAGTTGTGAAATTTATGAAACAAAATCATATTACTTATAAGCTACCAGTATATTGTTGAGCAATTCCTTCAACATTTTCTATATCAAATGGATTATCCTTTTTATCCTCGTATGCTTTAATCGTCGACTAATTAGTACGAATATTTTGGTCCAATATTTTTGCCATCTTTTGTAACTCAAACAATGGCCCAGAACGTCTCCCTGCCGATATTGAGTCATTAACTAGGGTTCAACTCTCTTTAAGAATAATGACAACCAACATCCAATGGAAGTAAACACCACAATTGATTGGGATGTACACTTTGTTGACCAAATGCCAAGGTAAGCTAGATGAAATGATAAAATCTTTGATGATATTGATTAAACATTTCTCATTCCAGGGAACTTTTAGCAGTTGTTGAAAATACCTATCGCAGGCCTTATTAATGTAAAATTTGAATAAACAGTTGCCTGTCGTGCATCTGTATTGTTGTTGTGTTTGCAACTTGGCCTTTTTTTTGAGGTAGTAAAAAATGTTATATATGTGCTACACATATTACCAAACATTCAAATTACGTAATAATAAAATTAATAAATAGATACAATTAAATAGGCTGAATAAACCTCATCATTCCAGCAAGTTTGAGGCTGTGATATCAAATAGATCCAATTCTTTATTTTGGCATGTGAAACAATAAAGTCAAACATATCAACACAAAGAACCGATTGGTTCACTTTGTAGTATTCGTCATTTATTTTCTACAAGATTTATATGTGTTAATGTCATATTTTTCCAAGAATAATTATATAAATCCATATTTTTAAGAATGATTTACGTACTTGTTGGTATGAATCTTTCACAGCCTATTGATAATACATTCTGAATAGGTGATAATCAACTTTGTTCGTTTTGTTGGAGGCTCATTCGAGATGTTGAACCCTTCAAACAGATAACTCTTCTGTTCTTCCAAACTGATAGGCTTTACTTTTTCAGCCTCTTCGGAAGCAGTTAATGGATTATCAACTGTGATAGTATGATGTTCAGTAGTAGCTTCTACTGTGACATCCACTTAGAAAGACAAAATTGTCAATGCTAATTACAGAGACACAAAAAAATTAACAAAAAAAAGATAACTCATTTATTGGAGGCAATCACATGGTTCTTCCTATTGTTTTAATTTGTACCAATAGATGGCCTATCTATTGCAACAGATGGGTCATCTATTGGAACACATTAATATAGAAGGAAGACCTATTTGATAATTTCCAATACATGACCTATCTATTGTAATAGATAGGTTATTTATTAGGATAAATTAAAATAGTAGGAAGATCTGTTTGATTTCCACCAACAGATGAGATATTTGTTGCCACATATAATGCATCTGATGCAGTAGGTTAGTCATCTATTATAACAAATGTCAATATCTGTTTGATAAGTTTAAACAGATGTATTATCTATTGAAACAGACATGTAGTGTTTTTCATTTGTTGAACAAATTATAAATATTCACCTTTTCTAGCTCATGCTGCTATTCTTCTGTGGCCTTATAGACTGCTCAAAAGTGTAAGGCAGAAGAGTTGCAATTTTTTCATTTTTTTGATGCTTTATAATGCCTTAGAAATTGCTTTCTTACTCCTCTTAGCCTTAAGTTCTAATGGAGCGTATAAATGTGAAGTCCTCTTTGATGGAATGACACCCCTCTTAGATGACAATACCTTTACAACATTAGTTAATGCATCAATTGCATTAATTACTCCATCATATTTCACCTTGCATCCTTGATATTTACACGCACAACATAAGCTTGGAGGGGCTGTAGTATACCAATCTAAAGGAGGGGTATATCAACTAAAAAACTCAGTAAAACTAGTATGTCATAATCATGCTAGTTTGTTATTTCAAAAACTGCAAGAGGAGCATCATTATCCCCAATGGTAGCACTATCACCACTATTACCGCCAACAGCTCCATCACCACCGCCATCACCAGTAGCACCATCAACAATAACAAGCCGACCCTCCAAAAATATTTTTCTTATGATGGTTGTTGCTCCAATTTAATTTTGATTTTATCAATTACCATAGGGTTTGATAAAGTTTGCATAGATCGTAAAGTAATAACAAAATAGAATCTTCAACACTCGATTGGTCTGAATAAGCCACGGATGTACAATCTAAAATAAATTAGTACATATATTAGAATGATGATTAAATCATTAATTAAAATAAAAATTTAATTAGAATTATACTTACTGATTCCTCCGGGTGGTTGAAAGGATAAAAAAATTTTGCTTTCTTATCATTTTTGGCAGACAACCATCTCAGGATTCTTAGACATGAAACTACTTCTTCTTGGTAGTTCACTTATTGTCAGAGATAAAGAATGACTTCAAATTCTCAAGCCTATAAAATTATGCCAATAAACAAAAAAATTATTTAATAAAAAAATAAATCATAATAAAAGAAATATTTTCCATGAAAGACCATTGAAAACCATATAAATTGATTGTCTTTAACGTTAAGAGAGTCAACAAACATTTGACAGTCATTTTGAAGCTTTCATAACCCCAAGGATAGTTGTTAAATGCCTCAAGATCCTCAGAGAACTTTATTAAACCAAGTGGTATATTGTTGTTAACGTCTCTCGCCCAAAGAATATTATATACAAACCAAGCCAAGCACAATGGTTGCTTGTGCTTCTTTGAAAGTCTTTTTATCTTTCAACTCTTCTAACAAATTTTTGTTTTTAAAGCATGGACCAACAAGGGACAAAAAGTGATCACCATCACTTGACTTGCCTTTGCCTTTTGGTGTGCAGGGTGCTTTTTTGGGGTTAGAATATGTATAGGTTTAGAAGGAGGATAACATTTTAGTTCAGTAACTATGACAAACTCCTTCTAACCAAAACAACTCAGCATGGCACAATAATTTATCCACATCTTATTCACCTTATATTTATTTTCATACATAAACCTCTGCTTGAGAAGACCATACACCATGCTCATTTGAAAATGAACATTGTTATCCTCTAGCAAATCAAGATATTGCCCAAAGCAGATGTATCTTAAATAAGCATCTAATTTTAGTCTCAAATTATTTATCTAAAGGTATCGAAAGATTTTCCCATGCCTGACTTTACTACAAGATCACCAGTTAAATCTATGGCACCATTGCATTATATTCTCATAGGATAACTATCAATGCTGAAGGTTTTAACCAACTCTTCTGTGGAAGGGCTATTAATATTTGGATTATCTCTTTTGAAACTTTTTTCTTTCCCATGTTTCTTTTCTTCTACTTTTGATTGAGATATCACTTGTATAGTAAGCTCATAGAGTGGTGGATGTAGTCTAGCTACTACGCTTATTCCTTTACTTGGACTTGATTCACTTTTTTTTCTTTTGGGAGACATACTATCTAAAAATAAGAGGTAAATTAAAAGATTATAATTGATTAATGCATTATTAAAAAAAGGATACCAGTAAATCTAACAAGTACAACACAGTAAAATAATAGTTCTAACAGATCACTCATCTGTTGAAATAGGTGAGTGATCTATTGCAATAGATAACTCATATATTACAATAGATGAGTGATCTGTTGGAAACAATAAAAACAGTTTCAATATTGTTGTGATTTCTTCCAATAGATCGCTCATCTATTGAAATAGATGAATGATCTGTGCAACAGACCATTCATCTGTTACAAGAGATGAGTGATCTGTTGGAGCTGTTATCAAATTTTTTAGATTTCTTTCAATAGATGGGTCATCTGTTGCAAAAAATCAATGATCTGTTGAAAGAAACCAAAGTCTTGGATATTTCATTTTTTGAAATAGCTTTTAGGATTTCATCCAATAGATGGTTCATGTAATGTAACAGATGGTTCATCTGAAGCAATAGATTGTTCATTTGATGCTACAGATGGTTCATTTAATGCAACAGATAGTTCATCTATTACAAAAAACACACTAGTAATAAGATTTTATTTAATAGAACAACAAAAATATCTCACTATTTAATAGCAATACACCATTTTTACTAAGAACAACAACCCACAAAGAACAAATCAATGCAACAACACAACACATATACTAAGAACATCAACATTGACCAACAACATCAACAATGTTGTTTTGTTTATACCAACACAAGAAAGAAAAATAAACTTCAAAAAATGCAACAAACACCAATATATTGAATCAAGAGTTCGATAATAAGAATTACAACAACAACAAAAAATTATATTTCACTCCTTAAAGAGAAGAGAAGAAATTCCATAAATTAGTGTTTTATTGAGTCCCTATTTCAAATTTAAGCATTAAATATTGAAATTATTAACCCATACTAGAAGAGAAGTTAACTTAAATGTCTTTTTTTACATAAATAAAAAACCCTAATTTTTTTACCTATGAAAATCGAAAAGGGACAATGAGGAACTCAAAGCTATTGTTGCCAGAGAATGCTATCATGTCAGTTGATGATTGAAAGTCAAAAAGAAACTCAAAACTATTTGTCTCTAGAAGTTGAAGTCATTGGGGATCGAAGGGAGAAATTTGCAAAACTATTGGTGAGTTTGAGAGAGAAACTATCGAGAGAGATATGAGAGAGATGGATGATTTGAAGAAGAGAGTGGTGTGGGTTGATTTATATTTTTAAAAATATTAGAAAGTTATAAAAATATTAATTAAGTTCATAATTAACTTAATCAAGTTTCTTAATTATGTTTGTCCCTTTAAGTTGGTTAATATCACCAATCCTTCATTCAAGACTTAAAAGACACCTTTCCTTCATTTTCTCATGAAAGTTGTGAAAACACAAAAGTAGTCAAATTAGTAGAAGCAGAGAAAGTCAAAATCAAGAACAAACTGCAAGTTCGGTCCTTCATGTCTTATTCCAAGCATTTTCCTAGAGATAAGGATAATGCGATGGATATGTGGCCATACAAGAGAGATAAGATTAGAAATGAAGATATTCGAGATAATATGTAATGCCCCGAGACTACCCCCTAGATGTCATAAGGTGCTTAGGACCATAAGTGATCCCAAGCTAACCCTTGTACTGGCATAACTCATGAGCAACTGAATAAAATACGTAAAACTTGAAGTAATAAGCGGAAGAAGAAAATCTTTAGCTAAACATATTCAAAGCAAAACTATTAAAACAATTACAACTCTGATTATACAAAACAAAATTGAAATGGAAAACATCAACTATACTGACTGTCTATGAAAGATTTACTAATATTGATTATAGATGGAGGGGACATGGCCCCTAGCTATCCCAAATCAATACGACTGAATAAAGAAAAAAATATTCTACTCGAACTATGATTGACTCAAGCCCTCGAATAAAAAGGACTCATCACCTGCTGACTGGAAATTTCACACTATATGAATTTGATGTGTGTGTTGCAATTGGTACCTACATTATGAGACAATATAGCACATAAATGTATATGTGGATCAGTACTTTTGGAATGTACTAAGAATGTGGGGGTGAATTCATAAGTAAAACAATAACTCAATATACTCATAAACTTGTAAAAAATGTATGCTAAGTGTAAATGACTCACCTTGGTCTTGAATAAAGCAAAGTTGTAAAATTATAAACATGAGTAGAAAAGCATAATGATAAACTTTGTGAGCCATAACACTTAGTTCTAAAAGCTATACTTTTACTCTTTCTATTGGGAGGTTCTTCTAACCGACATACACCATGTGAGCTATCATGGTGTCCAACGTCTTATCCTCCATAGGGAAAAGCTCACGTTGGGGAGAGCCGTCCTACCTTTGCTATCAAAATAGGACCTAATCTAAAGTGATCACTATTTGTAACTCCATCCATATTGGGAATAAGCTGAACCTATGTTGGCTCGTAGTTCTGGGGCATGTGTCCTTAGATGCATGCCCAACTCTGTGCTAAATACTACTCCCATAATACTTATATTCTCTCTCTTTAAAAAATCCACCTTAAAATAGCACAAGGGTTTATAATGAAAACCAGTTATGCTTCTCTTTCCTTTAAATAGTAATCAAAATAATAAATGTGGATTTCATATCTTAGCTTTGGATCAAAAGATCAATCTTTCTTTAAAGCTTGATATAAAACGATCAAAGAAACCTAAGATCATAGTCTTTTGAAATCTCAAACTCATTCTTGGTATAAACTTATTAAATAAAACTTAAGAGCATTATCTTCTTGAAATCTCAATACTTAAACTTACGGCTTAAAGCCCATTGTTTAAACACATGGCAATTTAGAACAAAACTTCATGCTCAATATAAATCTAGAAATACTCAACAATGTCAAGTCAAGATAGTTCAATCTCATTCATAATATAAATTTCATAAACTAAAACATAAATATAAGCACTTCTTGATATACTTATAGCTTTAAATCTCATGAAAATCACATGCTTCAAGAACATAGAAACTTAGGTATGAACCTTACTTCATAACAAGCAAATAGAATCATAAAATCATATAATTTGGACACAAGGGTGAAAGGATACCCTTTTTCATAACCCCAGATACCTTAATTGGTTTGATTCGAAATTGAAATCTTGACTTAGAAGTTTTGGGAATGTTCTTGCGGAGGTAATGGGTTAATATCTTGCGGAGGTCTTACAATATCTCCCCCTTTGGAACATTCGTCCCTGAATGAAGCTGATTAAGTTATGATTACTCAGGAACTAATATTATATACTGAATATGCATGACTTGGAAAGCGACATGGAACATGAATGCATAATTGAGTCTGAGCATGATACACGAACTGAACTAATATCTTGAACACATGAAATGTCATAAGAATAGTTATCAGTCTGAGATAAAAGCAAGAGAGTCAACTTAGGAGTAATCATTATGTCAGGCTGGATCTGGTTTCATAAAGAAAAAATGAGAGGTTTGGAACATTAAAACTCGGGGTATCACAACATCTCTCCCTTGGGTTAGTTCGTCCCCTGAATGATACTGTTTTGGCTGAAAAACTAAGGAAAGATGGGATGATGCACGGGACACTTATAAGCTGAATCATGACTTAATATCTGAATCTGAAACTGATGCATGATACATTAACTGATTTGAATTCATAATTTTCATGAGTGCGAACATTTTACCTCATGGAATGGCCTTACTCGTGAAACTTTGGGTAGTAAGACTAAATGGAAAGTTGGAAATCTATAGGAGCTTATCTGCTTGATTGCTAAACTAGATCCCAGGCTCTATGACCTGGACCATGCGGACTACCCATACTCAAATAGAGTATTTCACTAACACTCTTCTAAGAAATTCTAATAATATTATGGAGAAAATAATTTTGGGCATGGTCCGAACAAAAAATCTGACTAAGGAATCACAACATTGATACAACTCTACAGCATGGAACATAGACATATAAATCATAAGTTAGTATAGAATTACTAGAATTACTAGGCCTTAGGCAATGCAATTTCTTACTTTCAAGCTTAGCAACACTTCTCAAATACTCCCCCAGCTATTTTATTCCCGCTTAAATACCATATTCATTTGATTTAACTTATAATTCTCTCATGTGCATTGATAAATCTATCTACTAAAGTCTAAATAAAACTAAATTCTCTCACCATGATCAAGCCTAACTCAAAATCACAAGGTACAACACACTACACCATAATACTAGTCTAAACCACATGATTTAATCTTCTATCTCTCTTCTAGAGCTTACACCCGAAGCATAACATACCTTACCGCTTCAATAATTAACTCTGAACTCTTACTATGGATTCACTAGTGCATATTGCATTCATATACTTACATCCCAACATGACATTCAAGCCTATCATTACAAACACATATGAAATTCAAGTCAAACACTCATAAATGCATACTTCTCATATCCTCTAAACCTTTATCAATAACAACTTTTTTGCACTATTCTTAAGAAGACATACCTAGAATTCTCTGCTAACTATGACATATACCAAAGATTTACCTTAATATTCCTTCATTCTTTAGACTTTGATAGATAAAGCATAAATAATCTTTCTTAATAAGGGTCATCAACTCTCTCTCATCTAAACCATTGCTTATCTATTATCATCACCACTATCTTAACATAAGAAGAGGTCACTGAAGGGCTAACACAAAAGGACCTGAAGTACAAAAGAATGTAATACATAACTTTGACTCTTAACTGAGGCTTGAGGAATAGAATGTCAAAGGAATGGATTCATTAAAGAGATCTAAATTGAGGAGGTACATGGTATAATGCAAATTTCACTAGTATCATGAGTTTTAAAAACTGATCATACTCTGAAACATGAGTTCATACTTATCATAAGCTATTCAACATAAGACTGAAGTTTGATAGATTTATAAGGGATGACTCAAATCACAGAGTGAAGCTGTTACTTACTTACTAGAACCTGAGAATGAACTTGAATACACATGAAGTGTATAAGCATTGGCCTTTGGCATGGATCTATCACGCAAGACATGAATTTGATGTGATAATGAATGAAGTCCAAGGAATACTCTGGAGTAAGAAGGGATCACTACCTCATCAAAAATCTTATTGACATGCATAACAATCAAATTCTCAAAACTTGATTTGGTTCTTCACTCTATCATCTTCTCCTTAGATCAAAGCTTATATTCTAAGCTTATGGGTCTACTCTATATCCTCGAGACTGAACCATAATTTCTTTGCTTTAACGGTCTACACATGAATGCTCACTCACCTATATAAACTATATCTAGACAATACTAACTTCATTCTTGGACACTCTCTTAATACATACCACCCTTAACTTTCTTTAGCTTCAATAATCATCATCATAGACTTACACTCTATCAACCTAACAAACAAACTTGCCTTACTAAACACATAATCTGCTTTACTAACTCAAATCATGCCTAAAAGGATTAGCATAATTTATCCATAGCTCCTTAAGATAGACGTCAAGACTACCACATACTTTATGACAAGCCTTATTCACACTTAGATACTCACAGGCATTATCTAAGTACACATGACACTTAATAATCTTAGAAACTAATTCAATCCCCATATCACCTTGGGTATATCTCTACATCATACCTATAATATAATACTTAATTACAAACAAACGAACTTAAACTCTTTTATGAACTGTTCAAGCCTACTAGATCACTTCCATATAACTAGCATCACTAACCAAGCAATCATTATTTCCACCTTGATGATCATCTATTATTCAAACTTAGTGTCTAGTGATAGGCATGATTAGCAACACAACCTCACATACTATTCTTCCTTGAAAGATATAAAATAAACACCAAGAAATACTAGTCCACTAGAACCTCATAACGACGATAATCAATCATAATCCTATGATATACCTTATTAAAATCTGTTAATGCATCCTCCCCCTACACATTACTACTATTTATCCATCTATACCCTAAATTACTTTCATAGTCCTTTAAGTTTCAACTAAACCCCTTTTGTAACCTAAAGGGAAGCCTAAATTAACAATAGTCGATCACCAAATACTTCATTAATAACCTATACTTTTATAACACAATAAATATCATCAATAAATCCTTTCCTACTTTAAGCAAACAACAATTCACCTTAACTAATAACTCCTTCTCTATTCTCCACCAAGAAACCTGTACAACCTTCATTATCCCTAAACAAACTCACAAACACATATCACCTTACTACTAACTCGTACGTATGCAAATGTTTATCTATATACATTCAATCACTATCCATCACCACCTTTCTTGTCACTATACTTCTATACCTATACTTCCAACTATAAGAAGTATCCACTACTTATGAATCACAACACTTCGGTTGTAATACCCCTCGAATGCAAACTTTTTTTAACAATCTAGGTTCATACTATCTCCTCTCGTAAGCACTATCTGTATTGAAGGGTTAATGAGGAATCTAAATACATGTCTTATTCTATCTTAACTGCAAAACTTATATGGATGAGGACATAAGATTACAACGTAAGAAACTTATAACACACTAGCAAGCTCCTATTAAGTCCTTTGTGTGACTTCTAAAGTCACTGATAGTAAATTTGAGAGCATCAACTTGGGATAAATTGGGATCAAGTACTCATGTTACCTCAGAATGTCATAGATGGAGAATTATGAAGTAATACATAAACCGACAGAAGCTTAAGAAAGAACAAATTTACTGCATGATATAGAGTATGAAAGAATGGAGACATTTCATAAATGTCTTGTAGCATCTCGGAGAAAAGTACAGACATCTCCGTACCATTTCACAAGACTCTACTAGACACGACTTCATAGACACTCTAGGACACTTGAACTCTATGCTCTGATACCAAGTTTGTAACACCCCGAGACTACCCCCTGGATGTCACACAGTGCTTAGGACCACAAGTGATCCCAAACTAACCATTATACTGGCATAACTCGTGAGAAACTGAATAAAATACGTAAAACTTGAAGTAATAATAATAAGAAGAAAATCTTTAGCTGAATATCTTCAAAACAAAACTATTAAAACAATTACAACTCTGGTTATACAAAATAAAACTGAAATCGAATACATCAACTATACAAAATGTCTATGAAACCACTACTAATATTAAATATGGATAGCCGAGACATGACCCCAGCTATCTTGAATCAATATTACTGAATAAGGAAAACAAGACGGTACTCAAACTATGATTTACTTAAGCCCTCAAATAAAAAGGACTCATCACCTGCTGACTAGAAATTTCACAGTATCTGATTATGATATGTGGGTTGCAACTGGTAGCTACATTATAAGGCAATGTAGCACATAAACGTATATGTAAATCGGTACTTTGGGAATGTACTAAGTATGTGGGGTGAAAGCATAAGTAAAACAATAACTCAATATACTCATAAACTTAAAAAGAATTCATTCTAAGTGTAAATGACTCACCTTGGGCTTGAATAAAGTAAAGTTGTAAAATCATAAACATAAGTAGTAAAGCGTTATGATAAAATTTGTGAGCCATAATACTTAGTTTTAGAAACTATACTTTTACTCTTTCTATTGGGAGGTTTTTCTAACGACATACACCATGTGAGCTATCATGGTGTCCAACGTCTTATCCCCAGTAGGAAAAAGCTCACGTTGGGGAGGGCCGTCCTACCCTTGCCATCAGAATAGGACCTAATCTAAAGTGATCACTATCTGTATCTTCATTGACATAGAGAATAAGATGAACCTATGTTGGCTCATAATTTTGGGGCATGTTTCCTTAGATGTATGCCCAACTTGGTGCTAAATACTACTTCCATATTACTTATATACTCTATCTTTAGGAAATCAACCTTAAAATAGCACAAAGGTTTATAATGAAAACCAGTTATGCTTCTGTTTGCTTTAAACTGTAATCAAAATAACAAATGTGGATTCCATATCTTAGCATAGGATGGAAAGATCAATCTTTATTTCAAGCTTGGTATAAAACCATCAAAGAAACTTAAGATCATATCCTTGTTGAAATCTCAAACTCATTCTTGGCAAAAACTTATCAAATAAAACTTAAGAGCATGATCTTCTTGAAATCTCAAGACTTAAAATTATGGCTTAAAACCCATGCTTTAAACTCATGGAAATTTATAACAAAACTTCATGCTCAATATAAATCTCAAAATACTCAACAATATCAAGTCAAGATAGTACAATCTCATTCTTAATATAAATTTGATAAATTAAAACATAAATATAAGTACTCTTTGATATACTTAAAGCTTTAAATCTTTTAAAAATCACATGCTTCAAGAACATAGAAACTTAGGTATGAACCCTACTTCAAAATAAGTAAATAGAATCTTAAAATCATGCAATTTAGCCATAAGGGTGAAAGAATACCCTTGTTCATAACCCCCGCATACCTTAATTTGTTTGATTTGAAATCGAAAGCTTGACTTGAAAGCCTTGGGAATGTTCTTGAATGCTTTCCTTGAACTTTTTAGATTAGAGAACATAGATTCTTGCTTATCTTAAAGAAAGAGTAATGGAGTTCTTGAGGGGAGGTTAGAGGTTTCTTGGAGAGAAAAAGTGAATAATGTGGCAACTAATGTTCCTTGGGGATTTTAACTTTGTGTTTTGGATGATTTTGGGTGAGGAAAAATGACCCAAATACCCTTAAATATGCGGAGACAAATGCTTGAAAAATAAGGGAGCGTGTGTTGCGGGCTCTGGAGCACCGAAATGGAGCATGCACCACAGGTTTTGGAGCATCAAAATGGAGCGTGTGCCGCATGCTCATCGCGTGCTACTACTATTTTAAACTTCTAAACATGCCCTTATGCTCGTCCAAAAATTTTGAAACTTACCCGAGATGTACCTTTGACACTCCCGATTATGAATCAACTTTAAAATCGACATTTTAAGGCCGGGATGGCTGAGAATAAAATCATCATAGATTAGAATCTTTAGAAATGACTAAGTCTCAACACTTAGTGAAATATTCTAAGTCTTGGACCCCTCTAACATGCAATAATAAGCTGAATTGGGTTAAGATCCTGCGGGGTCTCACATAATGTGAGAGTGAGTTCAGTGGAGGACAATATGAAGGAAGAAGGCTGACTGAGGTTCTTCAAGAATGTAAGGAGATATATTAATGCCTTAGTACGGAGGTGTGAGAGACTAGCTATTGGATGGTTTCAAAAGAGGTAGAGGTAGACCAAAGAAGATTTAGGAGAAGTGATTAGATATGACATGTCGTAGGTTTAGCTTACTAAGGATTAAACTTTAGATATGAGGGTTTGGAGAGTATGAATTAGGATAACAGGTTAGTAGATAGTAGTGTGTAGTATTGTCACCTGTCTTTACTAATTATTGTAGTATTACTCACATAATTATTTGTCCTTTTACTTCTATTACTACCTGTGGTTTCTAAATCTATTACTATCATTTTATTTTGTTGTAGTTATTGTTCGGTTACTATATGTTGTTATGTTCTAAATGATATTTCTTGTATCTGTTTTACCTCTTTCTTAGAATGCTTATGACTATTTATCCTTGAGCTGAAAGTTTGTCAAAAACCATCTTTATACCTCTGCGCTTGAGGTAACGTCTGCGTGCACTATATTCTCCTAAGACCTTCTTTGTGGGATTATATTGTGTACATTGTTATTGTTACTGTTAACTTTCAAACATAAACAAAACCATCTTCACATCCATTTCTAGTTAAACGGATTAAATTACACACACACACACATATATATAAACATATATATACATTTATATATACATACATATATATATATATGTATATATGTATATATGTATATATATATATGTATGTGTGTATGTATACACACACATATATATAGCATGTTTAGCTCATCTTGCTAACATGCACTCAAATAAATAGACTAGGTCGAGGCGACCTCGGAAGGATGAGACTGCAAATAGGAAGCTTATGTGATGGAAGGAATTGTTGGAAATTAAAGGTGATGGTAATGGAACAGTACCTACAATAAGGAAGCAAGTTTTAGGGATTTGCTGCATTGTAGCCTGAAAGGTAAGTAGGCTATGGTACCTGAGGTTATAAAGGAAGCTAGATCGAACTTACGAGTAGCACAAAATTCTAGATATCCTAGCCCTATTAACAAAACTCAAAATCAGGATAGTCCACTAGTGATTTGTCACAACCCAAAAAACCAACGGTCATGATGGCACTTGTCGCAGCAAGCCTTAACAAGTAAGTCTGTCACCCAATCTGACATAAAAAGGGAAATCAATACTAAGTATATCCAAGGCAAGGCTTCTAGAGTGAAGCCGAACCATACAAACATAATAATAGTGGAAATGCAATCAAAGATACCAAACCAAATTCCAAAATCTGGTGTGATAGTGTAAGATCTACTAAATACATCTCAAATGTCAAAGGTACAATAATTGTCCAAAAAGGATCAAAACCTGTCTAAAAAATACTAAATAATAAATAAAATAGACAGGAAGAGGTTGTAGGATAACTCCTGAAGCATAGGACGTACGCAACCTTGAATATACTCCAAATAATGCCTAAATCATCTATCTGTATGGTGCACTCGTACCTAGATCTGCACCGACAGGGCGCAGTAGGATGAGTATGGTCTAAGAGGAAAGGCCATACTCTAAAAATTGGACAGATCTATTTTCACCTAATCAAAATGTTATTAATGGCATGGTTCTAACTTATGTAGCTCCGAGGATAATTGATGTAAAAATTATAGTTACTTTAGAACAAGATGATGTAGAGAAGTATACAAAGGAGTGAAATAATGGAATGATTCTCTATACTGTGAGAAAGGCCCATAGCTTTGCGTATTTGAAATCATATATAGTTCTAGCCCAGACTAATGTGCAGATGCCAGAATTGTTCTATCATGAAGAAGGAATTTATGTTGTGAAAATTAAGAATTCTTAGGAAAGGGAGGAAATTTTATACTCAGGTCCATATACTATAAGTGGTATGCCTTTTCTGTTGAAGAAATGGCCCCCTACACTTAATTTCCTGTCTGAAGTTCCTAGTATAATTCTTTTGTGGATTCGATCGTATAACCTTCCTCTTAACTATTGGGAACCAAAACCTCTGACTAAAAATGCAAGTCATTTCGGTGAACCATTATTTGTGGATGAGTGTACTAAAAATCACTCTACAATTTCCTATGCTCGAGTTTTGGTGGATATAAATATTACACAGGAGCTTTCAAAGGACATTTAGATTATAGACCCTACTAGGAGGGTCATTCTGAGTCTTTTTGTTATGACTGGAAATCATTATAATGTAATGCTTGCTCAATGTATGGCTATGTATTTCTTACAAAGAAGAAAAAAATGGTTAATAATAAGCCTGCTGAACAAAGACCAACATCCAAGCCTTGGAAGGAGAAGTTTGAAGTGTTGAAAGTTAAAAGGATAGTGCAGAAATGGATGGGAAAATTTTTTGAAGATAAGAATGCCACTCTACCTACACAGCTAAAGTTGCAAGAAGATGAGAAACCAGTACATAAAACAAGTGTACCTACAAGGATCGCTACCCCTAAAAACATTGTATGAAGGGATACTACTAGTCCTACTACTGGAATGGGGAGCATGTCGTATGCTGTATTAATTGGGCTTAGTACTATGAGAGAAAGTGGAGGTCCTGCAATGAAGCTACAAAACTCTTGTTTTCCTTTGTCATAGGAAGGTATGGTGGATCGGCATATAGGTAGGCCTCCTAATAAAGGGTCTTTACAAATATCTTTATGAGATGGTTAATATTGAATGCGAGAGGGTTAAATAAACCTCTTAAGCAAAGGGAGATGGTGGAATATTGAAAAAACACCAAATTTGTTTACCTGGCTTACTAAAAATTAATGTTAAACTATATAAATTCCAGAGTAGTTTGAACAAATGTGCTAAAGGTTTGTCTTATTTGATTAACTATAATGGTTTAGTAAATGGGAGGATCTAGATTGTATAGAAGGAAGATGAAATATGTGATATGCATCAGGTGACTCGTGGACAGTTTATCCATTGTCTTGTTAAAGATAGGAGCACTGATTTTACGTGTTCTGTGGCTATTTTTTCTGGGAGCAATAATTTGGAGAAAGGAGAGAAGTTGCGGGAGGGACTCAGGAAAACTGGATCTACTATAACTACTCCTTGGTGTATTTGAGGTGACTTTACCTCTTACTAGTGAAGTCAAAATCGGAGGGAAACTGATACATGATAATTAGATTAGTGATTTCCAAGAAATGGTGGATTCTTTTGACTTAGTAGATATGAAGGTTATGAGTAGGCACTTTACTTGCACCAATAAACATATATGGAGAAAAATTGACAAAGTTGTCTGTAATGATCTTTAGGTGATGTAACATGGTGAATTATTGCTCAATTCCTTGAAAATTATTTTTCAGATCAGTTCCATATACATATTAACACTATACCTGATAGAACATCCAGTAGAGGTCCATTTCATATTTATCAATGCTTTGACAGAAGAAGAAAATTCCGCGCATCTTGTGGAGCAGGTAAATGGAACTTTTATGTATAAATTATGGAGGAAGTTGAAATTGTGTAAAGAGTGCTTGAAAAGATTGAAAAATAACTATATAGAGAGCCTAGAGAGACAGACTGAACAAGCTAACGAGAATCTTCACGTTACTCACTCCCTTTTAACTACCTCTAACAAGCCTGAATAGATACAATAGAAAACTAAGGATTATCAGGAGTTGTAGAAATTGCTAGGGATACAAGAGAAGATCTTTAAAATCTAAAATCCATTGTATTGGATTAGGTGATGGTAATAATATCTATTTCTTTAAATGTATGAAGGACGGGTCCAGCACTAACATATCTCAACATTGAACGATAATTTTGGTGTTATGATATATAAGTCTTATGAGATAGAAGAAGATGTTCTAAGATATTATAATCAACTATTAGGATCTTCTACTACTCTCTTGCCTGTTATTGATATATCTAGTATGAGAATAGGACCTGGACTTACTATACAGTAGCAACAGACTATGTGTCAAGAGGTGACTCTGCAGGAAATTCAGGATGCTTTATTTGGTATTGATGGTAATAACACTCCTAGTACTGATAGGTTTTCCACTTATTTATTTAATAAGGCATAGAAGATTGTCAAGTTTTATGTACAGGATATAGTAAGGGAAATCTTTACCAATCATAAACCTTAAGGCTGCGAACAATACAATTGTAAATTTGGTTCCTAAAACAGCCAAACCTGAAACTATAAGAGATTTTAGGCCTATTGCCTGATTGTCTACAATTTATAAAGTTATCTGTAAAGTGATATTAGGTAGAATAAAAGGAGTACTGGATGAGCTTGTAGAGCATTGTCAATCAGCTTTCGTCTCAGTAAGGCTTAATATCAGATGACATTATTTTGAGCCATGAGCTAGTGAAAGGCTATACCAGAAAAAATATCTCACCTAGAAGTATTATCAAGGTGGATTTGCAGAAGTGTTATGATACTGTGGAATGGGTTTTTGTTGATCAACTTCTTAAGGATTTAGGATTCCCTGTATAGATGAATTCCTCGCTAATGATATGTATTCAAACAGTAAGCTACACCATCCTTGTTAATAGTACTCTTACTGATACTACGCAGGCAAGAAGTGGAATGATATAGAGAAATCCAATATCCCCCTATATATTTGTTCTAGTTATGGAGTATTTGAATAGGTGGTTTGAGGAAAGGTGGTTTTAACTACCACCCTAGGTGTAAGAAGCTGAGTTCGACTCATTTATGTTTTGTTGATGGTATACTCATGTTTACCAGAGGTTATTTGGCCTCTATGTTGCTTTTAAAAAGGAAATTTGATATATTTTTTGAGGCCTCAAGCTTAGAGGCTAATATGACAGAGTCACATCTATTTAGAGGGGGCGAAAATTGAAAATCAAACTGATATGTTGAATGCTCTTGGGTATGCGAGAGGTGAACTCCGTTTCAAGTATCTAGGTGTTTTTCTGTCAACTAAAAGGCTCACTGTTCAACAATACAAACCTCTTGTGGAAAAATTATTGCTAGAATAATTTATTGGGTGGCTACGTGTCACGACCCGAGTCGAGACCCTGGCTATGATGAGCATCTCAAACCAAGAAGGCCCGAGCACCCTGTTCTATCTGGAAATCATACAAAATGTCCATACAATGTAAAGAAATGCGGAAAGTTAGCAAAACGGAAACATGGTATATTTCTAAATTCAACTGGGCAATACAGAATGAGATTCATAATATTCAAAATCCATGACACCAGTCTGCGAAATCTCTAACAGCATGAAAACAACTTCTGTCTGAAAACTGGGACAAGGCCCCCAGTTGTACCATAAACCAAAAAGAATTAACAAAGTCTAATAACCAGGCCTCCTAGAATAGAGAAGGCTCACTAACTTCAAGTCTCGGACATACCAATCTACTGTTTAACAGGACCCCGGGATTGTGCCTTAGATCCTGAAATATAGAGGTCAATACAGATGTATTGGTATGCAAAACAATCCAAAAAAAAATACTAATATGTAAAGTAAGTGAGAGCATTTCATGAAAAGTATGTCATCATCAAACATTTGAAAATCCACGGGCTTAATAAATAGGCTTTTAAAACATTTCTTTAAATCTCAACTCAATATCTTTGTCTTAGTTTTGAGTTAAGTGGTACACCCTAAAAGTTTGATATTCCACGGGCTATATGGAATCCGCCCTTGACTCATCAGCCAAGCCTCCAGCCCAAGTTTGCCTCAAGGGTTGGAGTTTCTAATTCTGATACACCACAGGGCACTAGGCCAGCGCATAATCTCGGCAAAACACGGTTTCGAATAATGAATTTTCTGAACTTGTGCCTTCTTCGGGTAACCACCTAACATATCTTAAGCCCATTTTTAACCTTTTCTGAACATGCATCTTTCAAAACTCAAATTCTGAAAATCTAATTGAAATCTGACTTCTATTTTGTTCTAAGTCTGTTATGGCATTATATGATTTTAGTATCATCATACCAAGACTTGCAAGTCATAAGTCTAAGCCATATCTTAATCGTATCGCAGTTCTTTCACTCAAAACAATGTTCAGACCACCAAAACATTCAAACAATACAAGAGAACTCATATTTCAAAACATATGTCAAAATATGCAAAGAATCTCTCTTTTTAACATTTCAACTAATGGTGGTCAATTTCTCAAAATGATCATGAAATTCCCTCGATTATTACATTTTGCATTTAAAAATAAGAAAATATTCCTCTCTTCAATTCACAACCAACATAAATATCATAATTGATAGTAAAACCTTTGGCTCATGCTTTGTGTCATGCAATTGAATAAACCTTAACTTGAAAATCAAAAGGTACACAATCATAGAGGGAAATTTATTCTTCACGCTCTCAATTCATACTTCAAAACTGAAAACACATTTATACATATACACGAGTAAAGTTCGGATTTAATGTAAGGTCTCAAGACCAAAATCATATATCATTGAAAGGACTTACAATGCTTACATTTTAATGTATTTCAAGCTCTTTATAAAAACATGATTTATCAACATTGAAAAAATTAATATATTAATTTATCCATGCCCATGTAGTTTAGGAAATCCCTACGTACGTTAATCGATGAAGAACTCACAAAAGAGTTGATCCCTTGAGCTTGAATGTTTAACCCTAAGTTGTTTTTCTCCTATTGTGTTTATGAAAGATGGACTAGGGATTTAAGAGACTTAAAATGTTACTAATGACCCTAATGTCATCTATAGATGTTTAGGGACGGTTTTGGAACGTAAAAAGACTTGGTTCCCCTTGAAATAACTCAAAAATGAAGTGTCTACGTCGTTTGGCCATAGGATTTGCGTCGCACAACCCATGGCAAACCTTAAGGTTTCTGTCGCACAACTTATGGAAAACCCTTTACAGTAAATATTTGCGATGGTTAGGCGATGCACACCCCTTTGCAAAGCCATAACGTTTCTCTCGGGTATCGAATTAAGGCAAAATTGGTATTGTTGGAAAACTAATTTGATTATCTAAAATTTGATAGGTCTTAATATTCCAAATTCTACATATACATAAAGTTATACTTGTTTAAAGTTGACCCTTATGAAATGGAACACCAAAAATTAGCCGAATCAAAGGAGTTTAGCTCACTTTGCTCTAAGTGATTCCTATAAAAAATTTCACCTCGAAAGCCTCTTCACTTCACACACTAGGATAATGATCATGAAACTTATATTTACATGGGAAATCATTTGGATTGGAGTTTATACGCATAGGAACAATGGTTAGAGTTCTAGCGCGAAAATACGGGGTGTTGCATTATCCCCCTTGGGATCATTCATCCCCGAATGATTACTTGGAACATAGTAAGAACAATTTAAAATACTAAGTGGAAAAGAAAGAGTAAGATAGGGTTTGTACCTTCTATATCTCCATATACAGTTTCAAAGAGAGTCGGATATCTAGTATGTATGTCGCTCTCCGACTCCCAAGTCAGTTACTCAGCTTTTTGATTCCTCCATAATACTTTGGCTGAAGCTATCTCCTTACTTCTCAACTTTCGAACATGATGATCTAAAATGGTAATGGGCTCTTCCTCATATGATAGAGAGTCTTTTATTCTCCTCCACAGGCAAAATAATAGAGTGATCACCAACACACTTCTTCAACATTGACATATGGAATACTAGATGCATCGAAGCTAAACTTGCAAGAAATTATAGGTCATAAGCAACCCTACCTATCCTTCTCATAATATGATATGGTACTATATAACGAGACTAAGCTTCCCTTTCTTTCTAAAATGCATGACTCCCTTCATAGGGGATACTTTTAGGAATACCCAATCATAAACCTCGAATACTAAATCTCTCCTACTAATATCGGCATAAGACTTCTGGCGACTCTGAGTAGTCTTAATTCGCTCCCTAGTGACCTTCACCTTCTCCATCGCCTGATGAAAAGGTCAGGCCCATTCAAAATGGTTTCACCCACTTCATACCACCCAATTAGTGACCTATATCGCCTCCCATAAACTGCTTAAAAAGGAGCCATATGTACACTAGAATGGTAGCTGTTATTGTAAGCAAATTCTATCAATGGATAATGATCCACCCAACTACCTTTGAAGTTAATTATGAAATCCCTCAACATATCCTCAAGGGTTTGAATGGTGCGTTCATCTTGCCCATCTGTCTGAGGGTGAAAGAAAGTACTAAGGTTTACCTAGGTACCTAAACCCCTCTGAAACGATTGCCAAAACTACTAAGAGAATTGCATACCTCGATCGGATATAATCAACACAAGAGCTCCATGTAAACGAACTATCTCCCTAATGTACAACTTAGCATAGTCATCCCCCAAATAATTTATGCGCATTGAAAAAAATAGGCAGACTTGGTTATCCTGTCTACAATTACCCAAATAGAGTCATATTAATTTCAAGAGCTCAGAAGTCCTGTAATGAAGTTCATGTTGATTATCTCCCATTTCCACATAGGCAATTCTATCTCCTGAGAAGTACCATCAGGCCTCAAATATTCCACTTTAACTTGTTGGAAATTTAAACACTTAGACACAAAGTTAGCAACATCTCTTTTCGTATTATTCCACCAATAAATCATTTTAAGATCATGATACATTTTTGTAAAGCCTGGGTGAACAACATACCTCAAAGTGTGAGCTTCGTCAATAATTCTTTCCCGCAATGTATCCACATTCAGTACACATAACCTATCTTGATACCTCAAAATTCCATCACCTCAAATTTCAAATGCCACAACCTTCTGCTAACCAACATCCTTCTTAATCTTTATCAGGATAGGATCTTCGGCCTGCTTTTTTTAACCTTAGCAGACAGAGAGGATTTAGCTATCTCATGAACAAATACTCTTCCAGCTTCAGAATCTTAGAGTCGAACTCCTAAATTTACGTGCCAGTGAATATCCTTCACCATCTCTCTTTTTCCTTCCTCCATACGAGAAAACTACACATTGACAACATGTTAAGGGCGTCAGCCACCACTTTTGCATTGTCCGGACGATAGTGTAGGCTCATGTCATAGTCCTATAATATTTCCAACCATCGCCTATGCCTGAGATTCAATTCTTTCTGCGTGAAAACATACTGCAAACTTTTGTGATTGGTGAAAATATCAATATGTACCCTGTATGAATAATGCTGCTAGATCTTAAATACAAATACCAGAGCCGCTAAATCTAAGTAGTGGGTGGGATAATTCTTTTTGTGTACCTTTAATTGCCTAGATTTATAAGCCATTATCTTACCATCCCGCATAAGCACACACCCAAATCCCACTCGGGACATAGTATACAACAAAACCTTCAGCACCCTCGGGAAGGTTCAAAACTGGTGTGGTAGTTAACTTATATTTCAGTTTGTCAAATTTATTCTCACAAGAGTTGGACAACAAAAATTTCACCTTCTTCTGGGTCGATTTAGTAAGTGGAGCATCTATGGAGGAAAAACTCTCTACGAACCTTGTGTAATACCCGGCCAAACCCAAGAAGCTCCGAATATCGGTTAGAGTCGTGGGTCTGGGACATTTTCTCACTACCTCAACCTTCTAGGGATTAACCTTAATCTCCTCACTAGATACGATGTGCCCCAGGAAAGCAATGGCTTTGCATATAATTTATGGTCTTTAAGAGTTTGAAAGATGATTCGGAGGTGACCGACATGATCCTCCTTATTCTTAGAGTAAACTAAGATGTCGTCAATGAAAACTATAACGAACATGTCTAGAAATTGATGGAATATCCTATTCATTAGGTCTAAAAAAGCTGTAGGGGAATTAGTCAGTCCGAAGGACATAATCAAGAAGTTAGAGTGGTCATATTAGGTTCGAAAAACTGTTTTGGGAATATTAGCCTCCCTAACCTTTAACTAATGATATCCTAAAAGAAGGTCTATATTTGAGAAACATTTGGCACCTTAGATTTGATCGAATAAATTATTGATTCTAGGAAGAGGGTACTTATTCTTGATAGTGACCTTATTAAGTTGTTGGTAATCTATACACATACAGAGGGAACCATCTTTCTTACGCACGACGAGAATTGGAGCACCTAGGGAGAAACACTTGGATGAATAAAGCCTTTATCAAGAAGGTCCTTCAATTGCTCTTTCAACTCTTTCAATTCTGTAGGAGCCATTCTGTTTGGAGAAATAGAAATTGGACGAGGTTCGCCATCAAGTCAATGCTAAAATCTATCTCTCTATCAGGTGGTATCCCTAGGAGATCATTAAGAAAGACTTTTGGGAATTTATTAACTATGGGAACAGATTGAAAGGATGGACTTTTAGTACTAGAATCTTTGACCCAAACAAGATGGTACAAACACCCCTTCAAAATAAGTTTACGATCTCTGAGATAAGACATGAATTTCCCTCTAGGTGCTAAAGAATACCCCTCTCACTCTATAACTAGTTAATTCAGAAAGTAAAAGGTAACTTTTTGGGTTCTAAAGTCTAGTGTGGCATAACACAAATGGAGCCAATCCATTCCCAAAATAGCATCAAAGTCAATCATATCAAGCTCTATAAGGTCCGCCACAGTATCACGATTACAAATTGACACAACATAGTTTCTATATACCCTCTTAGCCACAATAGAGTCACCAACAAGAGTAGAAACATAGAAGGGTTCCAAAATGTTTTTGGGCTCAAAACCAAAACTGGCTGCCACATACGGGGTCATATAAGACAAAGTAGACCCTGGGTCAAGCAACGCATACACATTATGGGAAATGATTTGCAATGTACCTATGATAATATCTAGTGAAGCCTCTGTATCCTGGCATTTAGATAAAGCATATAACCGGTTGCAACCGCTCCAAGTAGCTGAAGTAGTACCTTTGCAAAGTAGTGGTAGCACTAAGGAGTTTGCTTGAGACCTGGAACCACTAAAGTTTCCTTTGGCAGAAGGGAAATCTCTCTGAAAATGGCCTGACTGACCACAAGTATAGCACACCAAGCTGCCCAACTGACACTTTCCTAGGTGATGTTTACCACAAGTCCTACATCGCAGAAAAAACTGATAAGGTAGAGCTACACTGCCTTGAGACTGAGTACCACGTACCTTCCAACCACTGTTACACTGTAGGTTAAAGGACCACTGATCAATTAGAGGTCTGGGTGCTGGAGCACTGGCTGATGATTGAGCGTTGCTCTAAAACTTCTTCTTAAACCACCTGTTTCCCCAATTACAACCCTAGTGTTGACTGTTCTTCTGGTCTATAAATATGGCTTTTTTGGACTACTTGTATTTCTCCCTTGCCTCTTCCTTCCCCTTCTTCTACCTCTTAATCTATTGCATATAAATAAAAAATCTGGAGAAATCCATATCTCTATTCACTATTGCTCCATTGTATTCCAATACAAGATCATCCGAGAGACCAAACATAAATTTTTTCATGCGGGCTCTCATGTTATCCACCAATTCTGAATCATAATAAGATAACTGGTTGAACTTCAATGTGTACTCCTTGACACTCATTTTCCCTTTTTTCAAGTTCATAAATTCTCCATTATTTGATTCTCTCGATTCCTGAGCAAAGAAACGATCCAGAAAAGCCTCCAAAAACTCAACCCACACCGAAGGCTTAACATCTCTACCCTTCAAATCCTCTCATTCATTATACCACTAATTGGCCACATATTTCAACCGACAAGCTGCCAATTCAACCCCCTCAACTTCATGCACATGCATAACCTGAAAAATTTTCTCCAGTTCATCAATAAAACCTTAGGAGTCCTCCTCAACCTTTATAGCCATAAAATTTGGTGGGTTCAATCTTATGAATTGACCAACCCATGTAATCTCTTATGAAAAAGATACTGATCTCACATCTTCAGACCGATGGGCATAAGAAGCCATTAACTGAGCTATTATATGCATACAATATTGGAACTCAGCATTGGATACTGTTATGATTCAAACAGATTAAGCAAATCATAAGTAAAAGAAAACAAGAACAACACACAGATTTACCTGGAAACCCTTGCGGGAAAAACCACAGGCAGAGGTAAAGGAATTTTACTATGAAAGGAAAGGAGCACAAAGTGTAGAAGGCTAAATTTTCTAAATGAAAAAATAACCCACTAAATTGTACTTATACAGTACATGTGTACAAATTGGCCTGATCCCTACTCTACCACCACAGACCCCATTGAAAATTACAAACACAGGTCGCATCATAAAACTTTCAAGGCTGGATCAATAAAATTCAGCTCACAACTCTAATAATCTCCACCTTGAAATGAATTCTAATTCAGAACTCAAATCTATTTCAAGACAAACTCTCCACCTCTTTCACAAAAGCCTCTAAGGGTATATTTTAACATCTAACACCAACCAAGTCCAAGCGACACTCAAACTTAGAACATGGTAGTGTATTGGTCATCATATCAGCATGGTTATCATGGTAATAATCTTGCTTACCATAATATCACCGCGAGCAATAATTTTACGCATAAAATAATAAAGAACATTGATGTGCTTTGTCCTCTCATGAAATATTTAATCTTTTGTAAGAAAGATAGAATTCTGACTGTAATTTGTAAGTCTTTGCTAAGTTCACCAAATAGAACCGTCAACCAAATAACTTTCTTGAAAGCCTCTGTAATAGCTATGTACTTTGCCTCAGTACTTGACAAAGAAATCGTAGTCTATAAGGTAGCTTTCCAACTGATAGCACAACCACTAATGGTGAAAACATAGCCTATAAGGGATCTTTTTTAATCATGGTCTCCTAAAAAATTAGAATCAACATACCCGATCACTTCATTTCTATTTCTCCCAAACTACAAATAGACATCAACAGATCTAAGCAAGTATCTGAAAATCCACTAAAATACTTTCGAATGTTCTTTTCCAAGATTTTCCATGTATCTGCTAACTATACTAACAACAAATGATAAATCCGGTCTGGAACACACCATCGCATACATAAGAGACCCGATGACACTAGAGTATAGAACTCAAGACACATAATCATGCTTATCATCTATCTTTGGAGATAAAGTGGCTGAGAGTTTAAAGTAAGCTGCCAATGGAGTACTAATAGGCTTGGTGTTTAGCATATTGAACTTGTGAAGACCTTTCTCACTATACCTTTTTTGATTCAAGTATAACTTACACTTCTCTCTATCCCTCATAATTTCTATGCCAAGAATCTTCTTTTTTGCTCCTAGATATTTCATCTAAAACTTGTTCCTGAGCTGGGCTTTGAATTTTATTATCTCTCTCATGTCCTTTTCTACAATCAGTATATCATCAATATACAAAAGAAGATACAGGAAAAAACTATCACTTACCTCCTTGAAGTAGACACAACTATTATAAATACTTCTCCGAAATATATGAGAGGTCATAAAAGATTCAAACCTCTTATACCACTATCTGGGTGACTATTTTAAGCCATAAAGAGATTTTTTTTAGCAAGCGTACATAGCCCTTCTTTCCTGAAACTACAAAGCCCTCTGATTGCTACATATAGATGTCCTCCTCAAGATCTCCATGTAAGAAGGAAGTTTTGACATCCAACTGCTCAAGGTCAAGATTATGCAAGGCCACAATACCAAGCAAGGCTCAATCGAACTATGCTTTACAACTGGAGAAAACACATATGTGAAGTCAACACCTGGAACCTGACTATAGCCTTTAGTAACTAGTCTTTCTTTGTACCTAGCATCTTCAACTCTTGATGTTCCTTCTTTCTTTTTAAATACCCACTTGCAATGGACAACTTTCTTATCTTTAGAAAGTCTCACCAGATCTCATGTGCCATTCTTATGAAGTGATTCCATCTTTTCCTGTATAGCAATCATCCATCGGCTGGAATCATCACAACTAACTACCTTTGAGTAAGAAGAAAGATATTCATCAGAGTCAATACGTTCTACTATATTCAATACATAAGCAACCAAATTAGCTTAGCATACTTCTGAGGAGGTCTAATATCTCTTCTAGGGCTGTCTTTAGTAATAAAATATTATGGTGTCACTGGTGGTGAAGAAGAAATAGTACCACTTTGTATCTCTGAGCTAGACATAGAAGTAGGCACTGGTGTAAACTCTGATCCAATCTGCAATTCAACGTGGGTGCTTGAATTTTGCTGATTTATGTCACTAACCTCATATGGGGGTGAAGCACTAGATTCAAAGGGAGCCCGAAGCATGGTAGTTTCATCAAACATAACATCCCTGCTAATTATAACTTTTTTATTTTCTGAACACCAAAGCTTATAACTTTTAACACTAGGATTATAACCCATAAATATGCATTTGACAGATCTAGGTTCCAACTTTCCATTATCAACATGAGCATAAGAAGGACATCCAAATATCCTCAAATCATAATAACTAGCAGGAGTACCAGACCATACCTCTTGTTGATTCTTTTTATCAATCATGACTGACGGAGAGAGGTTTATAAGAATACAAGTTGTGGAAGCATCTTTGGTGCAAAAAGACTTGGGTAAACCAGCATTAGAGAGCATCATTGCACCTTCTTCATTATTATCCTATTCATTTGTTCGGCTACACCATTCCGCTATGGAGTATGACGAACTGTCAAGTGCCTCACAATTCCTTTTCACTTGCACAGAGCATTAAATTTATTAGAACAAAACTCTAAATAATTATCATTCCAAAGGTGTTTCATGTGCTTCCCTATTTGCTTTTCAATCATATTTTTCCACTCCTTGAAAGTAGGCAACACATCATTCTTTTGCTTTAGGAAAAACACCCAAACTTTTTTGGAATATTCATCAATAATAGTCAACAAGTAATTTGTACCTCCTCTAGAAGGTACTCTAAAAGGACCCCAGAGATCAAAATGAATTTAATTAAGTGTGACTTTAGTTGAGTGAATGCCTTTAGTGAATCTGACTCTTTTATGCTTCCCAAAAATGCAGTACTTACAAAACTCCAATTTGGTAATACTCTGGCCATCAAGAAGTCCTCCCCTACTTAATTCATCCATCCCACTTTCACTCATATACCCCAGGTGCATATGCCAAAGTTTAGCAACATCACTTTCTGATAAAGAGGAGGTAAAATAGCTGCATCACCTATAATTGTAGATCCATGCAAGACATACTAATTTGAAGTATTTCTCTGACCTTTCATCATAATAAGACCACCTTTAGTAACCTTCAGGACTCCACCTTCACCAGTGTACCTATATCCATTCGAATCAAGGGTACTCAAGGAAATAAGATTTCTCTTTAGGTCTGGGACATATCACACATCACCAAGTATCCTCACAACCCCATCAAACATCTTAATTCTGATTTTTTCAATACCAGCTATCTTACAAGGTATGTTATTTCCCATCAACACAGTACCTTTAGACACTATTTCATATATTGTAAACCAATCCCGATTGCGACATATATGAAACGTACAAGCTGAATCAAGAATCCAATTCTTACAAGGTTTAGAGTTACCACTAGAAACTACCAAGATTTCTCCATCACTACTGCCATTTTCAATAAAACTGGCTTCATTGGACTTCTCTGGTCAGTTTCTCTTTGGTTTTGGATCTTCTCTTTTCTCTCTAATCTGTAACTTTCCACACTCGAATTTGATATGACACTTCTTCATGCAGTAATTATAGGTTTTTTTATATTTCTAGATTTTGATCTATTTTAATTATCACCCCCAGAGTTCCTCTCATGATTTCTTCCTCAAACAATGAAGCCATTTGCTTGAGTATCTGACCCATTCACAAGATACTTCATCTTCTTCTTAGAGAACAATACATCATAGAATTCATCTATGGTTATGGTATCACGACTATATAAAATCGTATCCCCAAAGGTTGTATATGATATAGGCAACGAACACAAAAAAATCAACCCTAGATCTTCCTCATGGTACTTAACCTCTAGAGTCTCTAAATTAGAGATGATTTCCTTCTGGATAGATAGGTGATCCTCCAAGGATGCACCCTCAGACATATGATGGGAATAAAGTCATTATTTGAGATGTAAATTACTTATTAGGATTTTCATCTTACATACCCATACTATTTTCAACCACAATACAGCAGTAGTGGTCTCCTTCAAATATCTTATACAATCTGATTGGATAAATAATGATGGATTTGAGATAGAGCATGAACTAAATCATGAAAGAAGAGAGAGATTCCTAAATTCCTTGTAGCCTCCTTCTTATAAGTATGGCGTGCTATACACCCATAAAAAGACTCTACCCAACACGACTTCGCAGATACCCTGGGACTATAGAATATGCTTTGATACCAAGTTTGTCATGACCCGAATTGAGACCTTCACCGTGATGAGCATCTCAAACCATGAAGGCTCGAGCGTCCCTATTCTATCTGGAAATCATACATAATGTTCATGCAATGTAAAGAAATAAGGAAAGTTAGCAAAACAAAAACATGGGAAATTTCTAAATTCAACTTGGCAATACGGAATGAGGTTCATAATATTCAAAATACAAGACACCAGTCTGCAAATATAAAACTCTACAAATATCTTAAGCTTAATTCAGTCCTTTAAGCTTGTCAAGGGGTCCCATACATAGAAAATCAGGAAAATTCTCCTGTTGTGGTTACTAGTATGCTACAGATCTTTCATTTGCATATTTATGCCTTGCTAGATCTAGAAACTTCTTTGTCTTTTGTTACTTTCTTTATAGCAGTGGATTTCAGAGTTATCCTCAAAATTCTAGCAAAACCTTTCTCAGTATCTACCCTAGTGGGTAAAACTATCATAGCCCGGCGGGTATACAGGAATTGTCCGATTATGATATCTCAGAAAGTCACTTCAGCAGACTTAGTCGAATTGGAGATGACTGATTTTTATGTCATTCTCGACATGGATTGGCTTTATTCCTGCTATGCCATAGTCGACTGCAGAAATAGAGTTGTCTAGTTTCAATTTCCTAATGAAACTATCCTAGAGTGAAAGGATAGTACTTCAGCTTTCAGAGATCAGCTTGTTTCCTACCTTCGGGCACAAAAAATAATATCTAAGGGATGTGTCTACCATCTTGTTTATGTTAAAGATTCTAGTTTTGAGACTCCCAGTCTTGAATTAGTCCCAGTCATGAGTGGATATTCAGATAACTTGCCTGAAGATCTTTCAGGAATTTCTCCTAAAAGGGAAATAGACTTCGACATTGATCTTCCTCCAGATACTTAGCCTATATATATTTTTCCCTACATAATGGCACTAGAAGAACTCAGTGAATTGAAAGAGCAGTTGAAGGATCTCTTAGATAAGGGATTCATCAGACCCAATGTATCCCCATGGAGCTCACCAGTCTTATTCGTGTGGAAGAAAGACAGTTCTCTCAGAATGTGAGTTGATTACCATCAAATCAACAAAGTCACGGTCAATAACAAGTATCCACTTCCCTGGATCGATGATTTTTTTGAACAACTTCAGGGTTCCAGCTAGTTCTCTAAGATAGACCTCAAATCAGGCTATCATCAGCTTAGAGTCAGAGAATGTGACATTTTGAAAACAACTTTCCTTACTCGGTATGGTCACTTTAAATTCCTAGTTATGTCCTTTGGTCTTACCAATGCTCCAGCAGCTTTCATGTACTTGATAAATCGTGTGTTCAAGTAGTACTTGGACATGTTCGTCATAGTCTTCATAGATAACATCCTTGTTTACTCTCGCAGTGAGAGTAATCATGCAGACCATCTCATAATAGTATTGCAGACTCTCAAATATCATCAGTTGTTCGCCAAATTTAGTAGGTGCAAATTTTGGCTAAGGTCAGTAGCATTCCTTGGTCATATTATTTCCAGTGATGACATTAAAGTTGATCCTTAAAAGACCGAAGCAGTAAAAAACTGGCCCTGCCCTGTATCTCCATTAGATATTAAGAGTTTCTTGGGTTTGGCTGACTATTACAGATGGTTTGTTGAGGGATTTTCTTTTATTGCATCCCTATGTATAGATTGACTCAGAAGAAAGTCAAGTTTCAATTTTTAGATTCATGCGAGAAGAGTTTTTAGGAGTTGAAGACTCGACTTACCTCAGCTCCAGTTCTAGCATTCCAAGATTGGTTCGTAGTATATTGTGATACATCCAGAGTAGTTTTAGGTTGTGTCATCATGTAGCATGATAAGTTCATAGCCTACGCCTCCAGACAGCTTAAACACCATGAGAAAAATTATCTTACTCATGATCTTGAGTTAGCAGCCATAGTTTTTGCCTTAAAGATTTAGAGGCATTATCTACAAGGAGTTCATGTAGATGTCTTCACAGATCATAAGATCCTTCAGTATGTATTCTCTCAAAAATATCTCAACCTCCGTCAGAGAAGGTGGTTAGAGCTCTTGAAATAAAATGACATGAGTATCCTTTATCATCTGGGCAAAGCCAATATAGCGGCGGATGCTCTCAGTAGACTGTCTATGGGTAGTGTTGCTCATGTTGAGGACTGTAAGAAGAAGTTAGCTCAGGAAGTTCATCAGCTTTCCTGACTAGGTGTTCATTTTTTTTGATTCTTCAGAGGGTAGTATATGGGTTCAGAATAGTTTAGAATCATCTCTAGTTTCTAAGGTGAAAGAAAAATAGGATAGAGATCCTAGCCTAGTCAAGTTGAAAGAGTCAGTCAAAGATCAAAAGGTAGAGGTTTTCTCCCAAGGGGGAAATGGTGTAATGTATTGCCAGGGTTTTCTGTGTATGCCAGGTGTAGATGACTTGAGGTAACGAATTCTTACAGAAGTGTATGGTGAGTGCTACTCTATTCATCCAGGGGTCACAAAGATATACCGTGACTTGTGGGAGATCTATTGGTGGAGTGGGATAAAGAGAGATATTGCAGAGTTTATGGCTAAGTGCTCTATATGTCAGTAAGTTAAGATAGAGCATCAGAAGACTAGTGGATCTATGTAGGAGTTCAGTATTCCTTCTTGGAAGTGAAAAGAAGTGAACATAGACTTTGTGATTGGTTTGCCTCGTACTCATCGCCAGCATGATTTAGTATGGGTCATTATAAACAGAATGACCAAGTCAGCTCATTTCCTTCTAGTCCATACCTCTTATTCAGCCGAGGATTATGCCAAACTCTATATTAGGGAGTTGATCAGATAATACGGTGTTGTATTGTTCATTAGTTTAGACAGAGGTACTCAGTTTACTTCTCACTTCTGGAAAGCATTCCAAAAGGGTCTTGGTACCCAAGTTCATCTCAGTATAACCTTTCATCCTCAGATAGATGGTCAAGCAGAAAGGACCATGCAGACTTTAGAAGATATGCTGCGAGCATGTGCAATTGATTTCAAGGGTAGTTGGGATGACCACTTACCTTTGATTGAGTTTTCTTACAATAACTATCATTCCAACATTCGAATGGCTCCATTCGAAGCTCCCTATGGTAGGAGATGCAGATCTTTAGTCGGTTGGTTTGAAGTTAGTGAGGCCTCAGTTATAGGGCCTGACTTAGTATTCGATGCCTTAGTTGATCAGAGAAAGACTTCGAGCAGCTCAGAGCCGACAGAAGTCTTATGCGAATGTGTGCAGAAAGGATCTCGAGTACGAGATTGGTGACTTTATTTATCTAAAGATCTCTCCCATTAAAGGGATTAAATAGATTCTACAAGAAGGGAAAGCTTAGTCCCCGATATGTCGGTCCCTTTAAAATTCTCAGTCGCTTCGGCAAGGTAGCTTATGAGCTCGAATTACATTCAGATCTAGTCTTAATTCATCCAGTCTTTCATGTCTCCTTGCTAAAGAAGTGAATAGGTGACCTAACATTTGTAGTCCTTGTTGAAGGCACAAATATTCAAAATAACCTTTCTTATTAAGAGATTCCAGTTGAAATTCTTGACTACCAGACTCGTAGACTGAAGAACAAAGAAGTCCCTTTAGTCAAAGTTCTATGGTGGAATCAGTCCGTTGAGGGAGCTACTTGGAAGCAGAAATAGATATACGGACCAAGTATCCCCACCTCTTCTTCACTAACTTAAAATCAGCCCAAGGTAATAGCTTTCCTTAACCTTGCTCAATTATCATGCTCAGTATCATTACCAACTCGATATTCAGTTTCATGCTCAGAATTCCAGTTATAAACTTGGTCCTAAGTACCATTACATATTCAGTCATGCATTCATGTATTAGTTCAGTCATATAATCATGCATCATATATGTATTCTTATTATGAGAAACTCAGTACATTAGAAATCTCAGTCATGTATTCACGAATTAGATACTCATGCATCAGATATACATGCTCAGTATGAATCCTAGTAATGTCAATCATGTTTTACATTTTCACATTCAATATGTACGTTACCGTATCATTTCTCCCATCTCAGTCAGTCTCAATATGAATGTTCCCAAAATTTCTTAAGCTTAATTCAGTCCTTTAAGCTTGTCAAGGGGTCCCATACTTAGAAATCCTAGCTAAGCTTCTAGACTTAGATTATTTTAGCCTTTACAAGTTGGCAATCTCATTACGCTACCTTAACATCCTTAAAGGGGTCTATATTTTTATAAATCATGATTAGGAAGATCAATAGGTGTTCTCAGACAAGTTTTGGATTTTTGAAAACACGTTTAGATCATTTTTGAGTTCCAAAATAGTGGACCAACATTATTTTGGCACGCCGCATCGCCAATCGCGTTGATCAACATTTGTGCAGGTTACTAGAGAAATAAATTCTGAGGTTCAACGCGATCATAGCACGATGCGTCGAGTATCGCATTGTATCCATCAATGCGCTCGTCGCTTATAGCATCGACACCCATTTTTTTTAGTTATTAAATGACCACGTATTCAAGGGAAAAAGAGTCAATTTTCCATCCCTATATAAGTCCAAAAACACGTAATTCAACTATTTTTCACCCAAATTAGAATTGTCTCTCTCAAAATCCATCATGAACAAGCTTAGGGTTTCTCAATTGAGGATCCAATTTCAACAACTCCACCGTTAATCCTCAAGAATCTTCCATCCAAGGTATGCATAGTGTTCATTCATGGATTGCTTTCGTCCATGAAGCCCAATAATTTAGTTTTAAACTATGAATTTTATATTCATGCTATGGGTTGATTATGTTCATGTGGTTGTTCTTGTATGGTTTCCAAGTTGGAATTTTTATGTATTTTTATAAAAATACGTTAGCATGTGAGTTGAAAAACCATGAATTTTAGTTATTTATGATATGTTAATTTGATGATTATGCCATGCCCTAAGTCATGCAACCTAAGTGTTTGATAAAATACCTAAGAGACTAGAAATTATGTAATATAGTTCAATTGTGACCTAAGTGATGGATTCATGTTTTACCCTTATGTTAAAATTACTCCTATGCTATTAATATGCAATGTAGATGTTTGTTGAAATGCTCATGATGCTAGAATATGAAATTATGACATTGATTATATGCATCCTTACCATATACAAGATTATGATAACCATGTACTTCATGAAATCCCCAACTTATTGTATTATGGATTCTTTATGTTGGTGATGTATTCAAGAGTGTCATGCCTTGTCAGTTTTCTTCTATCGAGTCCTGAGGGTACTTGTACCCGAAAAAAATATAGCTGTGTGACTAGAGCCAGTGTCATGTTTTCAAGATACTCTCAATCAAGCCATGAATCATAGAACTCAGTCAGTCATGTGACTCAGGAAAACTCAGTAACCCCAGTAATCTCAGAAAGCTCAGTAATTCAGTAAATCTTAGTAGTATTCCGTCAGTCACGAAATCCAAGGAACTCAGTCCAGTTCAGTTCAGTTAATCATGTTTAGTGTTTATTCAGATGGGAGTAGGATTCAACACCGAGTAAGCCTAAGGATGGGAGTTCACCTGTTATTTAAGGGTGTGATTCTTAAAAATAGTCCTTGCACTGTAGAACTACATAGCCAGCGTAGGTTGAGACATCAAACCTGCTATTTTAAGGGTAGATGAGGTGGCTTAACCGGTTATATGACGGTCCTACCATTCTCCTTTGAGTACCTTCTATAAGAGGGATCACTCACAGCTTGTCCTTACCAGTGGCGCGGTATTGACACCCTTCTAATTAGGGTCACAGATTGGACCCCAACTCAGCTGTAATAGCTTATTAGGGGCATGTTGGTTAAATAAATACTTCCCACAGTTACAGTCTCAGTCTCAGTAAAAGAACTCAGATAGTTTTAGAATCCAGGACTGTCTGATACAATCAACTCAGAATAGTACGAAACTCAGTTAGCTCTATCAAAACCTAGACTGTCTGATACAATCACTCAGTATTAGTTATATCCATTATCAGTGACTCATGTTATCAGTAATCAGACTTAGTAGTTAGTGCCATCATGAATTCAGTCACAGTCACTTATTCATGAATGTATTCTCACGCTCATGTTATTCAGCCAGTTAGCATAGTTCATGCATATGAACCCTTTTGCATTCAGCCTATCTCACTTGCATATAAGTATATTCCATCGTACTAACGCATTTGTGCTATGGTGTTTTATTCTATACCATAGGTTCAGAAGCACGAGCTCCAGAGCATTAGTAACATTCCAGTTTCAACAGTCAAAGTTAGTAGTGAGTCCTCATCCTTCGAGGACATAATCATTGCTTTATTTCTTTATTACTTAGTTTATTTCAGTAGTTGGAGTTAGTTGGGGATATGTCCTATCAACTCTTTATTCATACAGTTTAGAGGTTTTCAAACTACAGTGTCTTCAGACTAGATATTTTCGGACATTGTTTCAGTTTTGGTATTATCGTACCATATTATTCAGCTATGGTTTTATCAGATGTTTATCAATTTTGAACCTTATGGCATGATTCAACCTACTATTTCTGCATTTATATAGTATATTATGCAGTGTTTTGGTACAGATATCAGTCATGGGTTAGCTTATGGTCCTTCAGGGTCATGAGCACCGTGAAGTATTTCAGGTACTAGATTCAGGGCATTACAACAAATCTCTAATAGCATAAAAACAACTTCTGTCTAAAAACTAGGACAAAGCCCCCAGTCAGACCATAAACCAAAATGAAATAACAAAGTTTAATAACCAGGCCTCCCAAAATAGAGAAGGCTTACCAACTTCAAGTCATGGACACGTCAATCTACTGTTTAACAGAACCATGAGACTGTGCCTTAGATCCTGAAATATAAGGGTCAATACAGATGTACCAGTATGCAGAACAATGCAAAAACAAAATACTAATATGTAAAGTAAGTGAGAGCATTTCATGAAAAGTATGCCATTATCAAACATTTGAAAATGCTTGGGGATAATAAATAGGCTGCTAAAATATTTCTGTAAATCCCAACTCAACATCTTTGTCTTAGTTCTAAGCTAGGTGGTACACCTTATAAGTCTGATATTTCATGAGCTATATGAAATCCGTCCTTGACTCGGCAGCAAAGCCCCCAACCGAAGTTTGCCGTAAAGGTTGGAGTTTCTGACTTTAATATGCCACAGGGCACTAGGCCAACACATAATCCCTCTTGGGGAAACAATAACCCTTATCAGCAAAACACAGTTTTAGGCAATGAGTTTTCTAAACTCGTGCCTTCTTCGGGTAACAACCAAACATGTCTTAAGCCCATTTTAACCTTTTCTAAACATGCATTTTTCAAAATTCAAATTCTTAAAATCTAATTGAAATCTGACTTCTATTTTGTTCTAAGTTTGTTATGGAATTATCTGATTTTGGTATCGTCATATCAAGACTTGCAAGTCATAAGTCTAAGACATATCATAGTCGTATCACAGTTCTTATACTCAAAACAATGTTCAGACCACCAAAACATTCAAATAATACAAGAGAACTCATATTTCAATACATATGTCAAACTATGCAAAGACTCTCTCTTTTCAACATTTCAACCAATGGTGGTCAATTTCTCAAAACGATCATGTAATTATCTCAATTATTATATTTTGCATTTAAAAATAAGAAAATATCCCTCTCTTCAATTTGCAACCAACATAAATTTCATAATTGATAGTAAAACCCTTGGCTCTTGCTTTAAGTCATGCAATTGAATAACCTTTAACTTGGAAATCAAAATGTACACAATGAGAAAGGAAAATTCATTCTTCATTTTCTCAATTCTTACTTCAAAACTGAAAACATATTTATACATATACACGAGTAAAGTTTGGATTTAACATAAGGCCTCAAGACTAAAATCATATATCATTGGAAGGATTTACAATGCTTACTTTTTAATGTAATTCAAGCTCTTCATGAAAATATGATTTATCAAAATTCAAAATATTAATATAATTATTTAGCCATGCCCATGTAGGTTAGGAAAACCCTACGTACCTTAATCCATGAAGAATTCACGAAAAAGTTGATCCCTTGAGCTTTAATGTTTAACCCTAAGTTGTTTTTATCCTATTGTGTTTTTGAAAGATGAACTAGGTATTTAAGAGAGTTAAAACATTACTAATGACCCTAATTTCGTCTATAGATGTTTAGGGATGGTTTTGGAACGTAAAAAGATTTGGTTGCCCTTGAATAACTCAAAAATGAAGTGTCTACGTCGTTTGGCCATAGGGTTTGCGTCTCACAACCTATGGCAAACCTTCAGGTTTTTGTATCAAAACCCATGGCAAACCTTAAGGTTTGCATCGCACAACTTATGGAAAATCCTTTCCAGTGAATTTGAGATGGTTAGGCGATACACACCCCTTTGCAAAGCCATAACATTTCGCTCTGGTATCAAATTAAGGTAAAATTGGTATCGTTGGAAAGCTAATTTGATTATCTACAATTTTGTGGATCTTAATCTTCCAAATTCCATATATACATAAAGTTATACACGTTCAAAGATGACCTTTGTGAAATCAAACACCGAAAATTGGCCGAATCAAAGACTCTTAGCTCACTTTGCTCAAAGTGATTCCTATGAACATATTTCACCTCGAAAGCACTTCACTTCACACACTAGAATAATGATCATGAAACTTATATTCACATGGGAAATTATTTGGATTGGAGTTTATACGCATAGAAATGACGGTTAGAGTTCTAGAGAAAAAAATATGAGTTATTACACTACTTGTCTCACCTATACTGGTAGTGTAGCTTATCAGGTCTATATTATTTGGAGTATAAGCTTATCGGTCCCAGTTATTCTTGATGCCTAAGAAAGTGATAAAATTTTTAGAAGTAAGTTATAGGTATTACTTATGGTCAAATGAAGCAGGTATAAACATAAGGCACTAGTGGTACGGGAAAAGGTATTTGGCCAAAGAGTGCAAGAGGTCTTAATTTATTGAACCAGCATGATTAAAATACTGTTGCAATATGCAAGTTATAATGGGCTTTAAGTCAACACAAGGAAAAGTTAAGGATCACTTGTGTGCACCATTATTACATAAAGAGACAAAATATTTTTACTATATTAATCCCTAAGCTGGCTTCTTGGATGGTTAGGAAAGTTATTACTATAAGGAAGTACCAGATTGGCAATACTAATGTTCTATTGAGGAATGAAAAGTTTCAGATTACCAAAGCCTATAAATAGTTGAGAGGTACTTCAACAAATGTACCATGGATAAATGTGCACTGTCACAACATACCAAAGCCAAAGTAAGTGTTTATCTTATGGTTGAGTTTGCATAGTCGACTCAGAACTAAAGAAATGTTATCAAAATGGGGCTTAAAGGTGGATGAAATTTGTGTCTTTTTCCAGATGCATCAGGAGACGAGGGCCCATTTATTATTTGAATGCAACATAGCTTATCGTATATGGTTTTCCATTTTACACTAGCAGAAACTGAGTTATAACTCCAGTGGACGGGATACAGTATGGCAATCAGTAAGTTAACAAACTGGTGGGAAGCACTCAAGAAGAATTATTCCTAAAGCCAGTTTAGCAGCAGTGGTGTATGCTATTTGGTTTGAAAGAAACACTAGGATTTATCGGCAAAAGGCTACAACAATTGAAGACTCAATACAAAAGTGAAGGTTGAACTATGTACTTAGAGTGAGATCTAATAGTAAACTTTTGGCTTATGTTCGTTACTTGTAGATGTTACCGCTGTGTAATGTTGGTTAGTTGGTTCAAGTAGGCGTCTAGGCGAGGTAAGGAAATAGTTGTCGGTTGTGTAACTCCTTGGATACCCATACATAAATCAAAATATAATAAAATAATTAATTAATTAAATATTAAATGGTAATTTATATTATTTTATCTTTTTTGGACATTTAATCCTTATAATTTATTTATTTTTGTTTTAAATAGTTCAAAAAGTCTTTACATTCAATTAATCAACCTTTTACCTCCGACTATAATTGTCTACTTTATTATATGTGTGTAATCCCCTAAAAATTTTAGAACCTTTTTGCACCTAATGTTGTATAAATTACATGTAATATCAACATAATATTTTTATACTATTGGAAGTGATTTATGCATATATTAAGGCTTCAAATAACTCCGAGCTCATAGCAAAGTAAAAACCTCCTTCACAAATGGATTTCTCATGAAGTATCTTGCTTCAGTCAACTTTAAACAAGCATAACTCCTATATTATGAAATATTTTTAATCTCACGACCCACCAAATGATAGATACTTGAATTAACATTCCAATGCATCTTGTTTCGCCTTAATCTGATATTGGAGTAAAAGGTTATGGTTATTTACTTGAAGCCAAGTCAAAGTTGTCAGTGACCCAAGCCTTCTGATCCATGACCCGTGAGTCTAACCTAGGACCCATGGAATCAAGTTGTAAATCAGGTCCTAAAAGCTGAAAAATATATCTGACTTCTACACCTCTTATCCACGACCCATGAGTCTAACCCATGAATCATAGAATCAAGTCGTGAGTCGGGTTCTGAGGTCCATAAATCCCATCTAATTTTCACTGATTGGATCCACGATCCGTGGACCTGACCCACAGTCGTGGACCAAGTCGTGTGAACCTGTTTTTGGAAATATTTTTTTGGGTAAGCTTAGGCGTAATTTGGCCATTTTTCTTATGAGGTCAGACCCTTATTTGCATAAAACCTCTTTTTAATAATCAGTTACGATCTTTTTTAAAAAGAATATGAATAAAAACACTTCCTCCTCCCCCAAAATTTTCTAAGAGGCAAGTACACCTAGGATTCAAGTTTCAAGGCTCATAGTCAAGCTTTGTTCATCCAAAAGGCATGCTGAACACTCTCTACTGCTATTATTATCATAAAGTATGGATTTTAACTATTCTTATGTATGATTTCATTGGTAATTTGAAACTAGGACTGTGGAAATTGTTGTGAAAACCCTTATATTGATTTCTCTTCTTAATTTATGGGTTTTTCTTAGTATTATTAATGGGTTTTAAGTTGTAAATATATTATCTGAAAATAGTGAACTTGATAGCATGGATTCACAAATTTTAAGATTCATGGTCCTCGACCTATTTCAAAAGTTTGTTTCAATGTGAATTTTATAATGTTTATCCCATCTTTTAGAAATAATGTATGGTGTGAAATGATAAAGGTTTAATGAATTTTGAAAGCCCTTGGGAGATATGTTCATAACTTTTGGAAGCCTTCGGGGCTATGTTTATGAATTTAAAGATGAAATTGGGAGATGAAAATGTTTATGAATTGTTTTATAAAATGTTTATGTCCCTTTTCCTGGTTTCATACCAGTACTCACCATATTGACCATCTCCAGATGCTACATTATTTCATGATGTAGGTTTAGAGGCATTTTTTTATGATTTTGTGCAACACCAGGGTGTTTGTATTCTCTCTTTAACAGCTGGTGAGAAGTATCAATCCCTCTATCATTGGAAAGGCATTTGTACTTTTCATTTATAGTTCTATGCTGGTATCTTATGATTTTTATGGTATACTGTATCACCCCGCATTTTTGGGATAGACTTTAAATCGTCATTCCTATGTGTGTAAAATTTAATACCATGATTGGTATTTGAATACATATGTCATGATCATTATCCTAGTGTGTGAAGTGCTTTGGAGGTGAAAAATATTCATAGGAATCACTTAGAACAAATTTGAGCTAAGAGCCTTTGATTTGTCAATAGTTTGGTATTCGATTCTACAAGGTTCAATTTTGAGCGTATATAACTTTGGATATATGTGGAATGTTTTAGCTCAAGACCCACGAAATTGTAGATAATTGAGTTAGGTTTCCAACAATATCAATTTCTCCTTAATACGATACCCGAGGGGAAAAGTTATGACCATTTTCGTGAGAGGAGGTAAGGGCGAGCGATAGGCCTGCGCCATTGGGGCTATTCCCCTAGAATAGAGGAGGCATCATGGGGGATACTCCTATGGACTAGAGGGCGTACCACGGGGTCTATTCCCTTACTGTTTCAGCTTTTTACGGGTCAAGGGGCACTTTGGTCCTTTCCCCTCAACCCCAAATGTCCAAGGCACCAATTATAACACTCAAAAATGCATTATTTTCCCATATTCTTCAAATAAACTCACGCAAAAACTCTCTCCTTACCCAAGAAAAATAATCCAAGCTTTTTCCATCAAGAAATCCAAGAATTCAAGCTTCTAAGTTCAAGAACCTTTAAGAAAACATCAAGAATAGGGTTTCTTTCATAAGTTCATCATTCAAGTCCCAGGATTCAAGCTTTCTTCCTCAAGAATTCAAGGGTTTAAGTTTCTTCAAGAATTCGTTCAATTAAGGTATTTGGGAGTTCATTCATGGGTCCCTTTCACCCATGAAGCCCAAAAACCTTTCTTTGATCAAAAAGATGATTTTTTAATTATGAAGATACATATGTTCAAGATTGATTTATTTTATGCTTTTCCTTAGTGATTTGAACTCAATTCATGTCCAAGTATGATTCCATGGATAGTTATGTTATCTCATGCTTCAAGTTCCAATTTTCTATGTCATATTTAAGAGAATTTCATGTTAAACCCCCAATTTATGAATTTAGTCGTGTAATTATGTTGTTTTATCATGCTTAAGACATTCCCATGGTCAAGTTCAAGATTCTCTCATATTTTATGAAATGTCTATATTTTGAAATCTTTGAACCATTATTACATACCACAGTGTTTCAAGTTTGATTTCGTATTTTTATAATCATTCAGTACTGACGGGTTATGAACACCTGATACCTATGTGTTTTACATGATTTTCATTAATCAAGCAACAAGTCAGTCAAACCATGATTTTAAATGTCATATTCAGAATACCATGATCATGTTGAGCATTATGAGTTTATGTGTTTATAATTACCTCAGAATCCATATGTATTGTTATTTTCAGAATACCATGACCTGAGCTTACCGGTTACCAGTTATCAGTGCATGCACCAGTTAGTATTTTAGTGTCTTTCAGTTGGGAGTAAGATTTTGCACCGAGTGAGAAGTGTGGGTTCAGCGCATCCTATTTCTGCAGAAACTTTGTGCCACCATAGGTTTAGGGCCTCGCCAGAGTGTGTATTCCCTTTCCCAAGATGGACTCAGTTTCATGATCACTCCGGTTTAGGTTCTATTTTGATGGAAAGGAAAGAACAGTCCTTATCAACGTGGGTCAGACATTTGACTCCATGATAGCTCACATAGTTTATGTCGGTTACATGATACTTCCCACAGTTTCTGTCTAGTTATTTAGACTCAGTACTGTTTATTTTTACATGATAAGTATTCAGATATCAGTTAACTAGTATACAATTATCAGATAATTAGTATACAAATACCAACAAATCAGTATTCAGATATCAGTAAATCAGTAACTATATTTCAGTTACTCAGTATTCAGTTATCTGTTATTCAATATTCATATATTAGTTTGTCAGTTTTCATATATCAACTACTTATTATATAGACATTAGTTATCCATTTACTTAGATTCCAGTCATCCAGTCACTCAGGCATCAACCATTCAGTTAATCAGATCTTCTTAGTATGTATTATGTTTGGTTTGTATGCTTATTCATTCATGCTCGGTATATTTGTATATTCAGATCCTTGATTTATGTCAGTTTCCACCATATAGTTTCATAACAATATTCGTACATCATCCCCAGTATAGTTTTTTGAGCATATTCAGTCTTACATAAGATTTACATAGAGTATTCATGTTTTACCATTTCCCAGCTTTAGTTTTACTTATTGTACACAAGTAACACGTTAAGAAATTAAGTGTGGTGATTCACCAGTTATTAGATTATGTTTGTTACTCATGTTTTAAGCAACTTTAGATTTCCATTTATTTCAGTTTCTTGGTGAGTCTACTTGCACTTAGCATGCATGTTTTAAGATTATGTTCCTAATAAGTTTTACTTATTGCATTCTCCCCCACTTACTCAGTATATTCCATAGTATTGATTCACATATATGTCTATGTGATACATTTTCTTATAATGTAGGCACTAGTTGTAACCTACACATCATAATCTGACAGTTGAAACTTTCGATCAGCAGGTGATGAGTTCTCCTATTTAGGAGACTCTAGTCAGTCATAGTTCATGTACTGTATTGTATTTATTCATATGTATTGATTTTTGGTAGTTAGAGGAATTTCCTAGCTATCTATAGTTAGTATAGTAGAGGCTTTATAGATAGTCAGTCAGAGTCATGAAATGTAAATTCTAGTTCTCTCTTTATTTTTATCGGGCTGTAAACTTTATCAGTATCATGTTTACCATGACTATGCATGATTATGTTTTCTCACAACAAACTTAGCTATTTTACATATTCTAAATTCGTTGCTCAATAGTATGCCAGTTCCTGGGTTAGCTTGAGATCACTTGTGGTTCCAAGAACTGTGTTACAACTAGAGGGTAGTCTCGGGTCATGACATATAGTTAGGTCCATGTCTTAACTTAAGAGTTATTATTAAAGTAGAGGCTTTATAGACAATAGGGGGTAGTTGTTTGGAATTTGGTTTTTGGTCTATGGATATCATTGTATGTAATACCGCACAAGATCCTTGATAAGTTTCCAACTATCCGTTATATATTTAAACTCACCAAAGAAATTATGTTTAACCATTAATAAGTTTCATTACCTTTCACCTTGTGTTAAAGTGTTTTTGATGGGAGTCATGGTCATAAGAAGCACTTAGAGCAAAGTTGAGTTGAGAACATTTGCTACCGATTAAGTTTTAGTGGTCATTTCAATTTGGGTAAACTTCTAATGATCATTACTTCTATAATAAGAATATTTAGGTGTCTTAATATATATCAAATGAAAAATCTTTGAGTGTTCTTTCCAACGCATCAAATTTTACCTTAATCCGTTATCGGAGTAGAAAGTTATGCTCATTTTACTTGGAAGTGTTTATCTGCCAGGAGGTGATGACTAAGTTGACGATCCGTCAAATAAGTGATGAGACGTTAACTCAAGTCATCAACCTTAACCAGTAAATGGAAAATTCTAGCTAGATATTGATGACTAAGGTGACGAGTTGTCACCAAAGTAATGAGTCGTCAAACTAAGTCGTCAACCGAAGAAATACTGTGACTTTTTTGTATTTTTTGGGGTACTTCGGTCTTTTTCTCACCCCAAACCCTATTCCCATGGCTTAAATAACCCTATAAGCATTATGTATTCATTGGTTATTAATTTTCAATGCTCATTCTCTTCTTCACTCTCAAGAGAAAGAAGTTAGGTTTCTTCCTAAAGTTCAACTTCCAAGGATCAAACTAGTTTTCCTTCATGAAATCAAGAAATTTAGGTATGCAGGGTTTGAACAAGGATACTCTTCCATCCTTGTGAACAAAAGTTTTGTTTTTAATTAATTTTGAAGAAAGTGACTTACTAGGGTTAATGCCCACTTTTTTATGCTTTGGGATTTTGATGCTTTCTTATAAATTGAATACTATTTTGCATATGATTTCATGTTTACTTATGTTTTATCCCTAAAAATGATTTTAAGAATTGATTTTGATATTTTGGTATGAATTTTTTATGAGATGATGAACGATTTCAAGTTTAAGCATAAATCACTAAGTTACAATAAGTTCAAGCTTATACGTTTAATTTACAAGTATTACAACATGATTAAAGTTCAGTTTTGATCTTATGTTCTCAGATAAGACATGAAATCCACAAGTATACTTATGAATATGATTTAAGTAAGATAAATATAATTGGTTTTCACTTTACAAACCCTTATGCTATTTTAAGGTGGATTTTATAAGTATGAGTACATAAGTATATATTTTGGGAGTAGTATTTAGCACCGAGAGGGGAATGTGGGTTTAGCACATCGTATTCCCTAGAAACTAGTGCTACCATAGGTTTAAAAGCCTCTCTAGAGTGTGTTCAACCTTTTACCAATATGGGTTCAGTTTAGTAATTAGTCTAACTTAAGGTTTTATTCTGATAGAAAGGGTAGAAAAACTCTCCCCAACTTGGGTAAGCGATAAGTCATCAATTTGATGATTTTCTTGCAGCTTTTAAGCCTAAACTATCATGATTTTCCATTAATTTTATGTTAATCTCTTATTTAATGCTCATTTGTGTAGGAAAGGTTAAAAAGGAAAGATGAGCAAGTCATTCAAGTCAAAAAAAAAAAGAAATGTGAGCAAAAAGAACAAATGTTGAACTACAGGACCAGAAATCGACCCTCAATTAATGCGAACGCGGCCTGATGATTGCGATTACATCTAGTCAACAAGTAAGCATAAGGGAGATCGTGATATGACTATCGTGATCACGGAAGTAGCAAACACGGTCAAGAAATGGCGATCGCGGTTGAACGGAAAAGCTTCAAGGAAAAAATTTTAATTTGCTTAAAGAGTCCAAGAGCAAGGTGTTATTTTTGTAATATTTACCAAATGTGGAATTGGGGCTAATTTAGGGGTTTTGTAGCTCATTCTCTACACATTACCTATCCTTAGTTTAGGGTTTTTCAATTTCTTGTAGATTGGAGCCTAAATTTGTACTAATTTGAATTAAGATATAATTAGAGGAGCTCCAAAGAGTGGATTTGGCATCTTCCATTAAAGATTCATTAGATCTTAAAGTATGGTTTTCCCTATCGTTAATTTATTTAATGAATAACATTGATGGAAGTTTTGGTGTATTTTAATTTATTATTTATATGATTTGCTAAATACACCTCTTAGGGTTATGTTTGAGTAGGGTGTAAGCGTGTGGGTTGTGATATATTTGTATAGATTTTAGTTTGTTAATAATGGGTTCTAGTATTGCTTAGTTAAATTGATTGGGTTTCGTGGGTGAAAGCCCCAAACACTCAAATAGGTTTGATGGGTGAAAATCCTAAACTCTTAAAAGCTTAAACCATCCTTGAAAGAAGGGTTTAGGTGAACTTTTAGAGCCCATATCATCCTTGAAAGAGGGATGTGGGAACCAAGGCAATAGTAAAAAATTAATGGGTGTAGTTTCCTATTCAGAAATCTTAGACATAAGGGCTATTATGAGGTTGACTATCCCTTGGGTACCATCTTAGAAATAAGGGTGCGTAATTGAGGTAGTGGGTAGCTTTAATTGATACACTCGTTAGGTATTCAAAAGAGTCATTGAGTGACATCTTTGAGGTTTTGTTGAAAAACTAACCTCAAAGACTTTCAACCTAGCCTACTATATCATCAACGATTAGAGTTTGAACCGAATCTTCTCGAATCCATGCATGACTTGCCCCTAGGAAAGCATAACCCCAAGATTTGTTCTTAATTGATTATGCTATAGTTATTCTTAGTCTAATTAGTCTCTTAGAAGTCCAAGAATTTTTTATCCATTTGAAAAGATTGAAAACCCCCCAAACCATTTTTTTATCATAGGTTAGAACTTAGCAAGCAACTTTTATTTGGAATTTACTCAATCGCCACACACATTGTTCCTTGTGGTTTTGACCCCGACTCTTAGTTACTTAAATAAATTAACAATGGACACCTTACACTTTAATTGATGTGTACTTTTAGTGTTATTAAAAAATGGCGCCGTTGCCGGGGAACAATTTAGTGTGTTGAGTTACTTTGAAATTTTAGCTTACTTGCTTTAATTCAAAGTTGTAAATATTTGTTTGTGATTATCTTTGTTTCTTGTGTTAGGTAGATTTTCTTTATTTTTGTTTATTTCTTACTATGACATCAAGGAATGAATGTGGATTTGATGGTTGGAAAGCATATCTTGATAATCCATGTCCATATTTTGGTGGACCCCACTTTTGGATAGAATGTAGATATTTTTTCCCGAAAGATATGAGTGCACCATCTTGATCCTATAGGGAGTATAGATGTTCTCTATGTGGTGGTCAGGATGGACATAGGAGTGATTGTTCAAATGCCCCCTTCCCCCGTTATGCTAACCCAATTTCTAGTTTTTTCTTTGTTTTTGATAGGTCTTATGAAAAAGAACGAGAAGAATGAAGCACTAAAAATGTTGGTGTAGAAACAATGCTTCAACGTATCTTGGAACGGGTGGAATCAACTGAGGATAATAAGCATGTTATGCATCAATCCATGGAGGCATGTAATGAGAAAGAACAATATGCCAGATCCAATAGTTTTGAAGCAATGCTTCATACATTTTTGGATTGGAAAACTACACTAGATTAGGATGTGCATGACTTGCACCAATCCATGGCATCATTTGGAAAGGAGAGCGAAAAAAAAGAAGAAGTGGGTGAATATAAAAATCCTTCAAGCACCATAAACACACCCACTCTTTATCATGGGGTTGAGGAAGAAGAGGTGTCAAGTCACATGGTCTATGGTGAGCTTGATGTTGAAGAACCCTTTATCATTTTCCAACTAACCAAATCAAGCAAAGAAGAAGATGCCAAAGATGAGGAAATGGTACTAGAGTGGAAAGAAGAAATCAAGAACAATCCTTGTGAAGACTCTAGTCCATTTTAGGGTAGGGATGCTATTTTGGAATTGAGGAATAGTCCTCATTCGAATAATTTTACAATATTTTTGTTGGAGGATGTGATGAAAGTCCACCTACCAAATAAAATGTTGTGTTTTGAGGATGAGGAGAAAAAGCCTTACATTTTTGAGTTTGTCATTCCAAAAGGGCAAAATGAAGCCCCCACTTGAAGTACAATAAAGGCAAAATTCAATGTGCAACAAGTGGATTTTTGATGTTCTCATCAATACACAATGAGCCTATTAAAAAATTTGATGTGAAGTTGGGTAAGAGATTAAAGTTGTCAAAGTGGCGAGATAAAGAAAGTGTCGTTATGTCCTTACCTTTGCCCAATATTCCCCAAAGATGTGTTGATAAAAAGTTGGGTTGATTCTTTAAATCCTCCAAGTGGAGACATAAATAATAGCTAAAATATGTCGTGCCAAGACTTTAACTAAGGTGCTTCTTGGGAGGCAACCCAAGGATTTTTTCTTGATGTTTTCTAATACTCTATTTATTTTATTAAATTTTTATCTTATTTTTGGGTGTTCTTAGGTTATAGCACAAGTTGGAATGGGTACCTCAAGAATGAAACCTGGATAAGTGTATTGGACTTTCATTTATATCAATTTTCTCTCTTTAACAAGCTAACAAGGTATGCTCCTTAATTAAATCTTTTTTAAAGTATGAATAGTGATCACATTCAATAATTTATTTTGGTTTAAATTTATCTTATTTAAGCTTAATTTGATGGAAAATGATTGTTGAGGTGAAGATTATTGAATGTGTGCCTTGGTTCACATGCCCAATTGTAAAATTTTGCTTCCAAACACTAGTGCACACCATGTGTTTGATGAAACATCCACTTAAGGTTTATTTACTTTATTGTGTGGTGGGTGTTTTAATTTAGTTAGTATGATTACAAGTGGTATGTTTGGTGATGAATTGATGCATTGGGCTTGTTCACATGTGTTGTTATTTTATCTATTCAAACTCTTACTTTTTATGCACACCACATATTTGTTGAAATGTCAATAAGAGAGAAATGCCTTATATGTTTGTAAAGGTTAATGTGAACTTTCTTGGGGCATTATGTGATCATTTTTGGAGCATAGAAATGAATCCAATAGATCTTGAATATGGAATAACTGGTGGTCTTTGATTGAAATTATTGAGGAATGTTGCTCCCATGTTAATAGAGACATGAATGCTTGCCTTGTCCTATGATAGATTGGGTGACACCACTCTTAAGGGTATAGGGTAGTTTGTGTTTCTATTGGTGTTATGAGCGTTTTATGATCTAAATGTGCGATATGTGAAGTGGTGAAGAAAGAATCCTATGAGGTGTAATGTTAATTTTTCCTTGCATTCACTCAAGTTTTTTTAATTGTTTAGGAAGAGGCAAAAGTTCAAAAATACTTTCAAAATGTCATTGTTAAGAAATAAAATGATTTTGAAAAAAAATATAGTTTTCTCTTTTTTTTAAAAAAAAAAGAAGATCAAGGATGTTTTTGAGCTTTGTTTTAAGTGAGACCATTAAATTCAATTTTTAGCTCTCTCTTTACAAGGATGTGTCCTCGACTTGGAGTAACTTATTAAGCTCAAATTGCTCAAATTGGTTGGGACACTAACTTTTTGCTCTATAAGTATGATGCCATGTGGGTGCGATTTTTGAAATAATTCTTGTACATATGTGTAGTCTAGAAGTTTCCCGAGTGTGTTCGAAGTGAAATCCTAGACGAGCTTGGTTTGGAGAATGATCTAAGGCCATTTTTTACCCATCACATAGACAAATTTCCACCTTAACATTTTTTCCTAGTTAACCCCTATGAGCATTTTTGCCTATTTTTCCTTCTTTTTGAAATAATAACTTTGCAAAAACAAATCTTCCTTTTTGCACTTAACCTCCTTTAATGCATTGAATGATTCCAAGTAATGAAATGTAAACGAAAGCCTAAGTTGGGATTAATGTGATGTGCTAAGATAACCTAAGAAAGGTGTATATAAAGGTGGTCAAATCATGTTCTTAAGGTACAAGAGACATACTTGATGGTAAAGTTGTTGTTTAGCCTAGCCCATAAAATGTGATGAAAAATGAGGGGCTTAAGATACGCTTAAAGTTAGAAAGTCTCTTAGCAAAGACAAAGAAATGAAGAAACAAAATGGTGGCTTGAAGGAAATTCTAATAAGGTTGAAAAAAATGGACAAATGATTTAAAGGAGAATAAGGTGGGTATTTTTGAAAATTTTGAAAATAAGGGGGTTGAGCAATTGCATTAAAGGAGGTATTTTAGTCACTTGACCCATATATATTCCTTCCCGTACTTTAAACCTTCATCTTGACCCGCAAGACCTTGGTGATTCCAAGCTATGTAAGTCTACATTAGTGGCAAAAAATACAACTGGCAAGCTTATGTTCTACTCATTGTACTTGAATTTCTTTGCAATAGTGAGTAGGAATTCTTTCATTAGTTGAGCTCCTTTAGAAATTTAAATATTTTGTGTTTGTGGAGCTAACTCTTGCATGTGAGCGACATCGATACTTTTGGATAGAGAGTGAAATCTTACTATTGGTTTGGGTAAATGGGTGAGGTAAGCAGCATTGTAAAAATTGATACAATCTTTGAAGATTTTGAGTCTCCTCTTAAGATGATTTGTTGATTGGAAAGGTTCATTTGATACAAAATAGCATCCTTGCTTTATAAAATATGTTCTTATTGAAAATTTTTATTTACTTGTTGCCATGACATGTTTGAAAAGTCTTTGTAGAGCTTTGTTAGCTTGTTCCTTTAGTATAGCTTTCTTTTGGGTGGATTTGAGTTTAATACCCTATCTCATCGAATTGTTCTTGGTTGCTTGAGGACAAGCAATAGTCTAAGTTTGGGGGTGTTGATAAGTCATCAATTTGATGATATTCTAGCACCTTTTAAGCCTAAACTATCTTACTTTTCCATTGATTTTATGTTAATCTCTTACTTAATGCTCATTTGTGTAAGAAAAGTAGAAAAGAAAAGATGAGAAAGTCATTCAAGTCAAAAAAAGAAGAACTGTGAGCAAAAAGAATAAAAGTTGAACTACAGGCCCATAAATTGACCCCAGCTACCGCAATCACAACCTCAGGGTCTCAATCTCGTTCTATCAACAAGCTGGCATAAAAGAGATCACGATATGACTACCGCTATCATGGTAGTTGCGGAAGCAGTCAAGAAATATCGATTACGGTTGAGCGGAAAAACCTCAAGGGCAAAATTATAATTTCTTAAAGAGACCAATAGTAAGGTGGCATTTTTGTAATATTAGCCAAATGTGGAATTGAATATAATTTAGGGGTTTTGTTGCTCATTCTCATCCATCTGTTATCTATCTTCCATCTTACACATTACCTATTCTTAGTTCATGGATTTTTAATTTCTTGGAGCTTGGAGCCCAAATTTGTACTAATTTGAGTTAAGATTAAATAAGAGGAACTCCAAGAGTGGATTTGGCCTCTTCCATTGAAGATTCATTGTAGCTTAAAATGAAGTTTGCCATATCTTTAATTTATTTAATGAATAACATTGATGAAAGTTTTGGTTTATTTGTATTTATTATGTCTATCATTTGCTAAATCTACCTCTTAGGGTTGTGTTTGAGTAGGGTGCAAATGTGTGGGTTGTGATGTATTTGTATAGATTTTAGTTTGTTGATGATGGGTTCTAGTATTCTTGGTTAAATTGATTGGGATTTGTGGGTGAAAGCCCCAAACACTCAAATGGGTTTGATGGATGAAAATCCCAAACTCTTAAAAGCTTAGACTATCCTTGAAAGATAGGTTTGGGTGAGCTCTCAGAACCCATATCATCCTTGAAAGAGGGTTGTGGGAACCAAGGCAATAGTAGATAATTAATGGGTGTAGTTTGCTAATTTTTTGATATCTTTGATATAAGGGCGATTATGAGGTAGACTATCCCTTGGATACCATCCTAGAAATAGGGGATGCACAATTGAGTAAGTGGGTGGCTTTAATTGACACACTCTTTAGGTACTCAAAAGAGTCAATGATGACATCTTTGAGGTTTTGTTGAAAAACTAACCTCAAGGACTTTCAACCTAGCCTACCACATTATCAACGATTAGAGTTTGCACCAAATCTTCATGAATCCATGCATGACTTGCCGCTAGGAAAGCATTACCCCAAGATCCCTTTTTAATTGTTTACGCTCTAATTATTCTTAGTCTCGAGTTAGTTCCTTAGAATCCCAAGGCTTGTTTATCCATTTGAATAGATTGAAAACCCCCCAAACTATTTTGTATCTTAGGTTTGAACTTAGCAAGAAACTTTTGTTTCGAATTTACTCAATCTCCACTCACATTGTTCCTCGTGAATTTGAACCTGACTCTTAGTTGATTTAATATATTGACAATGATCACCTTGCACTTAAATTGACGTGTAAGTTGAGCATTATCAGCAAGACATTAGACTCCATGATAGCTTACATGGTTTATATCGATTATAATAATCTCCCATATAAGTGAAGAATTTAGAAACTAAGTGTAATGACTTACTATGCTTATCATATTATTCTTTATTATTCATGATTTATGATATTTCAACTTTTATTTTTATTCATGATCAAGGTGAATCCTTTTACACTTAGCATGCATGATTTGAAAGTATGTTCAACTTAAATTTTACTTATTGCATTCACCTCCACATACTCAGTACATTCCAAAAGTACTGACCATATATATGTCTGTGTGGCTACATTGTATCATAATTAGGTACCAGTTGTAGCCCACAGACCATAATCAGGTAGTTTGAAGTTTGCAGCCAGCAGGTGATGAGTTCTCTTGATTCAAGGACTCGAGTCAACTACGGTTCCATTGTTATATGTTTTATTCATTTGTATTAATTAGGGATAGCTGGGGTTATGTCTTTGCTACCTATAGTTAGTACTTGTAGAGGTTTCATAGAAAGTCAGTCAAAGTTGATGTATTTAGTTTTAGTTTCCTTTGTATTACCATTGTTGTAAGTTTTTGAATAGTATTATATTGAACAAGTTCTGTTAAAGACACCTCTTTTTCTTAATATTTCTAGTTTTATGTATTTTATTTAGTTGATCACAACTTATTCTAGTATCATGGGTTAGCTTAGGATCTCTTGTTGTTTGAAGCACCATATGACGTCCAGTGGGTAGTATCGGGGTGTTACATTTTAATGGCTTATTGAACTTTTTATCCAATGAGTTCATTTTCTGTAAATCATTATTATGCTATGCTTTTGATATATTGCTAAGGGATTATCTCAGTCCTTTATTGGTTTGGGAAGCCCGTCAAGATTAGGGCCATGATTTAGTTGTGGGAAACTTGGTATCAGAGCATGATTCAGGATCCTAGTGTGTCTGGAAAGCTATGTCGAGTAGAATCCTTTTTATGGGTGTGTAGTGTGCCACACCTTTAAGAGGAAGGCTATGAGGAATTTAGGAATCTTTTCCTCTCTTCATGTTCTATTTTGTTCTAGAGAATCTAGTTACAATGAATTATTCTAGCTCCCAACTTTCTCGCATTTCAGATCATGCCTCTCTGAAGATCTAATGGCTAAAGGAATTTAGTTGGATCCTCCATTCCTATATGGTCAAAAGAAAAGGAGGTTTGACCTACCCATGGGATGCAAACCTAGTATGAACCCCATCCTTCTAATTTTACTCCTCCTCTTGGGGTTCAACCAGCCCCAACTTGTCTTCCCCGAGCTTCTAGGACTGTCATCGCCCATAGCCAATCTCCATAAGGAAAGGTTTCAAATATAGAGTTCAGATAGTATATTGAGATGTTGGCTCAGATCATACCATTATAGTCATCCGATTAAAATAATTTTGTTCATATTTATGGTTCTTCAGATGCTACTCGGGTTAATGAGTTTATGCATTTGAACCCCCTACCTTCACTGAGTCCAAAACTGAGGAGGACCCTCAAGAGTTTGTTGCTAAAATGGAGAAGATCTTTAGGATGATGCATACTAGTGATACTGAGAGGATATAGTTTGATTTGCCAGTTGAAAAGGGTGGATTATCAGTGGTATGATGAATAGGAGGTGATTCAGGGTGAGGATGTCGAACTTGCTATTTAGGAATAACTTTTTGATGCCTTTCTTAATAAATTATTTCCTCAAAAGCTAAAAGACGCCAAGGCTGAGGAGTTTGTGAATTTGAAGCAGGGAAAGATGAGCTTGAAGGTGTATTCTATGAAGTTTACTCAGTTGTCTTGTTATGCTCCTGAGTTGGTGTCTAACATGAGGTCCAGAATAAGCAACTTTTTTTCAGGACTTTCTCGTAATTAGGTACTAGAGTGTAAGGGAGCCATGCTAAATAATGATATAGACATATCCAAGTTGGTGGTTTATATGCAACTAGTGGAGAATGAGAAAAAAATAGGAAGAGGAAAAAGAGCAGCAGAGTAAAAAGGCTAAACATATAGATCAAGGTGGGAATCGACAACATAGTATAAAATAGGGAAGATAATGGGTCAAGAAGAAATCCTAAGGTAATGTACATCCATCGGCTAGTGCTCTAGTATCCAAACCTTTGGAGATCAGTGATTCAAACCTAGAAGTAGCCCTAGGCTTTAGGGTGCCCAGTATTAGGCCAATGTAGTTAAGTCAACCCCATCTTACCCTCACTGCCGAACTCTTGGAAAGCCTCACCTTGGATTTTATTGTTCAGGAAGGAATTTATGCTTTGGCTGTGATCAGACAGGTCATATGTAATGAAACTGCCCTACAGCTAGGGGTGCATTTAGGGAAAATAAGTCCTAGGCTACTACTTCATCATCTTTTGCTGCAAAGGGTGCTACATCAGGGACAAAAAATGGTCGTAATAATTTATACGCATTATCTACTCATCAGGATTCTAAGGTATCTCCAAATATTATCATGGGTATGTTACTACTTTTCTCCCATGATGTTTATGTATTGATTTATCCTAGTTCCACCCATCCTAACTTCTTATGTGGTTTTACACATTATTTTTCATCCAAAAAATATTTGTGAACCCTTCTTAGTCTCTATCCTGGTGAGTGAGTCCATTATTGGTAGGAGAGTCGATAGGGGTTGTGTTGTGTCTATTTTTTATCGAGACATGATGGTAGATCTGGTAGAGCTTGATATGGTGGATTATGATATAATCCTAAGGAAGGATTGGGTTTACTCATGCTATGATACCATGGATTATAGAACCAGAAAGATCATTTTTTAGTTTCCTAATGAACCAATGATAGAATGGGAAGGGAGTTCACTAGAACCTAAGAAAAAGTTCATTTATGATCTTAGAGCTTAAAAGTTGATATCAAAAGGTTGTTTGTATCATTTAGTCTGAGTCTAGGATTCTAAATCTGAAAGCCCCTACTTATAGTTTGTTCCTATGGTTAATGTGTTTCCCCAGTCTTTCTTGATAATTTTTCTAGAATTCTTCCTGATAGGGAGATAGACTTTGCGATTGACCTTTTTCCTGATCCTTATCCCATTTCCATAACCTCGTATAGAATAGCTCCTACAAACCTTAAATAGTTAAGGGAACAACTAAAAAACATATTTGATGAGGGTTTTATCCATCCTAGTATTTTTCATTAGGGTGTTCTTGTGCTTTTTGTGTGAAAGAAAGATGGGTCCCATCATTTGTACATATACTACCGCCAACTAAATAAAGTCACTGTGAAAATAAGTACCATTTTTCAAGAATTGATGATCTCTTTGACCAACTTTAGCGTGCTAAATATTTCTCTAAAATAGATCTCCATTTAGGTAACCATCAGTTAAAGATTTGGGAAGCTGATATTCCCAAGACTACCTATTGGACCCGTTATGGACATTAAGAATTATTGGCCATGTTATTTGGATTGACTAATGCTTCTGCTTCCTTCATGGACCTTATGAATAGGGTGTTTAGATAGTTTCTAGATTTTTTTCTCATAGTCCTTATCGATGATATTTGGGTGTACTCTAAAAGTAAGGAAGATCATGCCAATTATCTCTTAATTGTACTGCAGACCTTTAAGGATCAGGAGTTATATGGGAAATTTTCTAGGTGTGAATATTTTTTGAGTGATGTGACTTTCCTTGGGCATATTATTTATAGTTAGGGGATTAAAGTGGATTACCAAAAGAGTGAGGTAGTAAAGAAATGGCCTAGACCCACGACTCTAACTAAAATTAGGAGCTTCTTGGGTATAGCAGGCTATCATAGATAATTTGTGGAAAGTTTTTCATCTATAACTTCTCCACTTACGATATTGACTCAGAATAAGGTAAAGTTTCTATGGTCTAATGCTTATGAGGGAAATTTTGTGAAATTAAAGGATCGTTTGACTACTACCCATGTTTTGACACTTCTTGAAGGTACTGAGAAGTTTGTTGTGCATTATGACGCGTCTTAGGTGGGACTTGATGGTGTATTGACGCAACACAAAAAGGTTATATCTTATGCTTCCAGGAAAATTAAGGTTCATGAGAGAAATTAACCAACTCATGATCTTGAAATAACAGTTGTGGTTTTTGCATTGGAATATTAGCATCATATTTGTTTGGAGTGCATATGGACATCTAGTCATATCACAATATTTTGCAATATATATTCACTCAAACACAATTGAACCTCAAGCATAGGAGGTGTCTTCAATTGTTGAAGGACTACGATATGAATTTGCTCGAACACCCAGGTAAAGCTAATATTGTTGTTGATGCTTTTACCATATTGTCCATGGGGGGTCTATCTCATGTTGAGGAAGAAAAAAGTGGCTTCATGAAGGATATTAATCGACTGGCTAATTTGAGAGTCTGACTTTTTGACACCAATGATGGAAGATTAGTTGTCTGTAAAGTGGATAAGTCACCTTTTAGGGCTGAAATTAAGGATAAATAGGTTCATGATCCCATACTTAAGAAAATAAAAAAAATATATGTCAACAAAAAGTTATGGCTTTACAAATTAAGAGAGATGGTGTCCTAAGGTATCAAGGAAGATTGTGTGTTCCTAATGTAGATGGGCTGCAAGAGCGAATTTTGATTGAAGCTCATGTGTCCAATTATATGATTCATCCCGGTTCAACAAAAATGTACCAAGATTTGAAGGAGATGTATCGGTGGAATAACATGAATAGAGATATTACTATTTTTGTTGTCAAGTGTATGAATTGTCATCAAGTTAAGGTTAAACATTGATACTGGGGGGCACCTTCCAAGAGATAGACTTTACCTATGTGGAAGTCGAAAATGATTAACATGGAATTTGTTACCATTCTTCTGTAGCCCAAAACCAGTATGATTCATTTGGATCATTATTAATAGAATGACAAAGTCCGCACATTTTGTGCTTGTAAGGACTAATTACTCGAGAGATGATTATGCAAAGTTATACATTTAGGAGATAGTTCTGTTGCATGGGGCCTCACTGTCTATCATATCCGATCCAGGTATATAATTTTCTTCTCAGTTTTAACAATCTTTTTATAAAGAGTTGGGTACAAAGGTGAACATTAGCACCGTTTCCACCCTCAAATAGATAGGCAAGAGGAGCATACTATTCATACTATGAAAGATATACAGAAGGCCTGTGTGATCGACTTTAAAGTTAGTTGGGTGGATCACTTTCCACTTATTAAGTTTGCCTATAATAAACTATCACTCTAGTATATAATAGCACTTTTTGAGCCCCTTTATGGTAGAAGGTATAGCTCTCTTATTGGATGGTCTAAGGTGGGTGACACTAGATTATTCAAGCCTTATCTTATGCGTTGTGCGTCCAGGAATATGGGAAATTCATCATTATTTAAGATAGACTTAAGACCACTCAAAGCTACCAAGATTTTTATGTGGATGTGAGACGGAGAGAGATAGAATTCAAGGTTGGTGATTGGGTGTTCCAAAAAATCTCTCCTATTAATTTGATATATGAGGTTTCGAAAAAAAGGGAAGTTTAGTCCTCACTATGTTGGTCTATATCAGATTCTAAAAAGGGTTGGAAATATTTTTTACGAATTGGACTTAATGGTGAGCTTGGCGTAGGTTCATCCTGTGTTTCATGTGTCCATGCACAAAAAATGTGTGGTGATCCTTCCTTGGTAGTACCTGTAGAGGATATTATGAAGAATTTCCTATAAAAATCCTGGATAGACAAGTTCAAAAGTTGAGGACCAAAGAGATAGTTTTGGCCATGGTGTTGTTGAGAAATGAAAGAGTGGAGGAAGCTGCTTGGGAATCAAAGGAGGACAAGAAATCTAGATATCCCTTCTTATTTCATCTTCAGACGAGGTTGCTTGAGGTACGAATCCTACGATTACCCTCAATCTACTTGATTCCATATTTTAAGTCCTTCTATGTTCTTCATTACATCATGCTAACTTCTAATTCTAGGACGAATGATCCTAAGAGGGAGATAATAAAACACCCCAAAAATTTTAGATCCTTAGTTCACCTAATTTTGTATAAATTACAAGTACTTGTAAAATAAAAATTTCACCTAATTTTGTATAAATTACAAGTACTTGCAAAATAAAAATCATGTTTCTATAGTACTGGAAGTGATTTATACATGTATTAAGGCCTTATGTAACTCTGAGCTCATACCAAAGTCAAACCCTCTCTTACCGATTGATTTCTCATGAAGTATGTTGCATCAGTCAACTTCAAAGAAGAATAACTCCTATTTTGATCTCAAGACCAACCAAATGACAGATATTTGAATTATCTTTCCAACGAATCTTGTTTTGCCTTAATCTAATATTGGAGGAAAACATTATGGCCCTTTTACTGAAGCCCTATCAAAGCTTTTAGTGACCCAAGACTCTGACCCATGACTCGTGAGTCTGACCTACAACCTGTGGAACCAAGCCGTAAGTCGGGTCCTAAAAGCTTAAAAATTGGCCTGATTTCCATGCCTCTAACCTGTGAACCGTGAGTCTAATCCACAGCTCATGTAATTAAGTCGTGAGTTGGGTTCTGAGGGACATAAAACCATTTGATTTTTAGGGTTGGAGCTACAAGTCGTGGATCTAACCCACGGCCCGTGGACCAATCCGTGGGAACCTATTTCTGGGAATTTTTTCGTGTAAGTTTAGGGGAATTTTGATATTTTTTCTAATGAGGTCCAGTCCTTGTATACTTAAAACCCCTTTTGAATAATCACTTAAAATATTTTTCAAAAATAATACGAATGATAACTCTTCCTCCTCCCCCAAAATATTCTAAGAGCAAGAACACCTAGGGTTCAATATTCAAGGTTCATATTGAAGCTTTGTTCATCTAAAAGGCATATTTAACACTCCCTAATTCTATTATATTTAGAAAGTATGGATATTTAACTATTCTTTTGTATGTTTTAATTGGTTATTTGAAACTAAAGTTGAGGAGATTGAAAATCATTATATTGATTTTTCTTCTTCTTTTATGGGTTTTCCTAAGCATTATTAATGGGATTTGAGTTGCAAATACATTATATGAAAATTGTGAGCTTGATAGCATGGATTCACAACTTTTAATATTTATGTGTGGTGAAAATATGGTCCTCAACTCACTCCAAAAGCTTGTTACAATGTTAATTTTATAATGTTTCTCTTGCCTTTTGGAAATAATGTGTGGTATGAAATAGGTAAAAGCTTAAATGGCTTTTGAAAGCCCTTGGGACCTATGTTCATGATTTTCAAAAGCCCTTGGATGCTATATTTATGAATTTAAAGACAAAATTGGGAGTCCAAAAATGTCTTATGAAAATGATATGACATAATATGAATGGCTTGCAAGTATTAATTTGTCAACAGCAATATAGGAATGCCTTAATGAAAAACTCTAAGGATGAATTATTATAAAAGTATTTTAATCGGTCCTTAAAAGATATCATGTAGCTTCACTAAGAAGGCATAAGTCCTCATAACCAATGCCTTAAACCTATGTTTGCCGACATAGGGATATCATACCTTAATTGGGCAACAAATGGTATCCTTAACACGAGGATAAAACGGTGACTTTTGACTATAAGTGACTTTAACTTAATCTTAGTACTTGCAGAAAACATGCACTGAAGCCTCGCCATGTGTTGAAATATATACTATTAACCATGTGTTTAGATGTAGTATTTATCATTGAAAAGTTATTTATCTAATTTTATTAAAGAATTAAACAGATCATATATTCGGCTATGTATCCATTTATTTATATAGTATATGATTTTGTGTATAGAGTTTAGCTTATACATGGAAGATTAAATAACTGATTCTTCTAAGTATAAATATTATGTTCACAATCAAATATGAAGTTGTACAAACATCTTGATGATTGTATTAAACAAATAAATATAATTTAATCTTGATTATGGAAATGCTCGTATTACAACTTCTTGCACTAGTACACTTCGTGTGTATTGCACAGACAAAGTAGCGATGATGTTTATGTTCTAAATATTTATTAGAAACTCCTATAGATTATTAATTGTACTTATACTCTTAATTTTGATATAATTATTATGATAATTATCATTTATATGTTGTCTTGATCTATCAAAGAGTGAAACTCTTTTGCGTGTTAAAATATTCCTGATAGGTTGGCTGCTGACAAATGACATTTGTGAAATAATGGTTAGTTAATAAAATCCATATCTCAGCCTTGAGATTGATGATACCCTCTTATGGTAGCTTATAAGTTTTCACGTGAAAACTCTACAAGTGAATTTTGTATTAGACACATGAATTAAGATAAGCATATAAAAAAGGAATTAAATTAATGAATGAATTAAATAGTCCAAAATTTAATCCGATTAATTGGTGTTTGTAATCTTAAAATGGGGAGTTAAATAATATTGAATTACTTTGAAATAATACCGAGGAGCGCAATTACAAATTTTAAGTGGAATAATCTGTAATTTATTATGGCTGGTTAATTCATTCATTTTACAAATTAATACCATAACTGAAAGTCTCACTAATTAAAATTGTGGTCCCTGTTGTGATCAAATAATTAGAAATTAAATGAAATATATTTTAGGTAGAAAAAAGGCCTAACAGTTTGAGAAAGGATTTAAAACACTGAAACCTGTGTCTATATAAGGTGGTCTTATTCTATCAAAGCATAAAAGATTTTTTTTCCTGCATTCTTCCATGAGAAATTTGTCTACATGAATTTCACGTATTTAGATACTATTCAGATCACACAACGAAATACTGTGAATTCAAAAGATGATTGAGTGGATGGTCCTTGCTCATGCTAGAATGTTTAGTTTATTTGAGATTGTGGTCATAATTAAAGAGATAAATAATGAGTTTATGTTTGATTAAAAACTGTTATTATATGTAATGCCCCAAGAGTACACCCTGGGTGCCACACGGTGCTTACAGTCCTAAGAGACCATAAGCTAACCTATAAGTTGGTACCTGCTGTGAGCATTAAATAAACCTGATAACAAAAGATCATATGTGGAATTTTGGCTGAGAAATGTCATAAGTTTTTAAATCATAGTTTTGATAATGTTTGCAAAATAATGCTGAAAATACTAATAAATGGTTGAGAATAACAACCGTAAACTAAAGACTGACTAACTGTTTACCAGTCTAAAAGCCTCTACACAGTATGACTGAGGAGTCGATGGGACAAAACCCCCAACTAAATCTGACTGAATAGAAAATACTGACACTGATAAAGTGAGCTGAGGTATATTAACCACGTCCTCGAAGTATGAGGACTAATCATTGCTACAACTGATAATCTGGTATGTCTATGCACGATTAGGAAACTGAGCATCTGAACCTATGATATTAGACAACATAACACAAAAAACGAGTATGCGATAATTACTTTCAATGTACTGGTATGCTAAATGAGTTTAGGCTGATATGCAGGGGTTCATGTGCATGAGTAATAACTAACTGAATGTATAGCATGCAGAACTAAATAGAATGCATAAAATATTGTAAATACTAAAAATGCATGACCAAGTATAGAATATATTCTGAATATAATCACTAAACTGAGATACTGAATATTGATAAGTTAATGGCTTATATCTGTATGCTATGGTCAAGAAAAATTGAAAATAAATTACTGAGTTGATTACTAGACTGAAACTGCGGGAGTTATCATCTAACTGACATGCCCCAATGAGCAAATTAGGGTCCAACCTGTGGCCCCAGTTAGGGTGTTAGTACTGTGCCACGGGTACTAACACTGGCTATATTGATCCACTAATGTGCTATCCTGTAGGACTAAGGTGTCAAGCCTAAACTAACGGGTGACACCTGGGAGGTAGTCAAGCCTGAACTGACGAGTGACTCCTCATATACTACGCTAGCTACGCAGTTCTAGAGTACAGGGACTACTACTAACGACTCTGCCTATCGGTAAGAAAAGCCACATCCCTGCAGTCGCTTGGTGCTAAATCGTACTCCCAATTGAACTGACTCAAAACACTAAACTATTCTAAGTTTAATTAATTAAGATAATTGACTGAACTGTTAATGATCATAAAAAACATATCTAAAATTATTTTGAAGATACTAAGACTATGTAAATAGCTAAGTTTCTGGATATTCATAACCCCCAAGACTCGACAACAATAATAGCTAAATAGTACTAAAGTTTTGAGAACATAATATGAAAGCATTTATTCAAAATTCATTCTTGTAGGTATTTCATAAAACATTTGATATTCCTAGTTTAACATAAGCATGGGAATCGTATAAAACTTGTAGTAATAGAATGATTTCAACATCAACAACACTAATTATGATTTAAATCAACGAACAACATTATTCAAACATATGGGGCTTAATAACAACTACAAATTCATGTAAACATGGTATACAATAAAGATTCATGGGGATTCATGGTTAAGACCACAATTGAAATCACAATAACTTCTAAAAATCATAACTTTGAATTTGAAATTAGATTCTTGGACTCCATGGAGGGAACGAACCCATGGATGACCATTTTATATACCTAGACTGAGTGTAATACCCCAAAAAAATTTTCATTGAAATTTTGTGTATAAACGTGTTGGGTTCTATCTTCTAGAATGAATTATAAATTTTCCAGGTGAGACGTCCTAGATTATGACCACCATTGCGTAGATTATCGAATAAAATTTCCAACGATATGTGGATCATCCAAAACGGACACCCGAGCGACGAGTTATGAACATTCCGATTGAACTGTGAATAGTAGTGAACAGTAAAACGTGCAGGAAAAAGTGTTGAGGCTTGGCAAATTTTTGCTCCAACTTTAAATGATCATAAATTCTTGTACATAATGATTTGGGTGATCTACTATATATCAACGGAAATCTCTGCGAGTCCTCTTTCCAATGAAATTGGTTTCATCCAATTTTTCTATTGGAGCAAAAAGTTATGGTCGATCTACTTTAGCCTATCAAAAGCGAATTTTTGGGTCAACTTCAAAAAGATCATAACTCCTCGTACAAAATGATCTGGGTGAGATAATATATATCAATAGAAAGATATGAGAGTCCTCTTTCTAATGAAATTAGTTTCATCCAATTTGGATATCAGAGTAAAACGTTATGGTTGATCTACTTCAAACTATCAAAACAATCCACCAAAGGACAGATTCGAGAATTATTTGATTTTTAGGGGCGTTTTGGTCATCCCCCTCACCCAAAATCCATCTAAACCCTATATTAAAGCCTATTAGAAGCATTATATGTTATATTTTATCAAATTCCCTCAAAAAGAAAACCCTAAGCTCCTACATCCAACTTCAAGAACCTCCAAAGTTCACCATTAATTCTGTAAATTTATTCAAATTCCAAGTTCCTAGTTCAAGAACTCCAAGAACCATCATTCAAAGGCACGATTAACATCTCAAAAATCAGTATTGATCTAAAGTTCATCATTCAAGGTATGTGGGGTTTTTCAACAAGAACTCTCGTTCGTTCTTGAGCCCAAAAGTAATTTTCTTTACAAAGGCATGATTTTTATTTGATTTTTACAAATTTGAAGCATGAACCCATATCTTATGATGATTATTGTGAAATCTTTATTTTTATGATTTTGAAAGATGAATTTACATGTGTGGAGATATAAAGCATGAATCTTGAACGATATTTATCATGATTTTGATATTTGGGTCATGAATCCCCATTGGAAATTGTGTTTTTTTTTAGAAAGTGTGAGTTATAAGCACGTTGATGTTATATATTTGAGATATTTTGAATGATTTGACCTTTTGGTCTTAATGGAGTTTTTTTAATCTCGAGTGTTAAAGAAATCCACAATGTTGTTGATTTTGATAGATGGGAAGCATGATGGCTCCCAATGTATATTTATATATTACTAAAATTTTTTTGTTGTGGATTGTCTTTAAA
>NC_061121.1:206556971-206567042 GCF_002878395.1 Capsicum annuum
ATTTATATATTACTAAAATTTTTTTGTTGTGGATTGTCTTTAAAATGTTCTGAGCTAAGTCCGGGAGAAATCTTTAGCACTGAGTGGGAGGTATAAATCGACCTTACTTCACTAGAACTATGTGCCCCCGTAGGAGTGAACCTGAGGCTGATTGATATAGTGATCACTAGTTTGTATGGATTTGATATCGCTAGTCTTACTCCAATGTCAAGGATAGGATGGCTCTCCCCAATGTGGGTTGTACGTTGGACTCCATGTAGCTCACATGGTTTATATCGGTTATAGGATCTCCCAGTGTGTGTGTGTTTCCTTGTGTCTATGGTGAATGGTGAAGTGATTTGAAAGTGGAATTGTGAAAGTTATTCTTTCGAAAGATTTAAATGATATTTACATTATAAGAATTGATATTCTTGATGAACGGAAAGTGATTGAGAAATTATATGATGACTCATATGTGTTATTGTACGTATTTCATCCTCTCATGATTATGATGATTTTCTTCGGGCTATGTGAGTCTTTCATACATCCTGCATATTTCTTATAAATATTTATGATGATGATGTTTATACAACTGCATACACCCCCATATACTTGGTTCCTTTCCATGGTACTGACCCACATCTTTGGATATGGGTTGTATTTTCTCGGAATGTAGGTTCAGGTGCTCAGTTCTAGATTTGACAGTGATTCTTCGAGCACGCTGTTCTACATCCTCTATTGTGGTGAGTCCTCATGTTCTGAGAACGTGATGTCTGATGTTAGTTTCATGGAATTGTTTACATTTGATAACTGAGTATGAGTCAGTTGGGGCATGTATCAATGGCTCGCTGGTTTTATTGATTTTCTTAGAGGCTTGTAAGACTAGTATAGATGTTAGGAGTTGACTAATAAGTCGTATTTTGTTATCTTTCTAAAATTCTTTTATTCTTGGATGATGATTACTCTGTTGATATTTGAGGGTTATTTATGGAAACCCCGTTGATTTGTGTTGAACTGGATGAAAATGGCTCAAAGGGTTAGCTTGGGGCTACTCGTAGCCTCAAGCACCGTGTGATGCTTCGGGACCCGTTTTTCTGGGCGTTACACTAAGGAATTCTTGAAGGTTCTGGATGGTCTTCTTGAAACTTGACCTTGAATCTTGAAGGGCTAGGGTTTGCTTTTTAGAGAGGATTAGTTTCTAGGAGGGAAATTGTAATACCCGGAAAATCCAAACCAATATTAGAACCATGCTTCAACCTCATAAAAAATAAATTAGAGTGTTTTGGTAGTTTAATGAGTGAGTTTGATGTTTATTAGGGTCTCAAATAACTCCTAGCTATTAGGCTAGTCTAAATATCCCTTACTGATTGAGTTCTTGAGAACGATGATGCAATAGTTAACTACAAACGAGCATATATTTCATCATACTATGAGTTTTTGATAGAATGACCCACCAACAGATAGATAATTGAGTCATCTTTCCAACGATACCAATTTGTCCTTAATCCAATACCCGAGTGAAATGTTATCGCATTTTTTATGTGAGGCTGTGAGCTGCTACGATTACACCGCTCAGTGGTGTAATAGCTGTAACTCCCCGAAATTTACATACCGAGACGTCACACGGGGCTTAGGGATACACGTAGTCCCAAGCTAATCCTCGAAGCTAGACAATAGCTCAAGGAACTCAATTCAACAATAGTCATGCATAATAAAGAGATATATCACATCTGGTTCAAGAGAGATACTGGAGAATACTAAAATGTACAACCAAAATATATATTAAATGTCTGTTCATACCATCCCTCTAGTCTGACAAAGCCTCTATATATCAAAATCATGGAGCCTTCTGGACAAACCCCCAACTGACCCAACAGTACTGAAAGCCATAACAACAAAATGATATCACAAAAATATAAATATGGCCCTCAAACCATAAGGACTCACCACTGAGGAAACGTAGTGAAGCACCCAAATATCGCTAATGCGGCTGTGTCTGAGTACCTGAACCAATATTACTAGAAAATGTAGACCATAGGAAAATATGTGGGATAATACTTTGGAATGTACTGAGCATGTGGGGTTACATGCAACAATGTAAAGATCATCATCAATTTTATGAAAATATGCATATGTACAATGATGGCTCACTTGGCTTGAGTTAGATTGAAACATAATTTTCAAGAACTCATAGTAAATAAATCATATGATAAAAACCTCATAAATCATCATAAATAACTCAACTCTTCAACTCAAGACTCGGAGTGACTCGGTAATTCAAGAAACTCAACTCTTATGGACTGGGAGGTTCTTATAACCGACATAAACCATGTGAGCTACATTGGGTCCAACGTTTTGACCTCCTAAGGAGAGAACCCCAAATTGGAGGGAGCGCATACTCTTTTCAGGGAGTACAACCTCAATTTATTGATCACAATCTCATACTCGGCCTCTGGCCCACAAATATCAATGCCAATCCTATGGTGGCACATAGTTTTAGGGGAAATACCACATTTCTCTCTCAGTGCTAACTACTAATCCAAGACAGAAGCTCAGATTATGCGAGGAAATCCACCACAAACGTCACAAGGGTCTATCATGAAGATCAAATCAAATCTCTTTCTCATTTATCAAATCATAATCAATTTATGGATTCCTAACTCGACTCAAATCAAATAAATCTTTCTCAATATCAAAATATATTAATTTATTAAATCATGGCAACATCAATAACTCTGAGGAAATATCAAGACTCATTTTAGCAACTCAATATCATGAATCAATATACTCAATAATTCAATTTGTCATAGGGAAGCTTAAAACTTGACACATATCTTGAAATCACTTGAACTATCAACTCATGGTAGAAATATAAAATTCACAATATAAATATCAAGTCATAACTTGAGAATAGTAAAATAATCATACATAACAAAGCTTGAACAATTTATATTCTCATAGTCTCATGATGAAGTAATTTGGGTATAAACTAATTTGCAAAATCATATAAATCCATAATAGAAATCAAAGCTTTGGGCACAAGAAGGACATGATTGCTCTTGTTCAAAACCCCACATACCTTAATCTTTGAAATTGGATGAATTCTAGTGCTGGAGACACTATTCGCACTTGTAATAAATTATTCTTGAAGCCCACACAATGAGGAAATTGGTTCTTGAAGAAATCTTGAAGATTTATGAATGATTTTTGGAAGATTAATGTTCTTGAATGAAACCCTAGATATATTTTTTAAAGAGAATTAGAAGAGAAAATTAGAAAATTAGGGTTTGGATGGGGATTCTCATATATATAGTGGCCTCCAAAAGATGGGAAAAGACCAAAATACCCTTACAAAAATATCCTTTAATTGCTGAAAAAAATAGCTGACGATATGTGTGACAAGTCATCACGAAATGTCATCACAAAAGGGTGGAATTTATGACTTTCTGCATAAGGTGATGACATTTTATGAAAACCCGTCAGACTTGTGACAAGTCATCACAAAATATCGTCACACAGTTTCCAGGTTGACACGCTGCGTTAAATAGGCATAAATTTTTGCTCCGATACCGGATTTGAGTGAAATTGTTACTGTTGGAAAGCTAATACAATTATCTATCTGTTGGTGGTTCATGAGCTCAAAATTTCTTAGTGTAACAAGAGATATGCTCATTTGAAGTTGACTATGTTAAAATCCTTCTCAAGAATTCAATCAATAAGGGATGTTTTGATTTACTTAATCGCTAGGACATCTTTGAGGCCTTAATACACATCACCCTTGATCAGAAAATAACCAAAGCACTATAATTTATTTCTCATGAGCTTGAGTCATGGGGACACTATTGGTTAGAGTTCTCGGGGTATTACAATATCTCCCCTTTGGAAGCATTCATCCCCAAATATTGCTAGATAGGCCAAGAACAAGAAAAAAAGGAGGACGTATAGCTGGAACAACTCACTCAAAAGACTTACTTCACTCTATACCTTCAGATACTATACAAAATGCAAAAATTCGTGATGGAATGAGACACATAGCTGAATCTTTACTAAGAAGGGGGCAGAATTAAGAAAGAATGGTACCTTCTGCTCCCTTCGAACTCACAGAAAAGAAGTGAGGGTACTTGTATTGCATATCAACTTTGGATTCCCAAGCAACACTCTGAACACATTGATTTTTCCATAGCACTTTAACCAAAGGAACTTCTTTTTCCCTTAGCCTATGGATCTGAAAATCCAAAATCTCAACCGAAATCTCCTCGAATGAAAGGCTATCCTAAATTCTAAGCTTTCGAAAGAATCAACCACGACAGAATCACCAATACACTTCTTAAGCATAGAAACATAGAATACCGGATGAATGCTAGACAACTACGCGAGTAACTCCACCTCATAAGCTACTTTCCTAACACGGCTTAGAATCCTGTATGGACCAACATAACGGGGACTAAGCTTTACCTTCTTCCCAAATCTCTTCACCCCTTTCATGGGTGAAACCTTCAAGTACACCAAATCATTAATATTAAACTCAAGATCTTTTTATATCACATCCGCATACGACTTCTAATGACTTCGAGTGGTCTTCAATCTTTCTCGAATCAACTTAACTTTTTCCATAGCCTCGAACACAACATCAGGCCCAATCATAGCTGCTTATCCTACTTCAAACCAACCTATAGGTGATCTACATCTTATCTCATACAAATCTTTGAATAGGGCCATCTGAATGCTAGCAAGCAAACTATTGTTATACGCAAATTTAATCAATGGAAAGTGCTCATCTCAACTACCTTTCAAATCAAGCGCACATGCCTTTAACATGTCTTCGAAAGTCTGATAGTCCTCTCTGGCTGACCATCAGTCTGTGAATGAAAAATGGAACTCAAATGAACTTTAGTACCAAGACCCTTCTGAAAGGCTCTCCAAAACTGTGTAGTAAACTGAGTACCCCTATCTGAGTTAATAGACAAAGGAACTCCATGCAATTTGAATAACTCATGGATATACAATCTAGCATAATCCTCAGCTGTATAAAACGAATGCACTGGCTAGAAATGAGCTGATTTAGTTAACCGGTCTACAACAACCCAAATCGAATCATGATGACGATGAGATAGAAGCAAACTAATTACAAAATCCATATTCACTTCTTCCCACTTCCAAGTAGGAATGCTAAACTCTTGCATTACACCACCGGGCCTTTGGTGCTCTACATTAACCTGTTGACAAGTAGAACACTTTGCAATCCTGCTATGTCTTTCTTCATACTATTCTACCAATAGATTTTCTGCAAATCGCGGTACATCTTGGTAGCACCGGGATGAATAGAATATTGTGCGCCATGTGCTTCAGCCATAATTCTCTGCCTTACATCATCAACATTGGGAACACACAATCTAACTTGGAATCTCAACACACCATCTCCACATTGGGAGAAAACCTCTACCTTTTGGTCCTTAACTGACTCCTTCAGTCTGACCAAACTAGGATCCTTGTCTTGCTTCTCCTTTACCTCCGAAACCAAAGAGGACTTGGAACTACTCTGAACTAACATACTCCCTTCAGCAGAATCAAGAAATCTAACACCCAACCTAGCCAAATAATGCACATCATGAGCTAATTCTTTCTTATCATTATCTACATAAGCTACACTACCCATAGACAACCTGCTAAGAGTATTTGCCATAATATTAGTCTTGCTCGGGTAATACAACTCACTCATATCGTACTCTTTTAGCAGATATAATCATCTTCTTTGTCTAAGATTCAAATCCTTCTGAGTAAACACATACTACAGGATTTTGTGATCAGCAAACACATCAACATGAAAACCATACAAATAATGTCTCCATATTTTCAAAGAAAAAACTACAACTGCTAATTCAAGATCATGGGTTGGGTAATTCTCCTCATTATGCTTCAAGTTTCTAGTGGCATAAGCTATAAATTTATCCCTCTGCATCAACACACAACCCAAAACAACTCTAGAAGAATCACAATACACCACAAAACCATCAGTACCATCGGGTAAAGCTAACATTGAGCCTGAAGTAAGTTGAGTCTTCAACTCCTGAAAACTCTTCTCACAGTCATTTATCCATTGGAACTTAACTTTCTTTTGGGTCAACTGGGTCATGGGAGACGCAATGTAAGAGAAGCCCTTAACAAAATGATGGTAGTAACCAACTAGACCTAAGAAAGTCCTAATGTCAGATAGGGAGGTAGGTCTGGGCTAATTCTTTATATCTTTTATCTTTTGGGGATCGACTCTAATGCCTTCGATGAAAATAATGTAACCCAGAAAAGCAACTGACCTTAGCCAAAATTCACACTTGCTAAATTTAGCGAATAATTGATGATCTCTAAGAGTTTACAAGACAATTCAAAGATGGTCGGCATGATCATCCTCTCTTTGGGAATACACAACAATATCGTCCATGAATACAATGATAAACATATGAAGATATTGCTTGAAAAATTGATTCATGAGGTCCATGAAGGCTGCTGGAGCATTGGTTAACCCAAAGAACATGACAAGAAACTCAAAGTGACCATAACGGGTTTGGAAGGATGTCTTTGGAATATCTCTCTCACTTTAAGCTGATGATAGCCAGATCTAAGCTCTATCATTAAGAAATAACTTGTGCCCTGTAGATGATCAAATAAATCATCGATTCTAGGAAGAGGGTACTTGTTCTTAATAGTTACCTTGTTGAGTTGATGGTAGTCAATAGATATACGTAGTGTACCATCTTTCTTATGCACAAATATAACAAGTACACCCCACGGGGAAACACTGGGTCTGATAAAGCCTTTGTCTAAGAGATCTTTGAGTTGCTCCTTCAACTCTTTAAGTTCTATGAGAGCCATACGATATAGAGGAATAGAAATAGGCTGAGTGCCGGGAAGAAGATCAATCCCTAATTTTATTTCCCTATCAGGTGGGACCCCTGGGAGATCTTCTGAGAAAACATCAAAAAACTCATTAACAATGGTAACTAACTAAAAAGTCGGTGTCTTGGACTTGAGGTGTTTAACTCAAACTAGGTGATAGATGCAACCCTTGGAAATTAACTTCCTAGCTTTGAGGTGGGATATGAAATGGCTCTTCGGAGTTACAGAACTCCCGGACCACAATTTCATACTCCGCCTCTAGCCCACAAATATCAATACCAATCCTATGGTGGCACATAGTTTCGATTGAAAGGTTAATGACTATTGGATAATTAATTTCTTCTTTGAAGGTGAATTTAACCATTATCTGGATTCCTCCTAGATGAATGTAATTCATCCTTTTCCTTTTCTTTTTTGAATTTTTTCATAAGATTTGATCGATCATGGGTTTTGTTAAAAGATTGAGCTTATGTCTTTCAGTAGTCTGAGTGATTTCTATCACTTTTGCAATTTCTTGATACTCATGATAAGATATTTTATTTCTATAAAAAGTTCTTTGTAGTTTGTTGAATAGACTATCCTTTGTTCGAAGATTGAATTTTATCCTTGGATTTTTCTTAGTAATTCTCCATCGAATGCCTTTAAAGCATATCCTCGTTGATCTTCTTCAGCTTCTATAACCTGAGTGGTTTCTTCTTCTAGATTTTCAATTTCTTGATTAATTCTTCTGAATCAGTACTATAATCTAAGAATTCTTCACAAATTTCTACATAAAAGTCATTACTTTTGATGGACGTTATTGATTCTAAATCAGAATCAATTTCTTTCCTATCTATTTTTGAGATTTTAACTCTCTTTTTGTTACATTCATAACTTTTGTGGCCTTCTTCTCCATAATTGTAACACTTACATCTTTCCGGAGATTTTCTTTTGAAATTTCTTCATTTTTATAGTACCTTTCTCTTGGTACGTAATTTCTTTTGGATATATTTTTTCTTTTGATCAACCCTTTGTTCTTTTTTTTCCTTTTTAAAGGGTTTTTTCCATGACATTCCCATTGTGATGCGGCTTCAGTATCTTCACAGCAGATTTGGGTGTTGATTCTTTTAGATTTCTTTGTAATATACTCGCTTAATGCTAAATCCTATTCCCAACTAAAAGACACTGAGGTACTAGACTGTTCTGAGTTGAATAACTGATATTTGACTATTCTAATAATGCTCATAATATAATCTGAAGACTATTCTGTAAAGTACTGAGGCTAGAGTTAATAAAAAACTATGGCTTTTGGGTATTCAATAGCCCCAGGACTCAAAGCAACAATACTAAAAGGACACTAAAGCTTGAAGGCCAAAACATGAAGCCTCTTATTAAATAAATCACTCTTGTAGGCATTTTATCAAACATTTGTGCTTCATAGTTTTAAATCAATCATAGAAATGTCATGGAACTTGTAGAAATAACATGAATTTATCATAATAGCATTAAATCATAGTTTAATTCAATAAATCATAATATTAAAACATGGAAGATTGAATAATAACAATAATTTCATGGTAACATGATATAGAATCATAGTTCATGGAGATTCATGGATGAAATCATAATTTAAAACATGATAACTTGAAAAGATCATAATTTTATAGATTAAAAAGGTTGCATGGACTCCATGGATGAAAGGTATCCATGGATGAACATCTTACATACCTGGGTTAATAAATTTGAAATGATGAATGGAGAGTTCTTGAGAAATTGCCTTGAATTTGAGAGCTAGGGTTTCTTGTTCTTGAAAGAGGGATTTTTTATTGTGAGAGGAATTGAAATAATGATGACTACTTAGGGTGTTTAGGGGTTAAATTTCATGTTTTCGGTTAATTAGGGCTGAGGAAAAAGACCCAAATACCCTTAAATAAATTTAAAAACGGAAGCTGAAAATGGACCATCCCGATTTTTGGCCTTGGTGTTACACACCACTATCGCACCAAGCTATTGGAAAAACGGAAAATGGGACCTGCACAGACGGCGGGATGCGCCATCATCGCGGTAAGCCTGTGGTTGCCATTTTGGCCACCTCCGCGACGCGCCATAATCGCGAAAGCCCACTGGTAATTGACAAATGGGAAATTAGCCTACTCTGCGATGCTCCATGATTGCGGAGTCACACTGTAAATCGACAATTGTCATTTGAACTATCTACACGATGCACTAAGGGTTAAAATAACAGTGTTTAATGGCTGAAACATAAAATCGCCATAACTTCTTACTCGGTTATCGAATTTAGGTGAATTTTATATTGTTGATAAGCTAAATAAATTTCCTATGCAATGGAAAACTCTAAAATGAAAAATAATGAGCATTTCAAAAATTTAATATATGAATACTCGCGTATTAGGACTTAGATTATGCTAGGGAAATACGGGGTGTTACAGGTAGTCGGGACGTGACCCCCAGCTATCTCTAATCAATACAACTGATAAAAAAATAATACTAAAACTATAGTTGACTTGAGTCCTCGAATAAAAATAACTCATCACTTGCTGGCTGGAAGATACGAACTGTCTGACTATGATATGCTACAAATGGTACCTACATTATGAGATAATGTAGCACATAGACATATATGTGGATCCGTACTTCTGAAATGTATTGAGTATGCGGGGGTGAATGCATAAGTAAAACAATAACTTAATATACTCATAAGCTTTTAAATAATGCATGCTAAGTGTAAATGACTCACCTTTGGCTTGAACAAAACTAAAACTGTGAAATAATTAACATAAGTAATAAAGCATAATGATAAACTTTGTGAGCCATAACACTTAGTTCTAAAATCTTTACTTTTATTATTTCTTAGAGAGGTTCTTCTAACCAACATACACCATGTCAGCTATCATGGAGTCCAACATCTTGCTCATGGTGGGGAGAGCTGACGCTGGGGAAAGTTGTCCTACCTTGCCATCGGAATAAGACCTTAACTGAAGTGATCACTATACTTAAACCGTATTAGGACTTTAAACCTACGGTGACACATAGTTCTGGTGCATATGATCTTGGATGCATACCCAACTCGATGCTAAACACTACTCCGTTATTACTTTATGCTCATACTTTAGGAAATCCACTTTAACTTAGCATAAGGTTTTATAATGAAAACCAATTATGCATCTCTTTTCTTTAAACTGTAATCAAAATGAACAAACA